>NC_090450.1:114688837-114991867 GCF_031143425.1 Pleurodeles waltl
ACACCTGTAATGCATGCACCATCCCACCCTCCAACATCCACCAGGACCACTACCCCACCAAGGCCACATTCACAACATCTAGTCACCCTGTGTGCCGACAAACTCACTAACAGGCCCACATCCCTCCCCCAGTGCACAGCCACCTACCCCTGCAAGGAATCACAAAGGCACTACACCGCCCACAAAGCACCTCCATATCCTAAGCAAAATACAATGGCAACCTCACAAGGGCACCCTGCATGGCCCAAAAGTGGACAAACTTGCACAAACCAGCCCAGACCTCTGCACCCCATCTGATCATGCAACTGTAACAGACATCTCCATTCCCCCCAACAGGCACCACCACCCATGCCACCCTGACGGACAGGACAAGGAGTGGCAGTGCCCTACATGGAGACAGGCACCACCCAGGACACTGGAGAGGGAACCCTGGGCATCGACAAACACCCGAGGCCCTCACACAGTCCTGGACTGTCACCATCCAGGAGCCCCACCCAGGACACCACTGACACCCCTACCACCCAGCCAACAACATCAGCCCAGGGAAACGGTCCCCACACCTGTGTATCCAGGCTACAGACTGGTGGAACACATGGACGGAGGCCACAGTCACCCCCTACCAACAGGCAGGAAGAAGGTGGCCCCAGTACAAGTGGTACCACCAGACCTGTGCATGGGACACAGGCACAGGGGGCTAGGCCCGTGTGAGGGCATCACTGGCCCAGGGGGGAGGCCACAAGATGGATGCTGCAGCCCAGGACGTGATATATGAGGTCCTGGGAGCATACCACCATACCCAGGACAGATTGGCCCAGATAGTTTCCACCCTGGAGCAGAGTCAAAGGATGCAGGTAGCACACCACCAAGAGGCCATGGAGCAGTGGAAACTGCACAATTCCAACATGGCCACCATAGCAGGTGCGCTGCTGCACCTTGTCCCAACACACCCTGAGGCCCCCACAGACCAGGAAGCCCCTACTACGGGCCAAGATATTGACCGGCCAACAACATTAGCAGGAGCAACTGCACTTGTGCCACCATCTCAGGACACATAGAAGACCTGCATCTCAACCCGTACAGGTCAACACCAGGCACCCAAACGGTCCCTCAGGCCCAGATATGGCACAGGTACACCTGCCAAGACCAAGGCGCCCTCAAAGAAGGGACTCTGGCAAGAACTGTCCTCCAACTGTGCCATTGAACCAACGTCCACACCCTGTAAAAACAAGTCCAAAAACTGGAAATGATAGATGGACATACCACTACTGCCAACAAACGCTGTGACCATGTAGCCATTTTGGACATCCACCAGTAGCCCACTCCCATCACTGTAAACTGCATGATGTAATCCCTGCACCAAATAAAACACCTATTCACAAATCACAATGTCCCCTGTCATTATGTTGAAACAAATGGAAGTGTGGATGCAATTGTCTTAGAAATCGTTTATTCTTATCTGAGTAGCAAGAATTGCACCCCAAGCATAACATTTGGTTGTGCCAACAATTTGACCATAATGTTACATGTTCTATGCACACCTGGTCACAGTTACAATGTCTATAGACCCAACACCCCCATGTGGTTGTGCCAACATAATTGTCAAACAATTTGATCATAATGCTACATGTCCTATGCAAACCTGGTCACAGTGACAATGTCTATAGACCCAACACCCCTATAGATGAAAAGGCACACTGATAGTATGCTGCACAGACTGCAATCTCATTGAATAGTCCCACATAGTTACTGGAAGTAGAGTTGTATCAGTTGGTTCCTGGAATGTACATCTTCCCCCTCCTCATCATCACCATCACTCTCATCCCCTCTCTGAGGAAGCTGGTCTAGATATACTGCACCCTCCTCCTCCAAGAGGGGGATAGAATTCCTCACAGCCACGTTGCGCAGCATGCAGCAGGCCACCACTATTCTACACACCTTTTCAGGCTCATAGGCAAGGGATCCACCAGAGATATGTAGACAACGGAATCTAGCCTTCAGGAGACCTATTGTGAGCACAATCACACTCCTAGTCCGTCCATGGGCCTCATTGTAATTCCTCTCTGCATCTGTTCTAGGATTCCTCACTGGTGTTAGGAGCCAACGCATGTTGGGGTAGCCATAATCACCTGAGAAAGGGGGCAAAACAGGACTGTCACTGACAACCCTAAGTGGCAGACAGCCTGGCTATGTGCCTAAAAGTGTGAGACACACCTACCTATGATCCATCCTCTGTCCCCTTGTAGTTGTTCCATCTTGTGTGGCACACTACTGTTCCTCAGCACAAATGAATCATGGACTGATTCAGGGAAAATGGCATTCACATGTGAGATGTACTGGTCTGCAGTACACACCAATTGAATGTTCATGGAGTGAAAGTTCTTCCTGTTTCTGTACAGCTGTTCACTGACTCTTGGGGGGATGAGAGCAGTGTGGGATTCATCAATGGCACCTATCACATGGGGTATGTTGGCAAAGGTATAGAAGTCTGAATTGATGGCAGGGAGGTCAGCACTTTGGGGAAACCTCACATAGGACTGCAGGTGTTGTACAAATGCATTCAGGAATCTGGACAGTATAATGCTAAACATTGGCTGTGAAAAACCTGCACCCATGCCCACTGCCACTTGAAATGAGCCCATGGCCAGAAAATGGAGTGCAGAGAGCACCTGCACTTCAGTAGGGATGGCATGCTGATTACGATTAGCCGGTCTCAGTGCTGGATTCAGTAATGCACAAAGTTCATTAATAGTAGCACGAGTCAGTCTGTAATTGATAATGATGTGACGATCCACCATGGTCCGCAAATCAACAAGTGGTCTGGACACCGATGGGGCCCTCCCTCGCCACAAGGGTCTGTACCTTGGAGGAGTATAGAACACATTTGAAGAACACACATGCATCTGCCCACAATGTTTCCTATTCAGCACAGCTGGCATGACTGTTGACGACACGTACGCATAGTAGGTGTGAAACTGTAGTAACGTCCTCAATGATACATCAGGACTGTTCAGGTGAATAAATGTATATTTTTTTTATGCCTATGGTGGTTTGGGGACAATAGGGCCTGCATGGGGCAGATGAGGATTTAACAACTGCATAGTAAAGGCCAAAATGTCTGCCCCCTGTAATCTAGAAATGTTGTAGTGGAAGTGACCTCATATCGCTAGCGGTTGATGTAATAGCGTAAGGCGGTGTTCACGGCCGTGCGCCAATTCATTGGTTAACATGGTTGTCAATGGGGATTCTTAGCGTATCATAATTGCCCCCCGCGGTGACAGTGCACACCACCGCTGTGCGTATGCTAACTCGTCACCCGAACTTCACTTGACTCCCAGATCTCGTGCATGCAGGTACTTCACTGAGTGTGCTGCTGTGTCCTGCCTCTGGTCATGGAAATGGCATGTGTGGCAGGGGAAATGGCCCCTGCCTTCACCAGCGAGGAATTGGAGAAGCTCGTTGACGGGGTCCTGCCCCTGTATGCCAACCGAAACGGTCGACCAGAGGTACAGGTGAGTAGGAGGATTGGCGGGCATGGATGTGTGTAATGGTGGTAGATGGCTGTAAACATGTGTGCACGTTTGACACTGTATAATCCAGGGTTCCTGACATGGTGCGTGCATGTGTGTGTGCTGTTATGCTGTTGTAAATGTCCGTCCCATTGTGGACGTATAGCCAGCTGAATGTAATGGTGATTGCCTGACCTCTGTGTTCCTTTTTCTGTGTGTCCCATATAGGTCAGCACCCATCAGAACAGGGGACTATGGCAGGCCATCGCCAGGGCGTTGCAGACCCTGGGCTTCTACAACCAGCGGAGCACCCATTGCAGGATGTGCTACGAGGACCTGCGGCGCTGGGTGAGGAAGATCTGAGAGGCCCAGCTGGGGAAGTCCTCCCAATGAGGAAGGGATGCCCGTCAGGCACTGACCCCCCTTATGCGACGCATTCTGGCGGTGGCGTATTCCGGACTTGGATGGGCGCTTGAAGGCTGCACAGCAGTCACAAGGGGGTGAGTACTAAAACTATAGTATGGCACCTTGATGGATGTGTGAGTGTGCAGTGGTATGTAGGCTAAATAGTGGCTGGGACTCTGACTGATGTCCATCTACATAATGTCCCCCGTGGGGAGTAGGGTTAGAAGGGTCAGGTCTGCAGTACTTCAGGCCCTTCAGTGCTTTGGGGGATGGCTGTAGAGCAGGGTTGTGGCCATTAGTCAGGGGCATAGCCATGTGTATAGTGGCAGGTGCTGCATGGTCTAAAAGTTGCAGGGTGGGTGTATGTGTGAACCCGTTATGTACCTCCATTCAGCTATTTACAATTGTCTTTCCTGTTTTGCCTTCCCATCCCTGTTCTCTTGTGTTGTCTGTGTACATCAGCATCATCTGGCGAGGGAGCTGAGGCACCGGTGAGTGGGGATGCAGAGGCCCATGGTTCCATGTAGGCAGAGTCATCCAACGCCAAGGGGACCAGTGGGTTGGAGGGTGAGGGGAGTACCACGGGGGAGGCAACTACCACTGGAGGTAGTGACTCTGATACCTCTTCCGATGGGAGCTCCCATACCATCACTGCCCTACCATTTGCTCCCAACCCAGTTGCCTGTGCCCGCTCACACAGAAGAGTGGGTATCTCCTTTGCCCCAGCCACCTAATCCCCTACCCCAGTCAGTCCTATTGCCCTCACGGAGGAGGCTTTTGACCTCCTGAGAACCATCTCTGTAAGGCAGACAAACATCGTCAATGCCATCCAAGGGCTAGCATCAGAGGTGCAGCAGACCAATGCCTATATGGATGGCATTCACAGTGACGTGTCTGGCCTACAGAGATCTTTTCAGGCTCTGGCCTCCTCTTTGACGGCAGTCAGTGTCCCTGGTCATTCTGTCCCCCCTCCAACCACCTCTACCCCTCCCAGCACCCAACTCCCTTCACCCGTCCAAAGCACACATTCTGACATGCAGGCACACACAACAACACACAAGAAGCACACTTCAAAACACAAGGATCACACCTCCCACCTCCGGCATACACACAGCCAAAATACAGAGGCACACATACCAACATCCACTTCCCCCAGTGTGTCCGCATCTTCTGACTCCATGTCTGTCCCCCTCTACATGCACAGCCACAGGCACTGCATCTTCATTCAATGTTGCTGACCCTATTCTTGTCACCACAAAATCAGACATCCATTCATGCACCCCAGACACCACACCTGCACTCACCACAACAACTTTAGTTGACACGCGCAGCACACTCAGCAAACTTGCAGACACACAGACTACATTTACACTGCCAGCCTGTCTTGTCCCACTGTGTCCACCCCCCTCCTCCCAAGACACTCAACCGTACACAAACACCTACCCATCACACATCCACCACACATCAGCATACTGGCCAGTCACCTGCAGCCACGTCACGCACACCTGCACCTGTCACAACCACTCCCTCTACCTCCACTCCTATGTCGTCCTCCAGGTCCACCCCAATTGCCCCTAAAAAACTTTTCCAATCCCGTGTGGACCTATTCGAACCCACGGGCCCACCCTGTCTCATCCCTAAACGTGCCCATCTCCTTGCCCTGTCCACTCACATCACAGCCCCCCGTCTGCCCTTCCCCTTCCCGTGCTACCTCTCCTGGAAGTCAAGTTGGGGCCAATTTTGCCCATCAGACTATGTACTATGGACTGGCCATTGGCCTTATGTTGCACTTAAGTTGCTCATTGAGCTGAATTAAAAATCATGTGTGGCCAGTGTTGTTTATGGCACACTCTGGATCCGTGGTTCATCGTTTCTTTGGTTGGGGGTGTTGGGCACTTGTGCGTACTTTCTTTGGGCAGGTTGGATTTGCTGTGCACCTCTTGCCGTGGGATGTATTGCTTGTGCTGTTGTGAAGGGTTGTGGGTGTGTTGCGGGGTGGATGGAGTGGGTAGGTACGTAACTGTGCACTTTCTTCCCTTGTTTAGTAGGTTGCGGTACTTACCGTCGTCGTCTTCGTCGGTGGTCTCGGTTGTGGAGGTATATGGCAAGGAGTAGTGCTGGCATGATCTGCAACTTTCTATCCATTTCTACTTCGGCGTGTTGTGTGTGCCTCCGGTGAGTGTTTCTTTTTGTTTCATTTCCACCTGGCTCTGCGTGGTAGTGGTTGCCGCCCCGGAACTGACAGCGGTCTAGTGCTTCATTAATTGATGGGCGGGTGGGGCCTTTCCGTCGGCCTGTCGGCAGGCTCTGCTGTCCTTGTCGGCACTCCTCTGCTGGCAGTGAGTGGATTTAAGGCTGCCTGTCTTTAAAGTGGTTCATAATTTGGCGGTCCAGACCACACAACTGTTGGCGGTTATTAGCGCCACCGTCGCTGGAGCAGTGTTTACCGCTGTGTTCATAATGAGGGCCTATGTCTGGAGGGGGAGGGAGTCTGTGGGGTGGAGGAAGGGTGCGCTATGTCTAAAAGGGGAAAGAGGTGGGGGGATGGGGGTGCTGTGGTTGGAGGGGGGTCTAGTGCTTGCTGGGGGGGAGTCGTCTACCAGTGACAGGGAAGATATTCCCTGTCACCGGTAGATTTTCTGCCATGGTTTTCGTGGCGGTGCTACCACCGTGCAAACCATGCCAGAAAGGCAGCTCCTAATACTGCTGGCGGTCTTCTGTGGACCTCTGGGTCAGAGATGATCATCCCCGGCCCGGCGGTCCCAACCGCCATGGCGGTATGAGTGGAGATGTGGTGAGTTGGCAGAGGCCAACCCGCCACACTCATAATGTGGTGCTCTGCACCGCCAGCCTGGGTGCTGTGGGACCACCACATTTACCCTTGGGGTTAGAAGACCACCAGGGTCAAAAATACCACAAAAGTGTGTAAATAAAGGCCCAGACTTATACTCTGTTTGCGCCAAATTTGTGTCATTTTGGTTGACACAAATTCAGTGCAAACCTTTAAGTCATTTGTTGCTTGCGTGAAACTGCCTTGCGTCAATGAGATGCAAGGTAGGCGTTCCCGAGCAAAAAAAAACCCATGCTAAAATCAAGCACAGGGGAAAGGGGCCTTAAATATTGGGCCATTATGTCACACCTGGGTCAGGGCAGGCATTAGGGGACCTGTGGGCCTATTTCCATGGTCAGAGACCATGGAATGGACCCACAGGTGCCATTCCCTAGCCCCAAGGACACCCCTACCCACACCAGTGGGACACCAGTATATGGGGGGGACCCCCATCCTGGGTCAGACAGGTAAGTTCAGGTGAGTATTTTCAATTTTATTTTAAAGTGCCATAGAGGGCCTAACTTGGGCCCCCTACATAGCACTGGGCCCAATGGCCATGCCCAGGGGACATATGTCCTCTGGGCATGGCCATTGGGGTGTTGGGCATGACTTCTGTCTTTCCTAAGGCATGAGTCATGTCTATGGGGGTTGTGCTTCAAAGGATGACGCTAGTCTGCTTAGAGGCATTTTTATGCTCTTAACAGACTAGGGTCATCTTTTGACGCACAACCTCCAGTTCACCATATGCCTCCCCCCCACCAAGCTAGCATCCTTTTTCATGACACTAGCCAGGCCTTACCGCCGGCTACCATCATACCATAAATATGAGGCCCATCTGGCATCTTGGGATGGTGGTAACCGGCAGTAAACTTTTTCACACAAAACTGCGTTAGTGCAGTTTTGCATGAAAAAGTATAAAACAGGGCCAAATAATCTTATAAAATTCTCACCAAATTTTGTACACCTAAATGTGCAGATGGAACTTATCACATTACTCAAGAATTCACTGACAAGCTGGCAAATCATTACACAATCAAAGCAGACAAGTAATACTCCTATTTAAAACAAAGGAAAACCACCAACACCAATCCATTTCTAAAAATCCCCTCTAAGAGTAGGCTAATTCAAGACTCTGAAATCCTTCAAACAAATCTCACAAAGTGAATTTATGTATCTGGTCAACGCAAGTAGGTCTTCTGGCTGCCCTTCTGACCCTTGTCCACCACTAATCTTCAGGAAAATTCTTCTAATTACTTATGCTGTCACATCAGTAGGAAGGATCATCATAAATGTGTTAACTACGGAATCTTTCCTGAACACCTAAAAAAGGCATACATATGCCCTTTACAAAAGAAAACAAACCTGGACCGGCATGACCCCAACAACTACAATTACAAATGGTCTTTCCTGAGCAATCTGATAGCAAAAACAGATATGTCCAGATGTCACAATTCATTGAAGATAACTCCGTACTTTCAGACTACCAGACAGGATTCTGCCAAAAAGAGGCAAAGAATCTCCCCTAATCTGGAATGCCTCCATCTGGAATGACCTTAAAAGCACAGTAGACCCAAAAGGGGTCACTGTGCTACTACTCTTGAGCCTCTCAGCTGCCTTTGACACAGTTGACCATGACACTCTAATGCAAAGACTATACAACGCCAGCATAGAGGGGACAACTCTTAAATGGATCACATCCTAAATTCAAACCAACTTTCATCTATACTCCTCCTTTCTCATCCAAAGCATACTTCAAAGAATTAGGGGTCCCTATAGGTTCTATCATCTCAACTATACATTTTAACACCTACATGAAATCATTACCAACAATGATCAATGAATTGCAACTCACATGCTATAACTATGTAGATGGCATGAACATACCCCTTAAACTGGAAATCCACAGAGACATCAGAAACTCAAAAATCTTCAGTTTCCTCAGAGCTATGTTGCTTAATGGATGACATGGAGCCATATCAAATGCAATGATTCTGTTGGAGGCTGGTTATCAGTAAGGGCAAAAACACACCTACCACTGCTAAGAATGCCCCAAGACAATCTTGGGTCCAGTCAAGATCTCAAAACATTAGTGACAAAAGCAAAAAGAACAGAAGATTGACGGAATACAGAACAAATTCACCCCTAGTTACAGATCTGGGTTCATGCCACCCGAGTTTAGTCCCAACCATACGCAAACAGTCTTGACCTGGCTCCTCATTAGATTAGTCCAGCCTGAACTGCCAGGCCAGACCCTCTCAGGACAGGAAACAAACATCCTGGTACTGTTTCAGGCCATCTCCACCTCTTCAGCCTGGCTAGCTCGAATCAAGTGGCAGAGTGAACATCCAACCCATGAATGAGCATACCCGTCCCACTAAGGGCAGCAAAAGGAAAAAGAACAGATGATGGCCAGAAAGCGGAACAAATCAAACATTCACCCCTAGTCACAGATCTGGGTTTAATCCATTGCTTTTTTGCTCACCGTGCGACCAAGTTTGGACCCTGCATTATGCAAAGCATTCTTGGCCCTTGAACAGTGCAGCCCGAACCTCCAGGCCAGGTCTTCCTTGGACCAGAAACAACAATCCTGGGACCGGATATGGGGCATCAACCCTTATAAATCAGGCTAGCTTAAATGCAGTGGCACACTGAGTACGGGACCCACATCTGTGCATACCTGTCCCACTTGGACTGAAAAAAAGCAAAACAAACAGACAAGTATTGAACCTGCTCCTCAAAGGAACAGTCTAGCATAATCTGTCAGACCAGGTCCTCCCTGTGCCAGAAACAAGCATCCTGGGACTGGTTTTGGGGATATTATCTATCAACAATCAGGTTAGCTTGAACCCAGTGACACAGTGAGCATGGGACCCATGTCTGGGCATACCCGTTCCACTTAGGGTGCTAAGATCAAAAAGAACAGATGCTGGACAGAATTAGGAACAAATCAAACATTCACCCACAGCCGCACATCTGGGATTAACCCTTCATTGCTTTGCTCATCATACCACCTCAATTTGGACACACCCATATGCAAATCAGTCTGAACTCTGCTTCCCATTTGAATAGTCCAGCCCAAACTGCCATGCCAGGTCATGCCTGGACTGGAAGCAAACACCCTGGGGCCAGTTACAGGGTATCACCCTTCATCCGCCAGACTAGCTTGAATCCAGTGGCATAGTGAGCCCAGGACCCACATCTAGGCATACCAGGCTCACTTATGGTGACAAAGACAAACAAACAGAAATGATGGATGGAATGCGGAACCAATCAAACACTCACCCCCAGTCACAGATCTGGGTTTAATCCATCAATTATTTTGCTTACTGTGCCACCCCAGTTTGAACCCAGCCATAAGCAAATCAGTCTTGACCCTTTTCCTCACGGGAACAGTCCAGCCCGAACTGCTAGGCCAGGTCCTCCCTGGACCAGACACGAGCATCCTGGGACCAGTTTCAGACTATCGCCCTTCATCAGCCCTTCATCAGCCAGACTAGCTTGAATCCAGTGGCATAGTGAGTCTGTGACCCACTTCTGGGCATACGCAGAGCACTTATGGTGACAAAATCAAACACACACAAATGATGGATGGAATGCAGAACCAATCAAACATTCACCCCAAGTCACAGATCTGGGTTTAATCCATCAATTAATTTCCTCTCCATGCCACCCCAGTTTAGACCCAGTATATGCAAATCAGTTTTGACCCTGCTGCCCATGGGAAGAGTCAAGCCCAAACTGCAAGGCCAGGTCCTCCCTGGACCGGAAACAAGCATCCTGGGACTGGTTTTGGGGTATTACCCCTAATCAGCTAGGCTAGGTTGAATCTATTGACACATTGAGCCCGGTACCACTGTCTTGGAATACTTGGCGCACTTAGGGAAGCAAATGCAAGAACAATGAGGTGTTGGATGGAATGCTTGAATTATTCTCAGCCACTGGCAAGTGCTTGGGGCTGAGTCCCCATCCATCTTTTATTGCCCACAATGACACCCCAGTTTGGACCCAGCCATATGCAAATTCAGTCTTGACCCTGTTCCCCATGGGAACAGCCCAGCCTAAATTGCTAGGATAGGTCTTAAAAGGACCAGAAACAAGCATCCTGGGACTGGTGTCAAGTTATTACCCCTCATCATCAAGGCTAGCTTGAAGCTGGTGGCATAGCAAGCGCGGGACCCAAGTCTGGTCATACCCTTCCCACTAAGGGCAGCAAAAGGAAAAAAGAACAGATGATGGCCAGAAAGCGGAACAAATCAAACATTTCACCCCTAGTCACAGATCTGGGTTTAATCCATTGCTTTTTTGCTCACCGTGCCACCAAGTTTGGACCCAGCAATATGTAAAGCAGTCTTGGCCCTTGAACAGTGCAGCCCGAACCTCCGGGCCAGGTCTTCCTTGGACCAGAAACAACAATCCTGGGACCGGATATGGGGCATCACCCCTTATAAGTCAGGCTAGCTTAAATCCAGTGGCACACTGAGCACAGGACCCACATCTGTGCATACCTGTCCCACTTGGAGTGAAGAAAAGCAAAACAAACAGACAAGTATTGAACCTGCTCCTCAGAGGAACAGTCCAGCCTGATCTGTCAGACCAGGTCCTCCCTGTACCAGAAACAAGCATCCTGGGACTGGGTGGGGAATATTATCTATCAACAATCAGGTTAGCTTGAACCCAGTGACACAGTGAGCATGGGACCCAAGTCTTGGCATACCCGTTCCACTTAGGGTGACAAGATCAAAAAGAACAGATGATGGATGGAATTAGGAACAAATCAAACATTCACCCACAGTCGCAGATCTGGGATTAACCCATCATTGTTTTGCTCATCATACTGCCTCAATTTGGACACACCCATATGCAAATCACTCTGAACTCTGCTTCCCATTTGAATAATCCAGCCCGAACTGCCATGCCAGGTCTTGCCTGGACTGGAAGAAAACACCCTGGGGCTAGTTACAGGGTATCACCCTTCATCAGCCAGACTAGCTTGAATCCAGTGGCATAGTGAGCCCAGGACCCCCATCTAGGCATACCCGGCTCACTTATGGTGACAAAGACAAACACAAATGATGGATGGAATGCGGAACCAATCAAACATTCACCCCCAGTCACAGATCTGGGTTTAATCCATCAATTATTTTGCTTACTGTGCCACCCCAGTTTGGACCTAGCCATATGCAAATCAGTCGTGACCCTTTTCCTCACGGGAACAGTCCAGCCCGAACTGCTACGCCAGGTCCTCCCTCGACTGGACACGAGCATCCCGGGAACGGTTCAGAGTATCACCCTTCATCGGCCTTTCATCAGCCAGACTAGCTTAAATCCAGTGGCATAGTGAGCCTGTGACCCACGTCTGGGCATACCCAGAGCATTTATGGTGACAAAATCACACACACACAAATTATGGATGGAATGCAGAACCAATCAAACATTCACCCCCATGCCACCCCAGTTTAGACCCAGTATATGCAAATCAGTTTTGACCCTGCTGCCCATGGGAAGAGTCACGCCCAAACTGCCAGGCCAGGTCCACCCTGGACTGTAAACAAGCATCCTGGGACTGGTTTGGGGGTATCATCCCTCATCAGCTAGGCTAGGTTGAATCCATTGGCACATTGAGCTCAGTACCACTGTCTCTGAATACTTGGCGCACTTAGGGAAGCAAATGCAAGAACAAAGTGATGTTGGATGTAATACTTGAATTATTCTCAGCCACTGGCAAGTGATTGGGGCTGAGTCCCAGTCCATCATTTATTGCCCACAATGACACCCCAGTTTGGACCCAGCCATATGCAAATCAGTCTTGACCCTGTTCACCATGGGAACAGCCCAGCCTAAATTGTTAGGGCAGGTCTTAAAAGGACCAGAAACAAGCATCCTGGGACTGGTGTCAGGTTATCACCCCTCATCATCAAAGCTAGCTTGAATCTGGTGGCATACCAAGCGCGGGACCCACGTCTGATCATACCCTTCCCACATAGGGCAATAAATGCAAAAACAACAGATGATGGAACGAATGCAGAACAAATCAAACATTCACCCCCAGTCACAGGTCTGGCTTTAGTCTATTCGTTTTTTTTGCATCTTGCCATTTCAATTTAAACCCAGCCATATGCATCCTGGGACTGGTTTTGGGGTATTACCCCCCATCAGCTAGGCTAGGTTGAATCCATTGGCACATTGAGCCCAGTACCACTGTCTCAGAATACTTGGCGTACTTAGGGAAGTAAATGCAAGAACAAAGAGGTGTTGGATGTAATGCTTGAATTATTCTCAGCCACTGGCAAGTGCTTGGGGCTGAGTCCCAATCTATCATTTATTGCCTACAATGACACTCCAGTTTGGATCCAGCCATATGCAAATCAGCCTTGATCCTGCTCCCGATGGTAATGGCCCAGCCTCCCTGGCCTGGAAACAAGAATCCTTGGACCAGTTTCAGGGCATCACAGTTCATTAGCCAGGCTAGCTTGAATCCAGTGGCATCATCAGCATGGAACCCATGTGTGGGGATATTCGTCCCACTTAGGGAAATAAAAGCAAAAAGAACAGATGATGGACAGAAAGTGGAACAAATCAAACATTAACCTCCAGTCACAGATCTGGGTTTAATGCATCTTTTTTGCTCATCATGAGACTCGAGTTTGGAGCCACCCATAAGCAAATCAGTCTTGATCCAGTTCCCTATGGGAACAGTCAACACCAAACTAACAAGGCAGGTCCTTTCTGGACTGGAAACAAGCTCCAGGGACTGATTTTGGGGTATTACCCCTCATCAGCCAGGTTAGCTTGAACCAGGAGCACAGTGAGCACAGAACCCACATCTGTGCACACCCTTCCCATTTAGAGTAACAAAAGCAAAAATAACTGAAAATGGACATCATTTTTTTGTTCACCATGCCACTGCAGCTTGATCCTAGCTATATGCAAATCATCCATGACCATGCCCCCCATGAGAACAGTCCAGCCCAAACTGTCAGGCCAGGTTCCCCCTGGACCAGCAATAAGCATCCTGGGACCAGTTCTGAGCTATCACTTCTCATCAGCCAGGCTAGCTTGCATCCAGTTTTATAGAGAGCATGGGACCATCCTCTTGGTATACCCATCCTACTTAGGGCAACAAAAGCAAAAAAGAACAGAAAATGGATGGAATTTGGAAAAAGCAAACATTCACCCCCGGTTACATATCTGGGTTTAATCCATTGTTTATTTGCTCATCATGTCAACCCAGCAGTTTGGACCCACCCATATGCAAATCAGTCTTGACCCTCTTCTCCATGGGAACAGTCCAGCCTGAATTGCCAGGCCAGGCTCTCCCTGGACCGGAAACAGGAATCCTGGGACCGGGTGAAGGGGTATCACCCCTCATCAGCCAAGGTAGTTTGAATCCAGTGGCACAGAGAGTACGGAACCCACGTCTGTGCATCCCTGTCCTACTTAAGGCAACAAAACTAAAAAGAACAGATGATAGACGGATTGGGTAACAAATCAAACATTCAGCTCCAGTCATAGATCTGGATTAAATCCATTGGTTTTTTGCTCACCATGCCACCCCAGTCATACACAATTCAGTCTTGAACTAACTCTCCATGGGAACAGTCCAGCCCCAAATGCCAGGCCAGGTACTCCCTGGCCCAACAACAAACATCCTGTGATACCTGTGTATCACCCCTCATCCACCAGGCTAACTTAAATTCAGTGGCAGCATGAGCATGGCACCCATTTCTGGGCATACCTATCCCACTTAGGGCGACAAAAGCAGAAAGGACAGATGGTGGATGGAATGCAGAAGAAATCACACTTTCACCCCCAATGACAGATTTGGGTTTAATCCATCATTTTTGGTCACAATAGCACCCCAGTTTGGAACCAGCCGTATGAATATCAGTCTTGACCCTACTCATGGGAACAGTCAAGCCTGAAATGCCAGACGAGGTCCTTTCTAGACTTGGAAAAAAGGCATTCTGGCATTAGTTTGAGGGGCATTACCTCTCATCAGCCAGGCTAGATTGAATCCAGTGGCACCGTGAGCACGGAACCCACATCTGGGCATACCCGCAACCCTAAGGGTGACAAAATCAAAAGGAGCCAATGATGGGCTGAATGTGGAATAAATCAAATATTCTCCCCCACTCACAGATCTGGGTTTATTCATTTTATTTTGCTCACTGTGCCACCCCAGTTTGGAACAAGCCATATGCAAAACAGTCTTGACCCTGCTCCTTATGGCAATAAACCCAGCCTGAAATGCCAGGCCAGGTCGTCTCTGGACCGAAAACAGGCATCCTGGGACTGGTTTATGGGGTATCACCTCTCATGTTCCAGGCTAGATTGAATCTAGTGGCACAGTGAGCATGCAACCCACGTCTGGGCATATCTGTCCTACTTAAGGTAACTAAGAAGCAGATGATGGATGGATTGCGTAACAAATCAAGCATTCACCCATTTTCTTGCTCACCATGCCACCCAAGAGTGGACCCAGCCATATGCATTTCAGGCTTGACGCTGCTTTCTATTGTAACTAGCCAACCTGAATTGCTAGGCCATGTCCTCCTCAGACCAGAAACAAGGATATCACTATATATCAGCCAGGCTAGCTTGAAACAACCGCCACAGTGAGCACTGGACCCACATGGGGGCATACCCATGCCACTAAGGCTGACAACATCAAAAAGAACTGATGATGGACTGAATGTGAAACAAATCAAACATTTTCCCCCAAATCACAGATTTGGGTTTAATCTTTTTTTTTGCTCACCATGCCACCCCAGTTTGGACCCAGTCATATGCAAATCAGTCTTGACCCTGCTCCTCATGGCAGAAAGCCCATCCTGAAATACTAGGCCAGGTCCTCTCTAGAGCAGCAACAGGCATCCTAGGACCAATTTTGGGGTATCATCCCTAATCACCCAGACTAGCTTCAATCCAGTGTCACAGTGAGCACAGGAATCACTTCTGGAATACCCGTCCCACTTAGGTTGACAAAAACAAAAAGAACAGATGATAATGGGAATGCAGAACAAATTAAACATTCACCCCCAGTTACAAATTTGGATGTAATACATCATTTTTCTGCCCACCATGCCACCAGAGTTTGGTCACAGCCATATGAAAATCAGTCTTGACCCTGCTGTCCAATGGGAAAAGTCCAGCGTGAAAAGTTAAGCCAGAACTGTCAAGCCAGGTCCTCCCTGTACCAGATACAAGCTAGCCTTCTTGGCTCACTTTAGATGTTCTGAAGTAAGGAAAGATGTTGAGGGTAGTGATTGGTATTACTGTCTGAAAAATAGATTTTTTTTCCGACAGACAATCGACTTCACCCTGAACCTCTAAACAATCCTATACCTCTGTTCAACCTCTACATGCATTGTTTCCTACAAGTAATAGTGCTCTTCCACTAGCTATGTACATGTTTGCTATTTTGTCACTTTTAAAGTTATGGGCAAAGCAGTCTGCATTTGTGTGCTGTACCTCACAAAGATGGAGACTCTACTAGCAATAGAAGAGCCATTGAGTTATGCCAACTCCCTTGATCTTGAGCTATCAGCCTTCTAATCTCGACTCTTAATTTCATCCCATCCATCACACTTGACATATCTGGATAATCATGTAACATAATCTAGGCAATATGATTAATTTATGTTCACTGCACTCCCCTTCCAGTTCTTCAGTCTTACACCCTCCCTGTCAGGCTGGCCTGCCCCTCTACTCTGGAGTGGACTAACACAAGCAAAACCCCAAAAACACTGAGGGGGTGATTCTAACCCTGGCGGTCGGTGTTAAAGCGGCGACCAACCCGCCAACAGGCTGGCGGTCCAAAAAATGGAATTCTGACCCTGGCGGGAACCGCCAACACAGACAGCCACTTTAACACTCCGACCGCCACGGCGGTACAAACAAACAGCGCGGCGGTCACCGCCAACAGCCAGGCGGCAGACAATGTACTGCCCACACTATCACAACTCACCAATCCGCCACCTTTTCCGGGGCGGGAGCACCGCCGATAAAAACACGGTGGAAACAGACTACGAACGGGAAAACGCACACCACTACGCACTCCAGGAGGAAGGAGGACAGCATGGAACCCGAATTAAACATCCTACCTGCTCTCGTCTACCTTCTCATCTACCACGAGTACGAAGTCCGGCGCAGACGACAACGGTGAGTACTGCACCTACGACACACGGGAGGGGGAGGACGAAAGGTTACGGCCACACACATATGCGACCCCCCCCCCAACTATGTACACACCAATGCAGAGCAACAAGTCACAGTGACACCACCCAAACACCCCTGAAAAATGCTATGACATAATCAAATTTGGAATAAATATTTATGTACCAAAAAGCTCCTGAAAATTATCGTACAACCATGAAAGATATTTACAAGAAAACAAATGATATACACATCAGTGTATAACTGAAGTAACAAGTCCTGCACATCCTACGAATTCATCATGTCCGTGGGCCAAAGTTTTGAGAAACAAGGGCAAAGCCCACACAGGAGACCTGAGTCCTTTGGAGAGAACACTGCAGGGGCATCAGATGTAAAAACTACAGGCACCTCAGGGGGAAGGGAAGGGGGGCACCACAGCCACATGAGTCCACGACGCCAGATCCACGAGGAGCCACCATGCCCACTGTACCATCCTGGGGAGTGCAAAGCCACAGTCTCTCAATGTCTCTACAGTGGGTGGGCTGCCCACTGTACCATCCTGGGGAGTGCAAAGCCACAGTCTCTCAATGTCTCTACAGTGGGTGGGCTGCCCACTGTACCATCCTGGGGAGTGCAAAGCCACAGTCCATCAGGTGGATGACAGTCTCCACTGGTCAAGGAGGAGGCATGGTGGGCACAGTGAACCATAAACAGTGCTTGAGACGGCGGTGCCCAGCGGAGCGGTGCTTGAGACGGCGGTGCCCAGCGGAGCGGTGCTTGAGAAGAAGGGCCCAGCGGAGCGGTGCTTGAGACGGCGGTGCCCAGCGGAGCGGTGCTTGAGACGGCGGTGCCCAGCGGAGCGGTGCTTGAGACGGCGGTGCCCAGCGGAGCGGTGCTTGAGACTGCGGTGTCCAGCGGAGCGGTGCTTGACAGGAAGGGCCCAGCGGAGCGGTGCAGAGACGGCGGGGCCCAGCGGAGCGGTGCTTGAGATGAAGGACCCAGCGGAGCGGTGCTTGACAGGAAGGGCCCAGCGGAGCGGTGCTGGACAGGAAGGGCCCAGCGGAGCGGAGCAGAGACGGCGGGGCCCAGCGGAGCGGTGTTTGAGATGAAGGGCCCAGCGGAGCGGTGCTTGACAGGAAGGGCCCAGCGGAGCGGTGCAGAGACGGCGGGGCCCAGCGGAGCGGTGCTTGAGATGAAGGGCCCAGCGGAGCGGTGCAGAGACGGCGGTGCCCAGCGGAGCGGTGCTTGAGATGAAGGGCCCAGCGGAGCGGTGCTTGAGAAGAAGGGCCCAGCGGAGCGGTGCTTGAGACGGCGGTGCCCAGCGGAGCGGCGCTTGAGATGAAGGGCCCAGCGGAGCGGTGCTTGAGACGGCGGTGCCCAGGGGAGCGGTGCTTGAGATGAAGGGCCCAGCGGAGCGGTGCTTGACAGGAAGGGCCCAGCGGAGCGGTGCTTGACAGGAAGGGCCCAGAGGAGTGGTGCAGAGACGGCGGGGCCCAGCGGAGCGGTGCTTTAGATGAAGGGCCCAGCGGAGCGGTGCTTGACAGGAAGGGCCCAGCGGAGCGGTGCAGAGACGGCGGGGCCCAGCGGAGCGGTGCTTGAGATGAAGGGCCCAGCGGAGCGGTGCAGAGACGGCGGTGCCCAGCGGAGCGGTGCTTGAGATGAAGGGCCCAGCGGAGCGGTGCTTGAGAAGAAGGGCCCAGCGGAGCGGTGCTTGAGATGAAGGGCCCAGCGGAGCGGTGCTTGAGAAGAAGGGCCCAGCGGAGCGGTGCTTGAGATGGCGGGGCCCTCTTCAGCGGTGCCTATCTTCACGGCGGGGCCCTCTTCAGCGGTGCTCTTCTGCACGGCGGGCCCTGTTCAGCGGTGCTCTTCTGCACTGCGGGCCCTCTTCAGCGGTGCTATTCTGCACGGCGGGCCATCTTCAGCGGTGCTCTTCTGCACGGCGGGCCCTCTTCAGCGGTGCCTATCTTCACGGCGGGGCCCTGTTCAGCGGTGCTCTTCTGCACCGCGGGCCCTGTTCAGCGGTGCTCTTCTGCACCGCGGGCCCTCTTCAGCGGTGCCTATCTTCACGGCGGGGCCCTCTTCAGCGGTGCTCTTCTGCACCGCGGGCCCTGTTCAGCGGTGCCTATCTTCACGGCGGGGCCCTCTTCAGCGGTGCTCTTCTGCACGGCGGGCCCTCTTCAGCAGTGCCTATCTTCACGGCAGGGCCCTGTTCAGCGGTGCTCTTCTGCACCGCGGGCCCTGTTCAGCGGTGCTCTTCTGCACCGCGGGCCCTCTTCAGCGGTGCCTATCTTGACGGCGGGGCCCTCTTCAGCGGTGCTCTTCTGCACCGCGGGCCCTGTTCAGCGGTGCCTATCTTCACGGCGAGGCCCTCTTCAGCGGTGCTCTTCTGCACCGCGGGCCCTGTTCAGCGGTGCTCATCCAGCAGGTCAAGGGAGCCAGACCTGGCCTGGACTCCCTGCTCAGTCGCCCTCGGACCGTGACGTTTCTGGACCCTTCGGGGACGGACTCCTGGCCTCTTTAGTGTTCTCCTTCCCAGCTGGGATGTGACATGTGGGGTCCACCTTCTCCGCGCTCCTGCTGCCCTTCCGCTCCTTTGATGGGGCTCTCGGGCCCTTGCCTCCCCTAGATGGTGTGGCTGGTGAAGTGGCCGCACATTGCTCCTTGGGGGCAGCCCTGTCAGTCCTCGCACGGCGGCCCTTGTTTTTGCGGGTCCTCTTGCCGGGGGGGCTGGACGTGTCCTTGCTGCTGATCGATGTGTCACTGCTGGCAAAGGGTGGACTCCAGAACCCATGCACAACAGTGACACTCGAAGCTGGGCTGGTGGTGGCTGCAGTGCTCTTGGGACTCTTTGCAGATGGAGGGAGGAGCTCATCGGAGGGAAAGAGGTCAAGATTAGCCAGGAAAAGCTTTTTAGGTCCAAGGTAAAGGGTAGGAGAAGTGGTGATGGGAGTGGAGGAAGAGGATGTGGTTGTAGGAGAGTCAGGTGTGCTGTCATTGGGTGAAGGTGCTGATGCTGTAGGCTGTCGTGAGGTGGATGTCTGTTGGGTGGGTGGCTGCCTGCGTTTGTGTGTCTTGGAAGAGGGGGTGACAGACACAGTGGAAGAGGACACAGGGGACGTGTAAATGGCAGTGGGGGTGGTGACTGCACGAGTGTGGACTGTACTGGAGGGTGAGGTGGTGATGGAAGCACTGGCTGATGTTGGGGTGCATGCAGGTGTGAGTGTAGACGTCACAGGGAGGGAGGAGGGAGACGAGGAGGAGGGGGACACAGAGGTGGTTGTGACTGCTGGAATGTCTGCATCTGTGTGTTGCTTGGGTGAGTGTTTGTGGGATCTGTGGTGCTTGTGTCTGGATGAGCTGCTCTTGGGTGATGAGGTGTGTGCAGGCTGGTCTGATAGTGTGGATGGGATAGGCTGAGGAACAGGAGACAGAGACAGGCTGGAGGCAGTAAGAAGAGGGAGGCTGGAAACAGGGACAATAGCTGCCGTCAGTGCTGAGGCCAGAGCAGTGAACGCTCGTTGATGGGCAGCCTGACCCGAATGAATGCCCTCCAGGTACGCATTGCTCTGTTGCACCTCCCTTTGCACACCCTGGATGGCATTCAAAAGGGTTGTCTGCCCAACAATGAGCGTCCTCACCAGGTCAATGAGCTCCGCACTGAGGGCAGCAGGGGCAACAGGGGCAGGGGCTGAGGTGCCTGGGGCGAAGGAGATGCGCGCCTTCCTGGGCGAGCGGGCACGGAGCGTAGGCTGAGGGGCTGCTGGGAGGGCGGTGCTGGTGCGATGGGTGGCGGCTGTGCCTGTAGAGGCGGGGGGCCCGGATGTTGCCGCCACCGCTAGGGAGCTCCCATCCGAGGACGTGTCTGAGTCGCTGGTGTCACCACCGGTCCCCGTTGTGGTGCTCCCCTCGCCCTCCGGATCACTGGTGCCCTCGGTGTCTGTTCCTGGGTCCACCGGGGCCTTGTGTCCTGCAGCTCCCTCGTGCTCCGATGCCAAATCTCCTCCGCCTGATGATGCTAATGCACACATGCACAAGAAGATGAAGAGAAAGGGTGGGGGGAGAAAAAAGAAGACCAGGTTGAGTGCATGCAATGTCAACACCGTTGGCGGAGAGGACAGACACAGGAGCCTCATGCACTAAGCCGCGCATTCGGGGTACACTACTCAGTACTACTGACTAGGACAACAGGCCAAGAGACGTCAAACGCGCACATGGGTGATGCTGGACCATCAATGGCTGCACTTGTCACCCTACAGAGGTGGGGGCCGGGGGCACAGGGCCATGCCTAAGGGAGAGGACTACACTACAGAAAGCGCCCTGGCCTAATGTCACCCACAGCCCTCCTCCCCCACCCAGACGCCTCCACTGCGCAGAAAGATAGGAGAATGTGCTGATACTCACCCCCTTGTGTCTGCTGTGATGTCTTAAAGCGCCCATCCAATTCAGGGTAGGCCATCGCCAGGATCCGGGACATCAGGGGGGTCATGGTGCGACTGGCACCCCTCCTAGGTTGGGAGGCCATCCCCAGCAGTGTTTCTGCGGTCTTCCTTGTTCCGCGGCGGATGTCCTCCCACCTATTGCGGCAGTGGGTGCCCCGTCTGTTGTGGACCCCCAAGTTCCGGACTTCCTTGGCGATGGCACGCCAAATCTCGATCTTCTGATGGGCGCTGACCTATTTGACATGTACAGGGTGGAAAGGAGGAAATCATCAATGACCTGCATGTTAGATGTGATTGGCCCCCCCCCACCAACTTTGCCATATGGCACATGCTCTCATCTGTCATGCGTTGCACTCCTCATTCGCCCCCCACCCCACCAACTTACATCCACCCCAATCCACACAGGCATAGCCCATTCCATGTGCACCCGGTGTACTCACTTGTTGGTCTGGAGGACCGTAGAGTAGCGCATACTGGGGGAGGACCCCATCCACGAGCTTCTCCAACTCTTCAGACGTGAAGGCAGGGGCCCTTTCCTCAGTCGCAGCAGCCATTGTCACTTCCAGACCGAGGTCACAGCAGTACTTGCAGAATAGGTCCTCTCCTGTGGATGATCAGGTCTCGAGTGATCAATCAGCTAGGAAATGGCGGTCACGCCCGCGGCGGTGCGTACCGCGGCGGTGCATACCGCGACCGCCGGCGCACATCGTCATTGGCTCCTGAAACCCATAGGGTTCAATGTTAACCAATGCGGCTTTGCGCCGCGGTCTTCGACCGCCTACCGCCACGGTGTGCCCCGCCAGCGCATTGACCTCACATCCCATTGTCCCACTTCACAGGTCAGGCAGCCGCCATTTCAAGGGCCTACATGGCTTAATTTTGACTGCGACACACAGGCCTAGGCCTTGCATTGCCACACATACACGCCTTTCAACCCATTGCCATTCTTTAACTGTGCAAGCTGTCTGTACGTACCTGTGGTTTGCCTGACTCTGTGCTCCATGTTGTCCTTCCTAGGCACCGTCCGCTGGGACTTGCGAGGAGAAGGACGAATCCTCTCGTGTACCGACCGCTGGTGGACCTGTCGACAATGGAAGAACGCCATATAATACTTCGATACAGACTTGACCGTGCCACTATCCATGAACTGTGTGCCCAGCTGGAGCCAGCCCTGATGTCCCCCATCCGCCAACCCACAGGGATTCCCCCTCTGGTGCAGGTTTTGTCAGTCCTCCATTTTTTGGCAAGTGGGTCATTCCAGACAACAGTGGCCATGTCATCTGGAATGTCTCAGCCTATGTTTTCAAAGATTTTGAGCAGAGTGTTGTCTGCCCTGATGAAACTCATGCGGAGCTACATCATTTTCCCAGAGGATGGTGACTTGCCTACAGTGAAGGGTGATTTCTATGCCCTTGGACATATCCCCAACATCATTGGTGCCATTGATGGGACCCATGTGGCTTTGGTACCCCCAAAAGACGATGAGCAGGTGTACAGAAACAGAAAAAGTTATCATTCGATGAATGTCCAGGTGGTCTGTTTGGCTGACCAGTACATCTCCCATGTAAATGCCAAGTTCCCAGGGTCAGTGCATGACGCGTATGTTATGCGAAATAGCAGCATCCCCTATGTGATTGAGCAGCTACAGAGACAACGTGTGTGGCTAATAGGTGACTCTGGTTACCCCAACCTGCCTTGGCTACTGACCCCAGTGAGGAATCCCCGGACCAGGGCAGAGGAACGGTACAATGAGGCCCATGGGTGAACTAGGAGGATCATCGAAAGGACCTTTGGCCTCCTGAAGGCCAGGTTTAGGTGCCTGCATATGACAGAGGGATCCCTGATGTACTCACCAAAGAAGGTGTGCCATATCATCGTGGCCTGCTGTATGCTTCACAATCTGGCATTGCGACGTCAGGTTCCTTTCCTGCAGGAGGATGGTGCAGATGGTGGTGTTGAAGCAGCTGTGGAGCCTGCGGAGAGTGAAGAGGAGGAAGACTCAGAGGACGACACAGACAACAGGGACAGAGTAATAGAACAGTATTTCCAGTAGCACACAGGTAATAATCACCCATGCCATTTTACATTTCCTGAAAGCCTCCTGCATCTCAACTTTGTCGATTTCCCCCCAGAACTATAAACATGATGTTTGATTTTCCCTTCCGTTTTCTGTGCTGTATGAGCCACTGCGTGACCTCGGCTTGGTTGGCCCATGGACTAATGCTAAGTTACCTCGGTATGTGTAATTCACAATGTTAAAAATACGTAACTGATATGTAATGTGTCATACATTTGTAAATAAGACAGGCTGAGTCCTGATTGATTTCAGTGCAATGTGTGATTTATTATTAGTGCATAGATATTGGTACATGATAGTGAAACAGTGATGGGTGGGGGTGGAGTAATGTCCATGGCAGAGTCCAGTTCTCAGTCTCACAGGTGCATTGTCCATATGCCTGTGGCAGGATGGAGCAGGGGCAGTTCAAGGTTTGACAGGGTGGCAATGTTGAACAGTGGGAGGACTTCAGGGGGTATGTGATGCTGGCGGGGGTCTTGACATCCTACTCTGTCGGTTTTTTTGATCTCAGGCTCCTTTTGCGGGGTGGTTGTTGTTCAGCAGGAGGTGGGGTTCTGGTGGGCTGTCGTTGTGGTGGGGCCTCCTGTCCACTAGCGCCGGCGGAGGTGGTAGGCTGTTCCTGTTCCTGGCTAGTGACAGGGGCCCTGTGTGATGCCACATGGTCCCGAAACGTGTCCTCTATACGGTTCAGGGCCTGGACTATGCTCCCCATAGCGGTTGAGATGTTGGTGAGTTGGTCGCTGAACCCCATGTAGCGTTGCTCCTGCTGTGCCTGGATCTCCTGGAACCTGGCCAGTACCGTCGCCATCGTCTCTTGTGAGTGGTGGTAGGCTGCCATGATGGTGGTGAGGGCCTCTTGGAGAGTGGGTTCCCTGGGCCTCTCCTCCCCCCCCTGTCGCACAGCAGCCCTCCGAGTTGCCCTGTTTCCCTGGGCCTCTGTCCCCTGGATGGTGTGCCCACTGCCACTGCCACTGCCCCCAGGTCCCTGTTGTTGTTGGGTTGGTGGGTTACCCTGGGGGCCCTGTAGTGGTAGACACACCGCTGCTTGACCTGTCCTAGAGACAGAGGCATGGGCCCGCTGGGTGGGATCTGTGCTGTTGTTCCCAGAGGGGGTTGGGTCTGCAGTGGCCTGTGTCTGGGTGAGGGGAACCGACTGCCCAGAGGTCCCCGATGGTCCGGGCTGGTCATCAGGGTCCAGGTCGACAGAGCTGCTGTCATCACTAGGGGCCTGTTCCGGGGGTGTGATGGACATTTCTGGTCCCTCCTGACCGGTGTGTTGTCGTTCGGGTCCTGCATGGGGTAAGAGGGTATGGTTATTGTTTCTGTGTGTGCATTAGCTTGCGTTTTATGGGTGCCCTTGTCCCCCAGTGCTGGCATTCCCTTGGGGGAGGTGTTGTGAGGGTGTTTTGTGGGGGGGGGATGGGTATGTGCAGTGGTCATGCTTAGGTGATGGGTGTCCATAGTTTGGGGATGGCATGCAGGGGTTGGTGTTGGGTGGGTTGTGCTGGAGAGACATTCTCAGGGAGGATGTGTGCTGGGGGGTTGGGGGTGAGGGTGGGGGTTAGCATGCTGGGGGGGGGGGGTGAAGTGGTTGGCCTTGTACTTACCGGAGTCCATTCCTCTGTGTACTCCAGCGAGGCCATCAGGATGCAGGATGTTGAGTACCTCTTGCTCCCATGCTGTGAATTCGGGTGGAGTGGGTGGGGGTCCCCCACCAGTCTTCTGCACTGCGATGTTGTGTCGCGAGACCATCGATCGCACCTTCCCCCGTAGGTTGTTCCATCGTTTGCGGATGTCGTCCCTATTTCTGGGATGCTGTCCCACAGCGTTGACCCTGTCCACGATCCGCTGCCAGAGCTCCGCCTTCCTTGCTATGGTGGTGTGCTGAACCTGTGAGCCGAAGAGCTGGGGTTCCACTCTTATGATTTCCTCCACCATGACCCGGAGTTCTTGGTCCGAAAAGCGTGGGTGCCTTTGTGGTGCCATGGGGTGGTGTGTATGAGGTGTGGGGTGGTGTATGTGATGATGTGTGTGTTGGTGTGTGGTGCTTTGTGCTTCTATGTGGTGTGTGTGATGTTGTGGTGTGGCTCTGTGTGTCTGGCTATCTATTCTCTGATGTGTCTCTCTCTCCTTCGTCTCTGGTTTTTGTTGGTAGGGGTTTGTGGGTGATGTGGGTGTGTGTTTTATATGGTATTGGATGTGTGGGAGTGGTGTGTGTATGTGTTTCAGGTGTGTGCCTTTCAAATTGTCCAATGTGGTAGGGGTTTGTAAAGGTGTGTGTATTTTGACCGCGGCGGTGTGTACCGCCAATGGAATATCGCGGTTGAATGACCGCCGCGTGGATTTGCGGGTCATAATGGGATGGGCGTATTTCTGTTGGCGTGGCGGTGGAGGTTTGGTCTTCTCCAGTTTACCGCTGGCCGCTGATGTGGCGGACTGCAGTGGAGGGCGGATTTTTGGAGGTTTTGCAGTTGTGGGTCAGAATGTCCGTGGCGGCTGACCGCGGCCGCGGCGGTATTGTGGCGGCCTTCTGACCGGCGGTAAGAGGCTTTTACCGCCGAGGTCAGAATGACCCCTGACACATGCCAGTTCTACTTTAGTGACTATAACATGCAAGAGCATCATGAATTGCATATTAGATCACTCATGGCATATGTCTACCAAAATGTTAATATTTTAAAAGTAGGGCCATGTTAAGGGCCCGAAAAGATGGGTAGTCTTAGTAACCAGATGTGAAAACGAGATGTTGTTCTTATGCAGCCGCCTCTCTCTTTAACTATTTTTTGTGTCTTGTTTGAGAAAATGTTTTCTCCTTTTAGCTTTCAAGAGAGGTTGTCATGGTGCAGTTATAGCTAGGTTTGACAGATACTATTTTAAGACACACAACAATACCATAAATAGTCCTTGAGCAGTTTTTTTTATTTGCAAATAAGTTTTATTGATGGCCAATGCTGCCTCTTCTTATGGCCATCAGGTACTGCAAGATCTCACTCTTGACCATTGTTAATAGCCCATTCTCAGCAAACACATGTTTCACCATCTGGAAGTATCCCAACAACTGCATCAGGGCTGACTGGATGTATTTGTTGCATGCAAAATTCACTAGATTTGTGTCGGTAGTGCCCCCTGCAAAACCTAACAGCCCTAGTATGGTTGGTGACTGGTCATAGCCAGCCTGCCACTACCAGACATGATTCTGGACTCCTGGGGTGAGAGCCTTTGCTCTCAGGAGCAAGAAGAGGAAGCCTTTACTGAATGGAGATGTCACACCTCCTCCCCCAGGCAGGCATTCTGCTCCAGCGGTCAGCTTCAAATGCCTTGCCACTATTGAAATCTGACTCCGGCATCTGCTGCCAAAATCAGAATGTAGCCCTTTGGTTCTACCCCTACTTTAGTTAGTTAAGCTGGTGGGAAACATAGAAAGAATAGGGGGAGCTGCCACCCTAAGCCTGCACCTCCCCTCAGGTGTGGCAGGCAAGGTGACCTCTCCGTTTCATTTTCTTCCATCTTGGATGGTAGGAAAAGTAGCCAATTAGGTTTGGGTTGTGCCACCTTCCCACAGGAAGTTGTCACTTATTTGGAAAAGCCACCATAAGATAGGTAGCTCTTTGGCTACTACCAGATACTCCCCCTAAACTCCCTAAATACAGTATTTAGGGGGCATCCCCTGACCAATAGCTCAGATTCAATGGACACAAGAAGGCCAGGACATAGAAGACCAAGGCATAAGAACTGAAGCCCTGCTGCACAGAGAAAAGGGTTCCAAACCCATGGCTACTGCCACAAAGGACTCAACATTCATCGCTGCGGTGGCGCCTGGAAAACCGAAGGACTCTACAAAACTCCAGAGTACCTCCAGACTTCTTAAAATTGCCAAGAACCCCCCTCAGAGTGAATGTATCACTCTCCTGTACCCTAAAGGCAAGGAACCTGTGAATTACAGTTTACTGGCCTGCTGCTGACCAACAACTCCAATGCAGCAGTCCAGCACAAAATGGTACAACAGCTCTAGAGGACTCAACCTGCCACCCTGCCAAGTTTGGCAGCACCAGGACCTTCCAGGACTGTGGCATACCAGTACCCCAGGTACCAGATCCCCAGTGGCGGACACCAAGAAGCAGAGTCTATTCCAGACTCCCAAAAGCCCAGGAGCAAGCACCAGTCAAGGAACTTCAGGGCACCTGACATCCACCCCCTGAGTGGCCCAGCTTACTTACAATCAGCCCTCAAAGCTGCCTCTCACTGACTGTGAGGACTCCAAGGCTCACAGTGCCTGGCTGAACTATCTACTCTGCACACGGCCCCCCTGGCCCTTTCACCGACCAACCAGCTGTGCTCCCATGGTTCTCAAGCCCTAGTGGACCACTTCCCTCCAAGGAGACAATTTGGACTTACCTTTAAGTCCTTCTGTGCAGTTTGTTTCCAAATGGCCCCCTTCTCCTTTGTGCACTAGCTCCAGGATCTACATCTGCTGTTCTCACTCAAACCGAGACTGCCCAAACTTCCCTGGCTGGACCATTGTACCTGCCCATTACCTCTACCTAAAAATAGAAGGTGACACTTGTGAGAGCATTGCCTGATTTTGAATGTATTTTTGTATTTTCTCCATTGATTCCTATGGTGCGTAATTACGCAAAAACAGAGCATTTTCTGAAATGTAAACATTCATAACTAAAAAAGTACTTAGTATATTGAAGATCTTGGTCTCAATAATTTCATTAGAATCAATATTATTTTTGTAAATTGTTCTTGCGTTATTCTTCTGAGTGTGTTCTTCATTTCATGATACATTAAGTAAAACAAATGCTTAGCACGACTCATGGAGTGACCTAACTGCTTGCCCACACTACCACAAAAATAGAGCTGTAGGTGATCTATTTTTACCTCTAGATTCCACAATAGGGCTGCTTGGAGACTCTGCGTGGTGCATGTTATTTTCACGCACCATATAGAGAGTCAGCCTCCTACATCCTGCAAAACCATACATTTAAAAAATAGTGTGATCTGCTTGGCAGATGGGGCTTTTTTCCTGCCTGTATCACAGGACCAGTAGAGGTCCCATGATACCAAGCGATCTTATTAGCTGACTGCAACTTGAACAGAAACGATGCTGAGCCCTCCTACCAGTACACAGGGATTTGGTTTGTGTCTCAGGCACTGCAGTACTTCCACAGGACTTTCCTGTGAGGTGCTGCCAACTCCATTAGGAGTCATATTGCAGGACCATGGGTCATTGTGTGAAGCTTAATCATTTCCATAATACAATGGAGGGGACTTGTGGTCACTGTACAGAGAGTTTACTTTTGTACTGTGAATTTCTATTTTACAAATCAGAAAAATTAGAGGTGGGGGTATGCAGAGGGAGGCTGAATCTTGCAGGTTGGTCCCATGGAGGGGGATCGGGCACAGGAGGTTGAGTACAAAACCAAGCCCTAGGGCCGACCCCCTGCCATGTATAGCTAAAGGCTATGTCCTGTGGCCATGTGTGATGGGGGTTTGGCTACCACAGGGGATTGAGCATCTGCAGAGGCTTGGATGCAGTGCCTAAGCAGAGGCCAGGCCCAATGACCAACACCCCATTGTTTACAGCCAACGTCTGTGCACTGCAGGGGATGTTCTTGCAAGGGATTGAGGGCAGGGCATGGCCACAGGTTGCATCTAACACCCTGCCAGAAATGGTTGAAGGCCGTGCACAGACGGGTTCTTTACCCAGACAGCTTTTCCACAGGACCTGGCCAAATGTCAGGTCCCTTACCTAACCCACTATTGAACATGGCCGAAAGCTCTGCTTAGTAGGAGGATTGGGTGAATATGATAAAAAAATCCCCAAAAGTACCGCTTTTCTTAAATCTGCCCCTTAGTGCTGCTGGGTGTAGTTTTAGCAATAAAGGGAAAAAGAGGATTTTGAAGCATATCCGTGTAGTCATCCACATTATGTAATTATTATGCTCTTTTTAACTGGTAAGGAGGTGTGTTACAAATGGGGTTTATGGTTGGCTAGGGTATGCACCTAAGCCGGGCAGAACCCACCCACTCCAGTCAGG
The DNA here is from genome assembly GCF_031143425.1 of Pleurodeles waltl. Classification (NCBI taxonomy): domain Eukaryota; kingdom Metazoa; phylum Chordata; class Amphibia; order Caudata; family Salamandridae; genus Pleurodeles; species Pleurodeles waltl. The sequence continues at coordinate 114,718,294 of NC_090450.1, forward strand.
GCGAGGAAATTACACACCCAAGATAACCCCTGCTCACGCCCTTGGGAGCTTGAAACGAGCAGTCAGGCTTATCCCAGAGGCAATGTGTAAAGCATTTGCACAACACCCACAACACATCTGACACAATAAAAACACAACAAAGGACAGACAACAAGTTATATGAAAATAAACTGTATTGCATAAACATCAATAGACTAAACACAACATGTCAGTAATACTCTGCTACACAAGCAGTTGTCAGAACAGCAGACAGTTACTAGTACTGTGCAAAAGCCAGCAGTAGTCATATAAAACATATAGGTTACAGGTATTCTGCAACACATGCAGTCGTCAGGTCATCATTATTACCAAAAATGCACCAGTCAGAGTAAACATGTTAGCAGGAAGGCCAAGACACTATCATGTATGTACATACTATGAAACAATTACTTCCTGCAAGCATCAGACACCAGTACCAGGTAATATATTATCGTCAGCATGGCTAATCACATGAATGTTGCTAAATGAGGCACAACACGTAAATAATGCCTTCTAAACAAAGGTTGTAGTGCATCTGTGCTTTCTTTCGAAATTATGATGTAGACAGGGACACACCCATCCTGATCCTGGAGCTCCTGCTCTCTTATTATAGAAAATGAGGTACTTCCTGAAAAGCAACAGAGGGGCTCGGCAGGGAAGGGGCCTCTGTTGAGGGCTCCTTCCTACCCAGAGATCTGCATCAATTACCCCCCCCCCCCCCAGACTGGCAGGCTGCCACAGGTGGGGGCACACACACTGCCCTCTCAACCGGGGACACCCCTCTAAGTTCCTCGCTTAAGGAAGAACCATGGACAGCTGCTCGCTTCCACACAAAAGTGTCTGTCACCAGAGGCAGCTACCTCTTCAGCCATGCCCATCAAAGGGGTACGTTCCATCCCCGGGGACCAGCCGGCTTCTCTTCTCCAGCAGTCAGGTTGGGCCGGTCTTGTGGGCAATACAGCCCCAGCTCCCTTTGTTCCGGGCCACAATTGGTGGAGGTGCTTTGCCTTGAATAATTACGGTGTGCTCCAGGCGGTATTGTCTCCTCTGGGACAGATGTAACTTCCTGGGATTCCCAGCAGTGACGTGGTTATAGAGGGCCCTAGCCCCAAGCAGGTAGGGCACGCTACACTCACACAGTATCCAGCTGAAAACAGCGCTCATCACACGCTGTGTCAGATTCCCCCCAAAGTGCTCGCACTGGGATGGACCCCGGCGCCTCTCACAGTGCTCACCACACCCTGAGATCCACAGAGACACTCTGGAGGGGGTGCACAAAAACAGGTGGCCGCAGAGGCCAGCACCCCACTGGCAAGTGAGGGCAATCACCACCAACAGTCCACAATTTCAGTTCAGCCCAGGCCTAGTGGGGCAGATGGTTAGCAGGGCAACAAGCAGAAGAGCGATCCTGATGAGTCATTTTTGCCAACTAGCAGGAGCCAGGATTGTAGTCAGGCTTTGAATCACCAGAATCATAAGCAAAGAGAAATGCCCACTTTCTAAAAGTGACATTTCTAATATGGTAACCAAAAATCCACCTACACCAGTAAGCAGCATTTCTCACTGCAATTACAATCATACTAAACATGCCTATGCTACCCCTCATAGATCAGATTATACCACGTAGACATAAGGTAGGGCATTTCCAATGCAATCCTATGAGCAAGGCAGCACTCACAGCAAAGAGAAAACAAATAGGTTGTTTGTCACTACAAGGACAGGCCACACAACCAGGCACATGCTCTGCCTTTTACATACATAGCACCCTGCATGCAGGGCTAGCTAGGGCCTATGTGAGGAGGAACTTATATGTAGTAAAAAGGGAGTCCTAGGCCTGTCAGGTAAATCCAGATGCCAGGTCCCTGTGGCAGTAGACTGCGCATGCAGGCACTGCAGTAGAAAGCTTGAGACAGGTTTGAAAAGCTACTTCTGTGGTTGCTCAAGCTGTACTGCAGGCCCAATAGTAGCATTTAATTTACAGATCCTGGGTATAGGGATACCACTCTACAAGGATCTTACAGGTACATTAAATGTGCCAATAAGGTGCCAATCATACCAAGCTTGGTATGACAAAGTGTAAAAGAAACATAGTGGCTGTGTGAACATTAATGAGATCAGCAACTTATTAACCTTGAATACCATTCAAAAACATTGTTTGATAATTTTTAACCGTAATGAGCTATGCCTGTTTAATACTCCATCTCACACAGAATTTTAAATGAATGACTTCACATTTATACATGAGCCAATAATAAGGCATGCATAGAAAGGCCCAATAGACAATCCTCTATAGTATGTAAAAGTACCCTTCACATATTTGTGAAAAGAGCAGAATGGTGTATACTATTTTAACAATACTTACAGTCATACTACAACTTGAACCATCTATAATGGAGTTAACCATAGATTACACATCATAAAACAATATATAATATCTTAGAATCTTTACTGAACTTATAGAAAGAAATGTCTTCACTTCATAAATCTCCATTTTAGAAATCTGAATTCTTATAGCACTGCATAGGAGTTAATGAATGTTAGTGAGTGCAAACAATAAGTAAATAATTTCTTGAAAGGAGAAGAACAACGTATTTGAAATATAGGTCTGCCACACCCACTAGTCGTGCTGTTTCTTATTTGTGTATATGAAGTAATGCTAGCACTTAATAAAACTTCATTTGTAGCTAAAGTGTGTGCCATTAAGTTTTGCCATACTGCATTACACTTGTGTTCAGTACTACACTATTTCTAATGCATACATATATACATGTACATAAAGTCAATCCAACCTGTGTTTGTTTATGAGCCCTGCTACCAAATTTTTATTTTTTAAGGGAAGCAGCCTAAATCACGATCCCCAAACAATGACGTGCGTTGTCCATGAAAGCGGAACAGCGCTTTCTTGAACAATGACCCTGTTTTCCTCTGCCTGAACCACGCATGTCTGAACAATGAACATGCGTGGTTAAGGCAGAGGAAAACAGACTCAGGATCGGAGAGGATTTGGTCAAGTAAGTTGGGCTGGTGGAGGGTTGGGGGTAGTTTTAGGGGAGGGGTGGGGGTAGTTTTATCTTTGAGGGTGGGATAGAGGGTCAGGGTAGTTTGAGGTTTTATTGGTGGGGTGAGGGGTAAGGATAATTTTAGTTTTGAAGGGTGGGGGCGGGGCCCAGGTTAGTTTAAGGTTTTAGGGGTGGAGTGGGGGTAGTTTTAGGTTTATGGGGCGGGTGGGGGGTCGTGGTAGTTTTAGGGGAGGGGTGGGGGGGTTGGGGTTGTGTAGGTCTTAGGGGTGGGGGTGGGTGGTCAGTGTGGTTTTAGGGGCTGGGGTGGGGGGTTGCAGTAGTTTTAGGGGCAGGGGTCGGGGTAATTTTAGTTTTTAGGGGTGGGGTGGGGGGTCAGGTAGTTTTAGGTTTTAGGGGCGGGTTGGGGGGTCAGGGTAGTTTAGGTTTTAGGGGCAGAGGTGGGGGTCACAGTAGTTTTAGGGGTGGGTGTTAACAACAAATCGTTATGGCATTCATGGTAAATGCATTAGTGGTAACAACGCAGTCGTTGTTCCGATCGCGTTATTCAGGCATGCATGGTTTCAGCATGTTCCAAACATATATTCATTTTTTAATGATCAAGCACTTTATGGAGAATTTGAGGAGCAGTGGGATGGATGATTTCAGATGTCAACAGTAATGTAATCAATTATGTCATTTAACATGTCCTGGAGGATCTAATATGTGCGGTAATAAATCGTGTATTATGGGGACACAAGTTATAGCTATCTCAGTAACTATAATTGGGCATTCCCATGCTGTGCACAGTGTATGACTAGCTGCAGGGCCAGGGACCACGTCCTGCACACGAACATCATGAGCAGCCAACTGCCACCAGGGTCTGGCCTGTAGTTAGGCCCTTTGGCCTACTCCCCAAGGTCAATCATTGCCTTATTGCTGCTACTCTCTCAGGTTTCTGCAACAGCCCCACAGACATCTGCTCCCTCATTATAATTTTTTTATTTTATTTTGTGGTACCACTATACTCTCCAAGATCCACACAGCAAAGCCGTGCTGGGTCACGTGAGACAAGTGACACCTCACAGGAGCGCACAGTATAATTTTTTTTTTTTTAATTGGGACACAGGCCTCTGGGACCACGACACAGCCCGGCAAGGTAGTTAGAAGGGGGAGGGGACTCTGGGGCACCCTGCCCCTTCTAACTTCATGTTTCCTTAACTTTAGAGCAAGGTGACCCAGTCCTCAAGTCCTGTAATGGCAGCCACAACGTTTTTGTGGTGTTGTAGCCAGCTAACCAGATTCCAACAGGAAAAAAGGCCCTCTCCACCAACAAGATAGCTCTATCAGATCGTCATAGTTTTCAAATTTGTAGTACTCTCACAGGGCCAACTGTCCAGATATCACTAACCTTCAAACCTTAATTTCTCCAACATGGCTGAAAAGTTTGACACCAAATCACAAGAGCAGTCTTTTGTGTACAAATCTAGCTTTCTGGGAAGTTTGGTGTTCTTTCTAAAATGCTTCTTAAAATTCCAGTGTGAAATTGGTTGTGGAATATGCGTTTTGGCAACTCCACTTTTCTTGGCCCCTGCTTGACAGATAACCCTGAAGATAACCCTGAAGCATTTCAGGAAGGTTACCCAGAGATGAACTATTTTTTTTAGAAAGTTTTGTGAAGATTCTTCAGATGGTTATTAGCAGGAAAAAAGGTTCTTTCTACTGAAACTCTATCCTATATATAACCTACCTGTAACTTGATGGCCACTGTGTAATATATCTATCTATCTATCTATCTATCTATCTATCTATCTATCTATCTATCTATCTATCTATCTATCTATCTATCTATCTATCTATCTATCTATCTATCTATCTATCTATCTAGATATTGGCAGTTGCCAGTTGGTAGCTATACTTTCCATAGACAAAGTATTTTATAGGTTGCCTGTACCATTTAACAAATCTTCACAAAACTTTCCAACGAACAGTGCTCCAGTGATTCTTGTTGCACACAGAATGTTTCGCGGTGATCCATCAAGTGGGGGCAGAGAAAAAGGCAGGGTCAAAAAACATGCGTTTCTCATGTTAATTTCCAAACGACCTTTGAACATGAATGCAGCCCGAACAACTTGATGGAATTCCATTAAATTTGGCTAAAAGCTATCTTTAGGTATGTAGATTATGCTTTCACTTTTTTGGTGTAAATCCGTCCATCAGTTTTGAAGATATTAAAGGGAAAATTAATGTGGACCCTCCCCCACGGAAATGCACAGCTCTGATTGGCTGCCAACACTTCAAACCAGGACATGTTGACAGCTATCTTGGGACTCAGCTTCAGCCGAGCCCCACAAAAAAGATTTTTTTTTAAAGGTGCCAGGATAGAGATGCCCTGATCCCCCAGCTCTGATGATGGGGTCCCAGAGGGAAACACCAGAGCAAACAAAACATATTTAAAAAAAAAGTCTGTGAATTCCCAAGCTTGTTTTTTAACCACCAGGTGGGCCAGTCCCAGGGGCATTAACATTTGCTATGTGAGAGTCTGCCTGGATCCTGCAACCCTGGAGACCACCACCTCCTCGGGCGGAAAATACAATTACATGCAGGGGGCCTGTGCAGCCCCCTGCAGCCCCGGGAACCAGCACCTCCTTGGGGCATGACTAAATCAGAATGTGGGGGGGCACTTGGCCCCCCCACATCCCTGGGGACCACTACCTCCCTGGGGTATTACCAACACTGAAGGTGGGGGGAATGCAGCCCCACCCCACAGCCCTGGGGCCTGCCACCTGGGGTGTTAGTAAATCAGAATGCCGGGGAGCTGCCCGCTCCCCCGCAGTCCCAGGAACCACCACCTCATTGGGGGCATTATCAACATTCAATGCATGGGGGCTACCTAGCCCCTCTGAAGCCCCAGGGACCACCACCTCTCCAGAGCTTTAATAATGGAATCATTCCGGACCCCCCTGCCCTGGGGACCACCATCTCCTTTGGGCGATTTGCATTTTGGAGGGTGGCATGTGGCCCCCATCACATTGCTACTGATGGCCCGGGGGACTGCCACCCCTCAGGGCTGGCTTCTGCTATGTCACAGGGTACCCACCCCCAGGGCATAGCTGTTTGCTGTGACTTGACGGGAGCACCCACCAAGTCAGAGCAAACACTCTGCTTGCAGTGAGGGAGAGCTGTCAAAAAGCTATCCCTCATTGCTAGTGGAGAGTTCCTCAGTTTCCCTGAACTTCAAGATGCAGGCTGAGAAACAGAAGAAACATTGCTCACACAGAGGGGGAGCAGCTTTAACACAGAAAAAAGACTTGACAGGAATCGTATAATGGATAGAGACACAAATAAATAAGGTACACAGTCATAACAATGTTTTCACACTTGAATCAAACCATCAAACATTATTTGATATGTTGCTATGTTATGTAATTAACTTGTGTCATCCAATTGGTTGAAAGTTTAACAAAGGTTACAGGGACGTAAATGTGCAAGACCATAAAAATTCACCCATTAGAACTCATGTACCAAGGTAACTGTAACTTGTGGTTCCACCATACACAGTTCTTCTTGAATAATTTAACTTCTAATGTTTCATTGATAATTTTATTGACATTATAAAAGATGTCATGAGTGCTGTAATATCCGGGGTAATTAGCAGTGCATGGGGGGATGCAAGTTATAGTTACCTTAGGCATAAGTTATAGCTATTTGAAATAATTCTAACTGTAACAGTTGGATTTCAATGATTTCTATGAGTGAAATCTGAGCCTAACTATAACTTCCCTGTAACCTTTGTTCTTTTCATTACATTTCTAACCTTTTTTTTTTTTATTTCCTGACTATTAGGTCTCTGTAACATTTGTTTCTCTATTTGTATTCTATGTTTTTTAATGCTTTTTCCTAACTATAACGTTCTTGCAACCTGGGTGGGTGTGTGAGTGGATATGTGGGTGTGTAAATGGGTTGTGAGTGTGTGGTAAGTATGTAAGAGCATGTGTGACTGGCTGTGTGAATCTGTGAGTGGGTTTTGGAGTGGCTGTGTGAGTAGGTGTGCAGGTGGCTGTCTGAATGTGTGAGTGGCTGTATAGGTGTGTGAGTGGCAGTATGGATGTGTGAGTGGGTGTGTAAGTGGTTGTGTGAGAGAGTGCATGTGTGAGTGACTATGTGAGTTTGTGAGTGGGTGTGTGAGTGCTTTTGTGAGTCCATGAGTGGGAGTTGTTGTGTGGGTGTGTAACTTAGTGTATGAAAGCTGTGCGGGTCTGTGAGTGGGTGTGTGAGTTGTTTTGAGGGTATGTGAGTGAGTATGTGAGTGGCTGCATGGGTCTGTGTGGCTGCATGGGTGTGTGGCTGTTTAAGTAGTTGTGTGAGTGAGTGCATGTGTCAGTTACTGTGTGAATCTGTTAGTGGGTGTGTGAGTGTTTTTGTGATTCTGTGAGTGGGTGTGTGAGTGGTTGGGTGGGTGTGTGAATGTGTGAATTAGTGTGTAAGTAGGTCTGGGGATCTCCGAGAGAGTGTATGTTTTATTTTAAATTGGACTCTAGTTCCCCGAATCCTCCCCAAATCCACCCAAATCTACCCCAATCTCTGAGGGAGGGGAGAAGAAAAAGTTGTTGAACAGTTTCTTAGCCATGAGGGGTACCTCACAGACCCCTTCATTAATCTCATGGGCTCAGGGTACCGCTGCCCTGACCCCTTCTAGCACTTTTTATCTTTATTTTCCTCACTGGGAACCGAGTCCTGATGAACAAAATGGCGGCCACAACTTTCCTCTCAGGTTGCAGCCAGCCAATCGCGACATTGCTGTTGAAAAAAGTGCATTTATTTATGTGAATGGCACCAACGTGTTACAGCTCGGAAGCAAGCCTTGTTTACTGTAAACATTGTACCACTCACATAAATAAATTTCTTTTTGCAGCACAGGTTTCATGTCGACATTATTTTATGTTACATTATGTGTATTAGTAAAGCTCACTATCACCCGTGAGGTTATTCTGGAGGTGGGCAGGTATGTGTGCCTATACCTACCTATGGTAGGTTAGTTAATTGAAAAACAAGGTCTTCAGCTTTTTGCGAAACTCAAGACAAGAGGAGAAAGCTCTGATGTGTAGTAGGAGGCTGTTCCACCCTTGAGGAATGATGCAAGACAATGCTGTTCTTCCTGATCTGGTTCTGTGTATGCATAGGATGTGTGTGAGTAGGAGTCCTGCATAGCAGATGTGTCTGGGTGGTTGCTGGAAGATGACGTGACTGTTCGGGTAGGTGGATCCTAAGTTGTGTAGTGCCTTGAATGTATGTGTGAGAGGTTTGAAATTGATTCCTTTCTATATCAGGGGCCGATGTAGCTCACTGAGGTGGGGAGTGATGTGAGTTCTGTGTGGGAGGATGAGCCTGGATGCCTAATTCTGGATGGTTTGTGGAGAGTGTTCCTGTAGTCCAATTAGATGGTGACTAATGCTTGAGTGACAGTTCTTATTTTTTTAATGTTTCTTGGGAGCCATCTGAAGATCTTCCTCAGCATCCTCAGGGTGTGAAAGAAGGACGCATTAATGGCATTGAATGGTACAGTCATGTTCAGTTTGCTGTCAATTAATATTCTGAGGTTCCTGACATGGGTGCTTGATGTGGGTCTGTATTAGGCCAGCCACCATTTGGAGTCCCATGGCGAGGTGTTCTTGCCTGAGATCACTTTCTTGCTTAAGATCACTGCTTCTGTCTTTTCGGTATTGAGCTGGAGACAGTTGACTTTCATCCAGTTAGCGACTTCCGTCATGCAGGCGGTGAACTTTTTTTCATGAGTAGGGGGTCCTGTCTAAGAGGGAGGGAATGAGTTATGTGTCATCAGTATATGAGAGGATATTGATGTCATGTGTGCTGATGACATTGGCTAGAGGGATCATGTTTGTATTTGAAGAGGATGGTGCTAAGCAGTGAAACGTGAAGCACTCTGCAGATAAGTTTGCATACTTCCAAGTAGTAAGGTGCCAGGCTGACAGATTGTATTCTATCCCTAGGAAAGGAGCAGTTCCAGCAGAGAGCTAGTCCTTGGATTCATATCTTATGCATGCCTTTCATGAGGATGGGATGTGAGACTGTGTCAAATATTGCAAACAGGTGCAGTAGAATTAGGGCTTCTGTCTTCTCTATCAATGATAATTCGAATGTTATCTGTGGCAGCAATGAGTGTTGTTTCTGTACTGTGGTTTAGCCTGAATCTGAACTGTGGGGCACTGAGGAACTGGTTTTTGCTGAGGTGGTTGGTGAGGTGTTGTTTGATTGGTTATTCTAAGATCTTTGCTGGGCATTTTAGGAGAGGGGTGGGTCTGTAGTTGGAAAGTGTGGCTGGGTCAGAAGATGGTTTCTTGAGCAGGGGCATGCAGTGTACCATGTTTTCCAGGTTTTCTGAATGTGGTTGAGATGACAAAAGCATTGAAAATAAGTGTTAGTGCTTCGCTGATCAAAAGGGGTTCTTTGGTTAAGGCATAGTGGGGCAAGCATCATCATATGGAGCCCCTGAGCAGATGGTCTTCATGGTAGCAGCAATTTTAAGTGTGGTGATGAGGTTAGGGTTTGTTCTTCGGTCATGATGGGAATGTGAGTTGTGACAGTGAAGGTGTCTGGTTGAGGATTGAAGTTGTATATGGAAGTGATTTTGTTACTTTGTTGCAAAGGAGTGGGCAATTATGTAACTAAACATTTTAACATGAGTCATTTCTCGTAAGTACATGTATTTTTTCATACCTTTTTTGGAGTTTCTCCAAATTACATGAATCTAAATAATGCGTGTTTCACCCATCTCCAAAAGGAACAACTGCTAGGCCCCACGTAGATGAGACAGATAAATGGACAGATCTACAGAAAACCCACACAGAACATACTTTGCAGCCCCATTTGTCTACACAGCACCAATCTCATGGCTACGCAACCTATGTGCTCTAGGCAGGGTCAAAAACGGGCTACCTTATCAATCAATAGGCAACTGTGCTAGCTTCGTGGATTAAGAATTGGTTTCTGAAAATTGAATGTCAAATTTTATAATCTAAGCATGGGTGTCAGTTCACCATATGCCACTGGTAGGGGAAGTGACATCACACACCCTTTCACTCACATACACGATTACCTTCACACATGTGCTACTTTGCACAGGAAGATGAAGGCCTCGGTGTGAGTTACATCTGCCTGTGACCCAATTTGTCTCTTTGAAGCTTGTTTGGCTGGTGGGCACATTCTCCAGGCCATTCTGTCAGAAAGAATTCACAGCTCCTCCCAGTCTTTTCCCCTTACCTAGGAGCAATATTCACCCCCCAGGAGACTACCAGGTGATAGTTTGGGATTATGCCTGAAAGGTCTACTAGAGACTTTTGGCAGGGAAATGATAACTTTCTAAAAGTGGCATTTTCATCAGTGTAATTTAAATTTCAATTTTATCATCAGATAAATCAGATACATTCCTAATGATTTGAGTCCTTGATCCACTGCTCCAGATATACCCAAATTGGAGTTATGCATTACAAAGTGTTATAATGTAGCCCAGTATTTTTCTATGGGGGAGCTAGCCTTGCCACTGTGAAAAATGACTTTGGAGTCTTATCACTGCCAACATATGTATGACTTATGTAGGCATGTCTTACTTTTTAAATATCACGCTTCCTTTAGAGCCTACCTTATTGGTGACTTATAGGTAATAAATGGAAAAGCTTAGGCCTGACAAATGATTTATTTTGCCAGGTTGCATTTTCAGTTTAATAAAACGTACAGCTAGGCTGAAGTGGCAGGCCTAGAGTTATGTTTTCACTTGCCATTTTAGTGCTGGCACAATAAGCGCTGCAGTCTGCTAGTGACATTTAACTGGTCCTGGGTACTCAGAGTAAAATATACTAGGGATTTTTAAGTAAGTTAACTATGCAACTCAGGGATTAGCTAACCTACATGATTTCAGCAGCCACAGCACATACACCAGGCACTGGACAGCAGGGCCCAGTATTCAAAAAGTTGATACACCAGTGGCATCAGTCCAAAAATTGGAGGGTCAAAATGCAAAGAATTGACATTTCCTTACACACATAAAAACGTTCTTTGCTGACAGCACCCTAATGGTATAATTTGGGATACCATGAATGTAGTCATGCATGCTTTCACAATGCAGTATGTTTCTCGACAACATAGAGCCCACAACACATTAGCAGATTATCTCAGATACCATCTGGGGTACTTGAAAATCAGCATGCAAGTCACATACAATCACAACACCCAGCACATACCCAAACCTGGGTTGAACTTCTACATATTATAGCCCAGTTAAAGCCTTTTTACATCAGGGGAGCCAGCCAGAAAATTATAGCTCATCAATTTCGTAGGATTTATGGTGGCAACAAATCTGGACCTTCCAAACTAGTCAAGCAAGTAAACAATATGTAATATGCATCTCCAAGTGTACTAAGAACTGAAGTGCCATGGACCCAGAGCATCCTGAGCCTGGGCTAAAGCCAGTTTTAGTCATGAATGAGAGGGAGGGCTTAACATAGGCATAGAACTATAATTGTAACTTTAGGCTATGAACGTTGGTGGGAAATCACGGCAACAGAACTCACTGCCACAATTATCAGGGGCAGGATCTGCCCTTCATCATCAGACAATGCAGAGTACCCAGACCACCCAATGCTATAGCCTCATACTATATTTTTATTCACAAAACCTCTGAACATTGAAAATCACAATTTAAATTCAAAACCAATATTTAATTTCAAAATCACAACCTTTAAAACACTCTAGTTCTTGCTCTAAAAGAACGCCTCTTGCCCTTTGGAAAGTTTCTATAACCTTCTACATTTATAATATACCCTTTCTGCCATGTAAAGTTATTTTTTTCCTTAAAACAAAACCAACGTTTTAGCCAAAGATAAAATTTGAAAATGGAATACATAATGCAAATAAAATATTTTACAAAACAATTTCATTTCTGCAATATTAACATTTTTCTCAACAGTAATCATGAGTCAAAAACACATTTTCTATCCACTCGATAATTTATATCACTTTTGATTTTTTTCTCCTCTTTTTAGCCATTTTACAAAAAATAGTAGAACGTTTTTAATGAAAAAAACTGGCATGAGTTGGTAATTCTGACTAAACTTCATCAATGGTTTAGGAAAATCATTCCAGATGTTTTTTACACCCCTCACGACAGAGGTTTTCCTGCCAAAATGCACTGTGGAACCAGTGGCAGTTGTTGACATATGATAATGGTGGGGTGAGTGAAGTGAGTATATAGTCAGACTGACGTATGAATCCAGCAATATCTTCAGTCTCAATGTCAAAGTTCCCAATCGTGGCATTATAAGCATTTTGTTTATAACAGACCATGACTCAGAGCTCTGGATTTGAGGATGAAGGCAGTGCAGGTTTCTCACAGTGTAAAAATTAAAACACTGAGGGCCTAATTCACAAAAGGGCCTGCAGTTGTGGCTGGAGGCCCCACAGTCACAATGGGGCCCCGCAGTCACTGCAGGGATCCCACACTTGTGGTGGGATCTCCGCACAGCGGTTTTCCATTGCAGATGTCCCGCCGCAAGTGCGTGACACCAGCCATGACTGCGGGGACCCACGCCACTACTGGGGAGCCTATGGCACAACTGCAAGGGCCCTTCTGTGTATTAGACCCTGAGGGCCTGATTTATACTTTTTTTGCGCCGCATTTGCATCATTTCAATTCAATTCAAATTAAATTATATTTTGTAAGTTTGAGGCGGTATTGTGTCAAAAAATTATGCACATGCGACACAAAAAAAATATAAATCATGCCCTGAGTGTCCAAAGTATACACTATACAATCAGTTTTGCCCAAAGGTATTGGAGCACTAACATACACCAGTTACATTGCACAGGTTCACCTTCATTTTACATGGGCACGGGGAGAGTAAGTGATTTGCCAAGAGTCACAGAATGTTGAGCTTGTGCTGATGCTCAAACCTGCTTCCCCAGCTCCAAAGTCAGAAGCTCTGCACATTACACCACACCTTCTTCCCTATGAGGGAAAAACTCTAGATGGAAAAACAGGCTGGAAATAGCAAACAGCCAGGAATGCAACTTATGCACAATGAAATAAAAGGCATGAAATATAGCAACTAAATGTCTGACATGGCATGCATTACATGAATGTTTTACTATAATGAAAAATGAAATGTTTACTTATCTAGCATGCGGTCCATTCCCACATCCAACTCCCTTAACCAATCCAGACACTGCTTTCATGCTGTCAATAATGATAAGCAGCATGACAAAAGTACCACCATTGGTTGGAGGGGGTTGGCTCGATGCTCCCTCAGCACTGGTGGCTTATGCGTTTTCTCCACTCAACTATCTAAGACAGCTCAGGGTGGAGAGGTCTGCAGTGCACGTCAGGCTGGTTGGCACAAGATAGCCGGACAAACCAAAATATGCACTTCAAACTGAAGTGGCTACCACTGCTCCTTACCAATCATCAACAATTGTCCATTGGCCCTACCCCGTTCTCACACTAGGCTCAAGCTGGCACAGTAAAAAATAAAATGGTAATAAAACAATTCCCATTTTATGTTTTACACTTTTTGTATTCATAATGAGGATGGGCTGACAATCCTCTGCCCTTATGGAGTAACAGCAGGTGTGTGGGTCCTCTTTCAAAATTTCTGCTCATAAAAGATCATGATGACTCTCACAACAAACAGGTTGATGAGTCTGAGTTTACTTGGATGATTTTATACAGTGTCTTCTAAAGGCACCAACTTTATTAAAGATAAAAAACATTCTAATAAACTATGGTGATATCAATATAACCATAACTAAAGTGTCACTATACAGGAGTTATTTTCCACTTTTCTTTTGTTTATGCCACATTTTCTTAAAATGTCAGAATCTCCCACCCTTGATAGGAAGGTTTAAATATTTGCCTCTCATTACCACACCCCAAATCTACCCTCCTGTATTCCATTTATTGGTGAAGATATTTGACTCATAACGGAGCATTTACTGTGCCATTCACATCCCTCTAATATTATAGTGTTATATGATTGTCCAACTGTTCACGTATTCCTCCAATTTTTACCTGTTCATCTTGTTCAGCTAGACAGTTATGAAAACATTGACCGTTTTAATTTCCTCAATGTCAACATACACGCAGATTTTAAAAAGGCGCAAATGACCTATCTCATGTTCATTATACACAGAAACCAGTATATCTCTGTAAACATAAGTACATCTTAAGTAATATATTTAGGGCCAGATTTAAAAGAAAATAATGGTGCGCGGCGCTGTGCCAAATTTGGCAGCGCCACGCAAAGTCATTTTCAAAACGCAGGGATGCACCATATTTACTGGAATACAGTGCACCACTGTGCTTCCCCCTGTGCCAGCACTAATTTTGTTGCCGAAACGCAAATGCAGCCACCCTTGCGCCATAGTGCAAGGATGGCTGCTTTGCGGAAGAGATTGTTTTTGTGCAGGAAGGAACACATACCTGCACAGAAACAATCTGAAATGTTGATTTGCTCTTTCCATGTGTGCTGCAAAATGCAGCACACATAGAAAAAGCGAAAAATGAGGAGAAATGAAATCATTTCTCCTCATTGCACCATGCTAACGCTACCCCAGGGGTGGCATTATATTTCGGCACTGCCTCAGGTTTACAAAAACTCGTAAATCTGGGGCAGCGTCAAAGTGCAATGAGTGTTGCTGTGGCACGCCCACAGCAGCACCCATTACAAGCCCCTTCCATGTAAAGTGCTGCATGTGAAGGGGATGTATTTACGAGGTGGCGTTAAGCCACAAAAAGTGGCTTAAGGTCACCTTGTAAATAGGGTGCAGGGCATTGTGCCATCGGAGCATCACAAAAAGTGATGCTTTGGTGACAATAGGGCTTTTAAAATCTGGCCCTTAGTGTCTGTGAGAGCTTTGTAAATCCAGCCACTTTCTTCCAAGTACAGGCATACTTTCCAATGTAACTACTCTTTAACATCTCAAATTTTTATTCATGAAAGGGGACCTACTTGAATCAAGTGATCATTGATTAAGCAGGTAACTCGACTCAGATTGCATGGACACCGGAGTGGCCATCGCGCCACAGTCACATATCATTGTCGACCAAGTCAGTCATCACAAATAGGCTCAATCCAGAGTTAAGTGCACCTCTAACATAACTAAAGTGCATCGGTTGCTTGTGATCCCAAAAATGTCCTTCCTCTGGTGTTATATATCTTATACAATATGTTGGTAAAGTAGTATTCAAGGCGTTTATATTGTAATTTCCATCTCCACATGTACTAAAGGGCCAAACTCTCCTATATTATGCAACTGACAGCTCTTATTAAACCCAAATAAGCCCTCAGGCATAGTTTTGGAAATGTTTCTACATCTTATCTGAAAGAAGCGTGTATCACAAATCCAGATGGTGTAGTGTTCTTCTGGCGTGCAAAGTGTCCGCCATCATTATCCCTGATTATATACTCACTCACAATGCATGCTCGCCCTAGTGAGAGGGCTATGGCCCTAATTATGGACATGGCGGTAATGACCGCCACGCTGGCGGTCACTAACGCAAACATCATGTCCAGACCAACATATTCGAACACAGTAGTGAACTGGCTGTTCACTACTACCCACTGCCAGGCCAGAATCGACGGCCAGGCCGACGGTAGACACTTTTGGCCCGGAGGTGGAGGCCAGACCGGCGGTGGGATTATGATCCCATTTCCACCTGGGATTTCCTTTCGGGATTCCCCACCAGGTAATCCCTGTTGGAAAACATACAGGTGACAGGAATTCGAATTCCTGTCACCTGTATGTGACACACCAGCCCCCCTTGCCACTACCACAAGGCCATCCCCCCAAGCCCCTAGAACCGGCCCTTCCCCCACACCGAACCCCAAAAACCGACCCCCTATCCCTCCTCCCCCAAAACTCCCTGTAGGCCTCCCAAAACCCCTCCTCGCCATCCTCCACCCACACCCCCTCCATACAGGGCCACCCCAACCCCTAACCCCCACATCCTCATGCACACATACACCCACATGCACACACACATTCATACACTCAGACACACATTCCCCTTCACAAACACTCACGTACACCTCCATGCTCTCACACACTCACGCACACACCCTCCCCCTTCCCTTCCAGACAGCACTTACCTGTTCCATAGCGCTGCTCCGGGAGGGAACAGGCTCCTTGGATGCTGCTCTGCCGCCATCGTCGCGCCCCCATACACCGCCACGCCTATGACTGTATCATCATAGGCGTGGCGGTGTATGGACTGCCCTGGCGGTGAGGGTGGAGCAGCAGCCACCCCCGCCACCAACCGCCAGCATGGCGCATGGTGGCCTTCACCTACAACAATGGCGGTGACGCTCCATGCATTGGAATATGGCGGGATGCCTGAAACTGCCACTGGCGGTGCTTCCGTCGACCGTCAGCATGGTTGGCGGCGGGCTATCCCGAAATGTTCAGAATGAGGGCCTATGTCTATATCAATATGTCTAGAGTGTACAGCATGTTTCCTGTATATGTCATTCTTAAATACACTCTCTGGTAGAAAAGAATATATATGATTATTTATATCAAACTGGCCAATTTTGCACAATAAACCTTTGACCTCATTGTATTCTACTGGAATCCAATATTACAGTGTTACAAATATCCCACCTGTGTACCAGCCAGGATATTTAACTATATACTCCCCATATTTGACCTACTCATTCAAAGTAAATAGACTTCTCAATTCCCAAATGACTATCAATGAAGGAGACAGTTAAGTCAGGCCATCCTACATCTCACAATTCAGAAATCACTTGAAGGATTGTCACCTGTCCTTAATGGGCATTCTACCATCAGGTGCAACATGTCATTATCTAAAGCACCTCACAATCCAATCGGTAGAAAGATTTGTATACGATACCCCCCAAAGTGAGATCATAAAAAGTAAGTCCTCTCTTTGTTTTTATGGTGGCCCAATTCCACACTCCTTAACCGTTACATGATTTTTAACTTGTTCTTTAGCATGGAACCAAACTGTGTGTTCCCCCTTATACTTTTCCTTATAATGCAAGGCTAGTGCATAATCCACATTACTATTCCTAATCGTTCTAATATATTCTTGAGCATGTTACTTCAAAGGTTTTATACAGCCACCAAATACTGTTGGCAGAATGTAAAAGTTGTATCACAGTTTATGAAGTTACGTACAGTGTATGTCTTATGGGTATTATTTGAGATTGTTTGTGTTTTGTTTTTACCAAACTGACAAACATTACATCTGCCAAAGACATAGGCCCTCATTACAACCCTGGCGGTGGGTGATAAAGTAGCGGTAATACCACCAACAGGCTGGCGATAATTACTGCCAAATTAAGACCGTGATGGTGATATCTCCTATAGACAGCCAATGTACCACACTGACCTCCAGGAGACGGAAACAACAGTCACCACGGGGGTAGCCGCCTACAACCAGGTGGAAGACCAAGTTCCACCCACCATATTAAGACACATGAATCCGCCACCTTTTCTGGGGCAGTACCAATGCCATCAAGAGCCAGGCGGAAACAGAGCACAAAAGTCAAATGACTCACCATTGGAGACCCAAGGAAGAACCACGCTGCTATGGAAGCCAAACTGCAATTATTCCCAATGATCTTCTACATTATGCTACATTAACACAAACGCCGGCGCAAACGATGATGGTGAGTACAGCCGCCTAGCACACAAGGGAGGGAGGGAGGAAAACAAGAGTGACACACACACCCGACATACACACGCCATACACAAAACTAGATGCAATACAGAAACAATTTGACCCCGAAAATCTGCAGAATAATACAAGGACAACAGGAATTGACGAAAGTAATTGTAATCAGATCAACAATAAAATCAACAATCCAATTTTGCCAAGAAACAGATATGTACACTTGCTTAAAAAAAGGGACACTGCTCAGCCATAGTTCAAAGGACCCACATGGCCACAGGGCACAGTCAAATGTCCCACTCAAATCTTGCACCAATTCAGATAGAACACTGCAGGGGCATAGGTTGTCAAATAGGCAAGCACATTAGGGGGAGGTGGGTCACATCAGCCGGATGTGGGAACAAGCCCACTGGTTCTGGAGGGGGCACATGCCTATTGCTTTGTCTTGGGGAGTGCAAGGCCAAAGTCTCTCAAGTGGGTGTCTTCCCCACTGGTTCTGGAGGGGGCAACATGCTCTGTGCTCTTTGTCTTGGGGAGTGCAAGGCCAAAGTCTCTCAAGTGGGTGTCTTCCTCACTGGTTCTGGAGGGGGCAACATGCTCTGTGCTCTTTGCCCTGAGGAGTGCAAGGCCACAGTCTCTCAAGTGGGTGTCTTCCCCACTGGTTCTGGAGGGGGAACATGCCCTGTGCGCTTTGTCCTGGGGAGTGCAAGGCCACAGTCTCTTAAGTGGGTGTCTTCCCCACTGGTTCTAGAGGGGGCAGGCCACACAGTGGCCCCTGGAGGTTGCACTACATGGCGTCAGCAGCAGTGATGGCTGCATGCTGGTGGTGGTTGGGGGAGGCTCCTGGTCAGCCCCTGCAATCTCTGATGGCTCCACTGTGTTGGTGGTTGGTGGAGACTCCTGCTCAGCCCCTGCACTCTCTGATGGCTGCAGTTTGGTAGAGGTGGGGGAGGCTCCTGCTCAGCCCCTGCATTCTCTGATGGCTGCGCTGTGGTGGTGGTTGGAGGAGGCTTCTGCTCAGCCCCTGCACTCTCTGATGGCTGCACTGTGGTAGTGGTTGGGGGAGGCTCCTGCTCAGGCCCTGCACTCTCTGATGGATGCACAACCACGGCTGTCGGTGGGGGCCCTGTGACAGCTGGTGGTGGTGGCAGTGTTTGGCTGACAGCTTCCACTGGTGTAGATTGCTTCCTCTCTTCCTGCTCATGGGTTGGGGATTCCATACCCTTCCTGGCAGGGGTGGATGGGGCCTTCCCCCCTCTGCCTTCTGGTGCAGGCTCCTTCTCCTTCTTTCCAGCTGGTGCAGTCTCCTTCCCCTTCTTTCCAGCTGGTGCAGTCTCCATCCCCTTCTTTCCAGCTGGTTCAGGCTCCTTCCCCTTCATCACAGCTGGTGCAGGCTCCTCCTCTTCTTTGCAGCTAATGCAAGCTCCTTCCCTTTCTTCACAGCTGGTACAGGTCCTTCCCCTTCAGTATTGTTGGTCTGGAATCCCTACCACCACAAGTACGTGGTGCTACCACTGGGCCCATGAACTGTTTTGCTGAGGTGCTGGGCTGGGTCCTTGCTACGCTGCTTATATGTGTAGGATGGGGTAGGGGTAGGGAAGAGGTCAATCATGGAAAGGAAAAGCCTTTTAGGTATGTTGGGGTGGGAAGAGGGAGGAGTAATGGGAATGGAGGATGAGTGAGTGGTTGTTGGAGGTTTATGTCCCCTGGAATTGGGTGCAGGTGCAGGGGTTGTATGCTGTTGTAAGGTGGATGGCTGCTGGGTGTCTGAGTGCTTGCATTTGTGTCCTTTAGGAGGGGGGACAGACACGGTGGGAGAAGCCACAGGGGACGCATGCATGGATGTTGTGGAGGTGTCTGCCAGTGAGGTGTGTGTTCTGCTTGGTGTGGTGATGATGCTGTTAGTGGATATTGATGTAGTGCATGCAGGTGTGAGTGTAGACATAACTGAGTGGGAGGTGGAGCAGGGTGAAGAGGGGGAAACAGTGGAGGTAGTGAATGTTGTTGTGTCTGCAACTGAATGTTGTTTGTGTGAGTGTGTGTGGGATGAAGTGTGGTGCTTGTGTTTGCCTGTGCCACTCTTGGGTGTTGTAATGTGTGCATGCCCGTCTGTCTGTGTGCTTGGGATGGATTGGGGTTGAGGTGAATGGTACTGGGAAGTGGAAGTTAGAGGGGGGACGGTTGAAACAGGGACAATGGCTGCCTTCAGAGAGGAGGACAGAGCTTTAATCGATCACTGTTGAGCCACCAATCCACAGTGAATGCCCTCCAGGTATGCATTTGATTGCTGCATTTGGGCTGCCAGCCCCTGGAAGGAATTCACAATGGTTGATTGCCCTACAGAGATGGATCTCAGGAGGTCAATAGCCTTCTCACTCAGGGCAGCAGGGCTCACTGGGGCAGGGCCTGAGGTGCCTGGGGTGAAGGAGATGCCCACCCTTCTGGGTGAGCGGGCAAGGGCAACTCAATTTGAGGCTACTGGGAGGGAGGTGCTGGTATGGCAGTGGCAGCTGTACCTGCAGCTGGGTTGGTCACAGAGGTGTCCGCCACCACCAGGGAGCTCCCATCTGAGGAAGTATCAGAGTCTGTGTTGTCCCCTCCAGTCTCCACCATTGTGCTCCCATCGCCCTCCGTCCCACTGGTACCCTCAGCGCCGGTGGGCTCTGCCTCTAAGGTCCTGTGGGATGCAGCTCCCACGTCGCTGGTGCCTCTGCTCCTCTGCCAGATAATGCTAATGCACATAAGGACAGGATGACAAAACAAGAAAATGGGGTTGAGAGACAAAGGATACATAAGTTCAATGACTGCACCAACACCACAGTTAGCATACACAGCAACCTCATACACAGGGAACAGGCCTACGCACTATGCATGGCACTACCAGTGAAATGGATAGTCACCAAGGAATGAAGATCGGCACATACCGCCAACAACAGCACACCTGGGACCCACGCAGCCCTGCCCAGAAATTAATCCTAACATGCAAGGTAAGCAGTATTTCACATTTAAAACCTTGGCCACCAGAGGACCTATGCTGCTATGTTTGGCCTGGCATAGGGACACACAAGGACACACAGCCACCACATGGATACTACCTCACCAACCGTAATTTGTAATGATAGCCACTGTACTCACCACCTTGTGGCTGCTGTGATGCCCTCAAGGGCCCATCCAGCTCAGGGTAGGCCACAGCAAGTATTTGGGCCATAAGGAGAATCAGGGTCTGATGGGCACCCCTTCCTGATTGGAGGCCATCCCCAGCTGGGTCTCCACTGTCTTCCCTGCCCAGCGTCTCAGGTCCTCCCACCGTTTGCAATAGTGGGTGCTCCGCCTGCCATAGACCCCCAGGGTCCACACCTCCTTGGCAATGGCACGCCATATTCCCTTCTTTTGATGGAAGCTGACCTGCAGAGGCAATACAGACAAGAGAACACCATTAGACAAACAGTCCAGCCTGTCAGACAAATGGCCCACCATACCCGTTTGCATCATAATTGGCACACACTTGGCCCAGACCACAACATGTATACCACCAAGAGGACATTCACCACCCCCCTTACACAAGGCCTTCACACACAACTCCACGCATTCGTGCCACATGCATCGTGCCCACAGTGTACTCACCTGTTGGTCTGGAGGCCCATACAGCAGTCCGTACTGGGGTAGGACTCCATCCACCAGTCACTCCAAATCCTCAGAAGTGAAGGCTGGGGCCCTTTTCCCAGTCACATGGGCCATGGTAGGTTCCAGACACAGGTCACAGCAGCACATGCAATGTAGGTCCTCCCACACAGAATGTCAGGAAACAAGTGAGGAATCAGATAGGAAATTGTGGTCACGTCTGCGGCGGTGCATACGGCACCGCAGGCGTAGATCATCATTGGCCACTGTACATAATAGGGCCCAATATTAACCAATGAGGAATTGCACAGCAGTTCACGACCGCCTACCGCCATGGTGCCCAACGTCAACTGCATTACCTCACTTTCCACGTCCCTACACACAGGACAGGTGGTCACCATTTTAGGGGGGGTGAACAGCCCTATCGATAATTGCTGCGTCACAGGATAAATAGGCACATACTTTACTAATTACACTGTCCCATAACATGTTTGCACATTGTAGAGTGCTGTTGTGGCTCCATTGTTCAGTTTGTGACAGCCTACTCACTCTTGTGTCCCTTAGATACCTACCGCTGTGGATGAATAGGAGATCGAGACTTACCCTGTGTACTGACCCCTGGTAGACTTGGCTACACTGGAGGACAGGCACATAATATTCACCTATAGACTGGACAGGGCCACAAACACAGAGCTGTGTGCCCAATTGGAACCTGACCTGATATCAGCTATCCGTCATCCCATTAGGATCCCCCTTCTTGTGCAAGTCCTACCAGTGCTCCATTTCCTGGCAACTGGTTCTTTCCAAGTGACAGTGGACTTGACAGCAGGATTGTCACAGCCAATGTTCTCAATCGTGGTAACAAGAGTGTTATCTGCCCTGATAAAACACATGTGCAGCTACATTGCTTTCCCCCAGGTGGAGGATTTGACCACTGTGAAAGCCTGTTGTTATGCAATGGGACATATCCCCAATATAATTGGGGTGATTGACAGAACACATATTGCATTTGTATTCCCCCCACCAGAATTAACAGGTGTTCAGGAATCATAAGAGTTTCCACTCCATGAATGTGCAGATTATGTGCTTGGCGGACTAGTACATCCCCCACGTCAATGCTAAGTATCCTGGGTTGGTGCATGATGTCTTTGTCCTGAGGAATAGCAGCATTCCAAATGTCATGGCCCAACTACTGAGGCACAGGGTGTGGCTAATAGGAGAGCCCTGGTTCCCACCCAGCATATGTTAGTGTATGCCTATGGTGTTGGTCATATAGGATAGTGTGTGGTTAAATGTTGTCCCTCAATATTTGCAGGTGACTCTGGTTACCCAAACCTATCATGTCTGCTGACCCCTGTGAGGAAAGCCAGGGCAAGGGGAGAAGAACATTATGATGAGGCAGATGGGCGAACCAGAAGGATCATTGAAAGGACCTTTGGCCTCCTGAACGCCAGGTTCAGGTGCCTCCATCTGACAGGTGGATCCCAGTGCTACTCACCCAAGAAGGTCTGCCAGATAGTAGTGGCATGCTGCATGTTGCACAACCTGGCCCTCAGACGCCATGTACCTTTTCTGCAGGAGGAGGAGACTGGAGATGCCCCTGTGGCAGCAGTGGACCCTGAGAACAGTTAGGATGAGGAGCAGAGGATGAGGATGTGGACAACAGAACATCAGTGAAACGTCAGTACTTCCAATGACCCACAGGTGAGACAGTGCAACTTCACATTTCTATGAGTATTGGTGTATTCTGTGTGGCATTGGCATGCTGGCATTAACCACTTCTTTCCCCTACTTACTGTTACCTATGGATATTCATTTTTCAGATGTTGGTGATATGACAACATTCTCCTGGTGTGATCACAACAGCCAGCTACAGGTCATTTATTCTATGCTCATTCTATGTATAGTTCATTTGCAATGGTTGTAGCAGTTTCAATCAATAACAATTTGCAATACATGAAAAACTAGGAGTCGAGTTTTTCCCAAGGGTTTTTGTTGTGGTGCTAACATAGAGAGGGAAGAGTGCAATGGAATAGGGTGATGATAGAAGAAAGTCCAAGGTATTGTTCCAGTCTGTTTATAGCACAGGTGAATTGCCTATGGGGACAAAGGAAGGGGAGCAATGGCAGTTCAAGTTGACTGAGTGGGACACAAGGGGGACAATCCTGAGAGTCTCATTTCCTGGCGGTAGTCTTGGCAAGTGTCTCTGGCTTCTGTCTGGTTCGCAGGGAACGTTTGCGGAGTGGTTCACCTTCTGCAGGGGGAGGGGTGCTGGTGGCCTTGGTCCTGTGGCGGGACCTCCTGGCTACTTGCGGCAGCTGAGTGTAAGGCTGTTCAGATGACTGGCTAGTGGCAGGGACCAGTTGTGGGACTGGTTGCTGTGCTGTTGATGTTCGCCACGTCTTCCAGCACCCCTGCTATGGAGATCAGTGTTGTTAATGGCCTGCAAGTCCTCCCTGATCCCCAGATACTGTCCCTCCTGCAGTCGCCTGTTCTTCTGCACGTTGTCTAGGATCTGGCACATTGTGTCCTGGGAATGTTGGTAGGCTCCAAGGATCTCGAAGAGTGTCTCCTGGAGAGTCAGTTCCCTGGTCCTGTCCTCCCCCTGGTGCACAGCAGTTCTCCCAGTGTTCCTGTTGGCCTGTGCCTCTGTCCCCTGAACAGTGTGCCCACTGCCACTGACCCCAGGTCCCTGATTGTCTTGGGTATGAGGTATGGCCTGGGGTCCCTGTACAGGTGGGCACACCGCTGATTGATTTGCCCTATGGACAGAGGTGTGGGTATGCTGGGTGGGTGCTGTGGTGTTGGATCCTGATGGGGGAGGCTCTGTGGTGGTCTGTGACTGGGGGTGGGTGACAGACTGTTCAGTGGTCCCTGATGGGCCAAGTCGATCATCCATATCCTGAAATCCAGAGTCACTGTCATCACTGTGGGCCTCTTTTGTTGGGGGACTGCATAGTGGTGGCACCTCCTCTCCAGTGACATTGGCTGGGGTACCTGTGGGGATGTAAATGACGTATTATGTTTCAAGTGTCTGTCATTTGTACATCCCTAGCTTCCCCTCTATGGTTGTTGTTCCCCTGCCAGCTTTTGCTTGTGTGTGTTCGTGTATGGTGGTTATGATAGTTTCTCTAAGCTGTGCATGCTTTAGTGATGAGTGTCCGTGCAGGGCTACGAGGGGTGTCCATGCATTGGGGGTGTTGTGTGATGTGTGCGTGCATGGGGGTGTGCGTGTGAGTGTGTAGAGGGGGTGTGTGAGTGCGTGCATGCAGGCGGGGAGTGCTGCTGTGCCTATGGGCAATGTGTGTAGTTCGGCGGGTGCGCATGTCGGCATGTATGTGTGCGGGTATGTGTCCCCGTTGTGTATGTGTGTGTGTAGGGGGTGTGTATATGTACATGTTGGGGGTGTGTGCATGTCGGGGTGCGTGTATGTGCATGTCGGGGTTTGGGTGGGGAGGGGGTTCGTACCACCTCTGGGGGGTGGCAGGGGGGTGGAGGGTGTGGGGGGAGGACTCGGGGGGGCAGTGGGGGGTGGGGGAGACCCCTATCAGTGACAGGGAAGGAATTCCCTGGCCCCGATAGTGCCTACCGCCATGGTTCGCATGGCGGTTCCCGACCGCCAGAAACCGCGGCGGTAAGCAGGGTCATGATACCGTTGGCGGTCTTGGGTCGACCGCCGGACCGGAGTGCGCAGACTCCAGCCCGTCGGTCATGACCGACGTGGCTGTCGGAGTGGGGAAGTGGCGGTCGATCGCGGCGGTGACCGCCGCGGTCAGAATGCCATTTTTTTGACCGCCGGTCTGTTCGCGGTCCGACCGCCGCCTCTTCGCCGACCGCCAAGGTCAGAATGAGGGCCCATGTCTCTTAACTCCTCTTCAGTGAAACAGGGGTGCCTTTGTGGTGCCAATGGTGTTGTGTAATGTGTGTTAGTGAGGGTGTGTTGGGTAATGTCTTTGGGTGTGTGATGTGGAGTGCGTGAGGGGTGTATGTACAGTAATTGGTTTACCCCTGTTGAATGTCCACCGTGGTGATTCATGGGTCATAATGTGATGGGCGTTGTTCTGTTGGCGTAATGGTGTGGGTTTTGGGACCACCAGTTTATCACTGACCTTTAGTCTGCCGGATTTGTGTATGTGGCTGTATTCATCCGGATTGGGGTGTGTGTGTCATAATATGGTGAAAGGATATGTGCCAGCGTGGCAGTAAGTTGGTGGCCGTCAGCACGGCGGTAAGCGGGATTTACTGCCAATGTCATGAAGAGGGTCCTAAATTCCATTGAGTTTATTTACTAACCATCCCTTCATTTTATTTGTATTCTGTTCATTCCTAATGTAACTGGGGCACAATACGTTCTTAATATTCATACCTTTCCGATAAACCACATATGGTTTTTGGGGTTCCACTCCTTCCTGGAAGTCCACATCACATAGTGAAGCCCAATGTGTCCTCAAAATGTTGTAAACATGTGCACTATACATATAATATAAGGTAATTAACGTAACCGGTTGTACCATTTCTTTGGTATGATGCTTGCATTTGACCTTCTGATTTCCCAAGTTATCTTCCCTTTTCAATTTAGACACCCTTGTCTGCGCCCTCTTCAAACAATCCTCGTAATAGCCATCTCTCATTAAAGTTGGCATTAATTTCCTTAATTATTTTATGGACATTTCTAATGTGACTTCAGTTATGACAGGCCCGTACCATCTCAACATATGGAATGGCCTGGATGGTGGATTTGGGATGCAAACTCACTGAGTGTAATAGTTGTTGCTGGCAGTTTCCTTTCCATACATATCCCTGTGAATGGTGTTGTTATCAATGTACAGCAACAAGTCCAACAATTCAATTCTAGTAGAATCACATTTTATTGTTAACTTGATAGTAAACCTGTTGCTGTTTAATAATGTGACACAGTCACATAGCTCTGTTTGAGTACCTTTCCAGATAACTAAGACGTCATCTATAAATCTTGCCCAGAAAATGATATTGTTCATCCAGGTTTTCGTACCTGGGACCCAGGCATGCTGCCACTCGCATAGACCCATAAACAGGTTTGTAGACGACCCTGGAGTCTATCACAGTCCTGTGCTTTTGGTGGAACCACACTTCATCATGTAAAAAGATAATATGAGTCAGAATGATTTGTGCCATATGAAACAGCATTTCTGTATGTTTCAAATAACTTGCAGTTCTAGTGTAAAGAAAGTGCCTTAATGCCTCTATACCCATAGCATGATCAATACATGTGTACAGGCTGGTCACATCTAGTGTAACAACATCAATTGTGGATCATCCCACAAAAAGTAACTCCATTTGCACAGTACATCCCCTCTGCCTCATATATATGGGGGTGAATTCTTCAATAAAGACTAGAGGTATGTGTCTACAAATTGTAACATAGCTTCTGTATGGGACCCCTTACCAGAAATAATGAATCTCCCAGGAGGAAAGGTTTCACTCTTATGAATCTTTGGTAGCATATAAATACATGAGTATCTATATGTATTTGTATTTCATTAATTTGATATCAGCCCAATAAGGCCATACAAACCCTACAGATCATAAAATAGCAATAAACAATACAATACAATATGCTTTAAATCCACTGAGATATCAATAAAACAGTTAATAAACATATACAAAAGTATCCCTCTAAGCCATGGTGACATTGACTTAAAACAACACATTGTGCAAAGAGTGCAAAATGAACAAATCTGTTTGGAGATTCACCCTTCCCAACCTTTAGAGATGATCACCTAATACAGTACTACCTGCCAACAGTCAACAATTCTTTTGCAAAAAGTAAATAACATTACATAGTAAACCTGGGCATGATACAGCAATAAGCATAAAATTCATTCAAATGTTAATATTCTTGATAAAGTATTTTACTAGACCAACCCCATTCTTGGTCTTAACCACGTGTAAAAATCCTCCGATCCAGAACCCCAGGTTAGTAGTTATATGTTATAGCAACAAATGTAATACTCGTAAAAATTAGAGTTATAGAGGCAAAGTGTGCAAAGAGCATAAAATATGCAAATCCGGGTAAAGAGAAAAAAAGGAAAAGACAAAAACCTCCTAGGTTTCCCACCTAGAACCCAACCAATAGCAAATATGTATTATAACATCAAATTTGACCATTATAAATTTTAGACTCATGGAACACAGGACTATGGCACCATGGAAAAATACATGCATTCCCATGATCAGCAATATTGTGCAAAAATGGCATTATCTTATAAGTCAGGTCATAAAAGCTAACTCTGTAGATATCACAGGTAAAAATGTAGGGCCCGATGTACGACTAATTTGCGACTCGCAATTCGGTCACAATCAGCTTGCAATGTACGACACGCATTCACAAATCTGAAATTGTGTTGCCAGTGAATTGCAAGTCACAAAAAATAGCGCCCGGATTTTGCAACTCGGATTTACAGAATCTCTAATTGTGAGATGCAAAACTGCATGTACAAGTGAGTCACAAATTGCGAGTAGTCTCAGAATGGCCTATTTGCACATGCAATTTAACACCAATTCAAAACAGGTGTTAGCTGGAGACAGAAAGGATATTCAGAGACAGGCTGACCCTGTTTGAGAAGACAGAGGAGGAGATTTTTGAGCAATACAGGCTGAGTAACAATGTGATCCTGGAGCTAACAGCCACCTTAAAGCCTGACCTTGGGAGCAGTATGCAGCGCAGCAAAACAATCCCCACCCATGTCAAGGTCTGGTGCTCCCTCCTCCTATAAGTCTGTGGTGGCCAACAACATGTCACTGCAGTGGTTGGAGTGCTGTTACAAAGTGTGCTGTCACGTTTCATGAACAATTTCGTAGACTCCATACTCCACCACATACATCATCACTTCTACCTGCTCGGGAATGATTTAAAAATGCAAAATACAAAAACACCTTTCTACCAGATAGCCAGATTCCCACAGGTCATCGGATGCACAGATGTGCCCATAAGTCCCAAATCCCGCCTCAAATACATATTCCGTAACCGTACAAGCGCATATTCCATGAAAACAAAAGTCATCTGCAATGCACAGAACATCATCACAGACCTTGTAGCCAAATATTCAGAGAGCACACATGACTCCTATATATCCAGGCACAGTGGCATATACCAGCAACAAGAAATAGGGGACTTTTACAAAGGATTCTTACTAGGTACTGTAATGGATGGTTCACAGTAACTACTTGTGGTGCAATCATTTTTCTGTATGTTGTCTCACCCTCATATCTGTCTCAACAGGTGACAGTGTGAATGTTCTGCTGCCATGGATCCTGACAATCTATTTATCTCCCAACAATCCCCATGAAAGGTGCTACAACATGGAACAGAGGTGCACCAGGTCCATAATAGAACATACCTTTGGCCTACTTAAATCAAGCTTCCAGTGCCTACACAAGAGTGGGGGAACACTGCAGCATGTTCCTGAAAATGTGTGCAAGATAGTGGCAACTTGCGCATTACTGCACTGCATTGCCTACAGGCGAGGCTTACACATAGAGGTATCCCGATCCAACTCTGAGGATGATGACCCTGCTGTACCTGCCCAACTGCTGGTCGAGGAAAGCAGAGCAGCAGAGGGGTGAAGGTGCAGGGACCACATAGCAAGACATTATTTTGCACAGTAAGAAATACACATGTACCCAATACCCTCCTTGAAATGCAAAACAACTCTTTGGTTTCAACAAATTAGGCAACCCTTTAATATCAGGGAATGCACTAACAAGGATTATCACCCTGTCCATCAGATGTGAAATGTGTAATTGCGTTGCACATATTGTGCGGTTAATTCACTGCTCAAGGAAACATAAATGGAAAACAAAACACAGGATTACTATCAGTGTACAGTCATTTCAGTGAGCTCCATCTGGCCTGTGGGGTGCTGGCTATTGAAGGGAAAGCAGTCCGGCAGGTCTTCCTATGGAGGACACGTGGCTGCAACAGACACACTACTCAGGCTGGACACCTCGCTGTCTGGTGCATCACCTGTTGCCCCATTGGCAATGGTGGCTGTTTGTAATGCCTACACAGCTACAGTGATTTGTTGCAGGCATGTAGCTACATCACCACTGTAGTGGCCCATCTTGACCTGCAAGGCGAGTGTGCATCTGGTGTGTTGGGTGGTATCCTGGTTAGGCTGCTGTTAGACCTGGCATCCTTGGTGTTGTCTCCCCTAACTTTTTACCTCTACTTCCCAGGTTGTTGCTGTGTGCTGGACTCTGTTTGTGTTTTTTTTTGTTACTCTGGGTACCTTACCATTGCTAAAGTGCAAGTGCTCCCTATGTGAAATTGAGTATGTGTAATTAGCTTTACCATAGTTGCCATATTTGACTTACTAGTAAGTCTCTAGTAAAGTACACTAGTGGTACCTAGGGAATGAAAATCAAATGCTACTAGTGGGCCTGCAGCACTGACTGTGCCACCCACCTGAGTAGCCCTTAAAACATGGCTCAGACCTGACACTGCAGTGTATATGTGCTCTGTTTTTTAACTGGCAATTTAACTTGGCAAGTGTACCCACTTGCCAGGTCCAAATCTTCCCTTTTTATACATTTCAGGCACCCCAAAGGTAGGCCCTAGGTAGATCCATGGGCAGGGTGCAGGGTATATTAAAGGTAGAATGTGTTTTACGTGTTGTTTTTCACTGTTGCAAGGCCTATCCCTCTCATAGGGTAACCACAAGGATGCCTTTAAATATCCTTAAGGTGCAGTTTCCCTTTGAGAGCTGATATAAATTTAGAGTTTGGGGTCTCTGAACTCACAATTTAAAAATACATATTTTAGTGGAAGTGATTTTTAGATTGTTAGTTTGAAAATGACACTTTTTGAAACTCTGCAATTTCTTACTTAAACCATTCTGTTACTCTGCCTGTTTGTGGATTCCTTGTCTGGGTCAGACTGACAGCTGGGCTATTTTTAAGTCTCCACTAGACAGTGACACAAAGGGAGCTGGGGTGTAGGCTGCATATCTTGATGGGTCATCTGGGAGAGCTTGGAGGGAGGAGCTGACACTTACACCTGAATGGGCTGTGCCTGCCCTCACACAATGCAGTCTCCAACCCCCTGGTGTGTGTCTGGGCCAGGCATGGGCAAGACAGGACCCTGTACAGAACAGAAACCTTTTTTTGAAGTTGGGCAACTTTAAAGGCAGAAAGGGGTGTAAGTATTGAACACAAAACCCCAGACTTTAGATCACTTCAACGATTCAAGACAAACCTCTGCCAGGAGAAGAGCTGAAGGTGGAGTGCAGCCCCAGCTTGTGACTGTGCTTTGATGGGCTATCCTGCAGTTGCTGCTTTTACCTGAGAAAGGGGACAAAGACTGGACTTTGTGGTATATTCCTGTTTGAGAGGTATCTTCAAGGGCTTGGACTAAGCTTGCCCCCTGTTGTGAAGTCTCAGGGTCATCAAAGACTTCCTCTGCCAGCATCTGGACTCTCTGCGGAGACTCCTACTATGCCAAGTAGTGCCCTATCCAGTTCCTGGGCCCTTGAAAGGAGAAGCTGGTAAAAAAACAAGAAAAAACAACTGTACCGACTTTTGACGACTGCAAAATGACGGCGCTGCCGGATTTCGCGATGCCACCTACAACTAAAGCTGTGTTCCTCCCTGGAGTGTGACAACCTTACAGGCCCGACAACCTCGCAGGCTTTCTGAAGTCCCCGACTCCATGAGTCTAAAGTACAGTGTCACTGACATCCGTGACATCTGTCTTCGCTGCCCCATGCCTTGACCGCCAGATAGCAACCCCCTCCCGGAAGTGCGCAGATCCAACGCTTCACATCAACACCCCCTCACCTCCACAGCAAAGACCCAAAGCCTCGCACGGACGCCTCTGCTCCTTCGCTCCACAGCACTGGAACCAACACCGCACCGGATACAGCCAGACCTCGATCCTCTGGCGTGTTTCCTCATTTTCTCAAGGTACTGTATTTAGAGGGTCCGTGTGACTCCGTGACCGGTGCCATTAGCGTTGGATTGTTGGGAACAACTCCGTCACAATGCCATAAAATCACCAATTTGAAGCACTTGTGTTTCTGAGCACTATATTGAAGTTTATTCTTTGATTGTGTATGTTGGATTTTTGTCATTTTGGTCTTGTCTTACTCAGATAAGTATTGGTTATTTTCCTAACCTGGTGTTCATTCCTTTTGTGGTGTTTTCACTGTATTAATGTGTTTTGGTACAAATACTTTGCACATTGCCTTTGGGATAAGACTGACTGTTTGTGACAAGCTGCAAGGGGGTGAGAAGAGGATATCCAAGTGCGCATCTCCTTTACCCTGTCTAGAGTGAGGGTCCCTGCTTGGACCCAGTGCAAACTAACTGCAAAACAGAAACCCCATTTCTAACATCTGTCAATTGCCCTGGTCATTACATTCAATCTTGTGGATTGGCTGTGCAGGACTCCCAGACCCTCAACTGCAGCTGAGTGGGGACAGCTGAAGGCAGCACTGGCATTGACCTGTGAGGTTCCTGGTGGACTTAGAGGCACATCACCCTTCTCTTCCTCCAGCTGTGACTGCCCCTTGACCTCTCCCTCATCATCCTCTCCTTCTTGTGGTTCACCAGTTGTTTCTATGTGGTAAATGGGAAAACAAAATAAAATGCATGTGCGAAACACTGTTTTATTGGTTTTACTGCATCATTCAACTACTGTCTGACATTAACACCACTATTAATGTACATGTCTACATGTCCCATAATTCACCAGTTGTGAAAAGTTGCTCTTCTACAGGCACCATCCAGGCATATATGGAGGAGGGTGTGTTGCATGCTTGTGGCCAGCAGGGGTTTGGGAGCAATGTTGGAGTAAAAGGAATATTGCACTTACCAGTGGTTGATGAGGGTACAGAGGTGTAAAGGGAACCAAAGCAGTTCACTTCTTCTGGCTCCAAAGTGGCTTCTACCATCACATCTGCAGATGAGGGTGGACATTAAATGGCTCACCTCCAGTTCCCTGGGCATCTTGCAGCCATGCAGCAACACTCTTCTTGGCACAGGAGCGCAGGTTGTATCACTTTTTCTTTATTTCATCATTTGACCACTGTGCCACGCCCAGGGCATTTATTCTCACCTGCGTGTCTCTCCAGATCCTACTTTTGTCAGACTCTGGGACAGTCTGAGACAGCCAACCACATAGCTTCTTGTGGTGGTTGTAGAATTCTTCTGTGAGGTTGTCCAGTTCCCTGTCTGAGAACTTAATTTGACTCTGGCACTCCCCTACTGCCTTCCCCTTCTCCTGACTGGCCATTGCAGTGTGTTAATCCAAGAATAAGATTGACAATTCGACCGGACCCACACCTCAAAACTGACAATGGGTGGTTTGACTGGAGATACTGTTGAAGTATCGGTATAGCATAAACATTAAAGTCTGACTGCCAAAATTCATCCAATGATTTCAGTATCTCTTCAGTTACTGCCCTAGAATGGAAGTAGGCCCAAGCATGAGGCCAGTCGCCAGATAACCATGTAGTATGTGGCTGGACAAACAGAGCAATATCATTAGAAGAAATCTTCACCAGCTTGGAACAGAGTGAAGAGAGATAATAATTGTGAACTATTGACTGTCCCATCTGCATCCGAGTCCACAAAGATATTCACAACCTGGAGAGCCCAAACCATGTTATCATGGGGATTGATCTTTGATTTCAGCTCCCACCATGTGCCCTCCTTCGAAGGCACCTTCACCCCCCCTACCTCCACAAGTGGGGACTGGGATGCAGAAAAGCCCTCCTGTCCAAACTGAGTGAGATCAGATGCCATCCATGGAGCTACCCCTACTAACACAGATGGAATTACTGCACTGCCTGATGAAACCAATGCAGCAACAGCCACCGGAAGTAAAGCTGAGGCACTCCCAGAGGCAGAGTGGAATTCAAACTTGCTGGTCTTATCAATAACCAACACTAAAGGATGGAACAGCATCAGCCAGGAACTTACTTTTCTAGGCTTTCTCATAGTTATTCTTCTCACTTTTCTTTTGGCCTTATGGGTGTTTTTTGATAGATTTTTCTGGGAAGATTTTATTTTTAGAGAGTTCTCATTTCCTGGAACCTTAGCAGATAATAACTGTCAGCTTAACTTTGCTGACTTTGTTTAAAATTGGAAAAACTTCCAGTGCTTCACATGGTATTTAAAGAGGACCCAAAAACTCTGGTCTATTACTTGCTGACTCAGTGGCAGCTAAACCATCCTCTTAAAAGAGAACTTCAGGATCACTTAGGGCCAGGGTTTGATCACATTTATTCTCAATAAACAAGGAGACCCTAGAATCACCCACCTGGGTGCCTTTATCAGCTGTGAAATTTACAGTACTCATTTCATTGAGTTTGAAACCTTCTCTGCTAATAGATACCAGCAGTTTGCATGTCTAACATATGGTTGGAGCTATCAGTAGTCTTTTCTAGTAGAGACAAGATGGATCCCAAAATACTTTCAACTCTCTACAGGGATCTAGAGAAACATGCAAAGTTTGCTGAAATGTTCACTGGAGGGTTCAGTATTAGTTTAGAAGTAGCAGAAAGATTACCCTGATCCAAGGTAGGCAAACTATGTGTACTTGAAAACAAGGCCAAAGCCTGTTTCTGTTGGTGTTGCTTTGATGATTCTGATGGTGGCTCCCCCCTCCTGCTCGGGGCCAGAGACTCTAGTCTAAATGGTAAGATCCCAGGTAAAGCATAATCCAGACCTAGGAATAGGAGGGATGGCCATCCTCTCCCTGCTGCTTCCTAGCACTAAACATGGTGAGGACTGCTCCCTGAAAGACACCAGTGGGGAATGCCCAGAGGAGACACTTGAGTCTGCCTGATCAACAAGATTAGTGAATTGGAAATGTCTGTTGAAGCAACTGCTTGACCTTTCCCCTGGGCCACCTGATTTAAAATAAGAATGACTTCTGCCTTACACTCCCCCTATGAAATTGACTGGACAGCTTCTGTCATGACTTCTCATGTGGTAGCTTTAACCCCAGACAATATTTGGATAAAGGCTGGAATTTTGCCCTGCCTTTAAACATGCCCAAATGGGGTGGTTCTATTCCTCATCAGGTTTGTTTTAGGATTTTGGCATTTTAAATGAACAGCATGCGGCCTGAAATTAATCTTTTAGCCGTCATGTTTTGCAACCACTAGGGAATTCACTTGAGAGAAGCAGTTCCTTTGAACTGTTGGAACACTAGCTTCACTAGCACCACTAGCAAAGCACAGGTGTGCGGACCTCAAATGGTTCACTTTCTCATGAGAATGTCACATTGCTACAATACTATAATGCTACAATGTATGCAGACATGGACTCTCCAATTTCTCCAGATTCTTGAGCTTGTTGACACAGCTTCTTTTTTTTCATACACATAAGTGACACAGCCTGCTCTTTGCAAATTGCCTTGCAAGATTAGTTGAGCAAGGTTTTATATGGCCAAGCAATGATAATCCAATTGTAAAGATGTACTGCAATTTTAGGGCCTAGTAGGGCATGCCGGAATCATGCAAGCCACACACAGTCCAAGCTGACAAACTTCTGCGGGGTCCGGAACACACACTCAGCAGTGGCTAGCTTCAGCCACCGTGCTTGCCACTAATTACTGCATTACTGAGTTTTTCTCTACTATCCTCTGCTGTATAAGCTCCTATCAGCTCCTTTTAGATTGCTGATGCAGGAAGTGCAGGCTTGATGTGGGCTTGATGCAGGCTCAATGCAGGCTTTTTGCCCCTTAAGACTAATAGAAGAAGCCAAATGCATAATAATGCATGATCATGCTACTGTTTAATATCCTATTCTATTTAAAATGTCTTACATCTGGCTAATGGGAACAGTGCAGATAGGGAGAAAGCAGCGGCCCCAGGCAGAAGCTAAACAATGAAGGCACCACTCACCTGCCTCTTCTACCTCTCACGCCTCTCTGTGCTCGCCACTCTTTGCCCTAGGAGAATGCGGGCCTAAGAGGGCCACTAGCTGTATGGTGGCTCTGCCCTAACCTGCTGTTCGAACCTCCAATTGGCTATTGCTGCAGCGCTACAGCTTTTCTGGGATCTTCTGGAGTCCTCTGACCACCGGCTTGCTCCTCCTACTCCACCAACTTGCTCCCTTCCGGCTGCCTCTCCCACTCTCATGCTCGTTCTCTCTATGCTGATGAGGATTGTTTGAGGAGGGCTGAGAAAAGGATGTGTAAATTGAAAAAGGAAGATACCTTCAGAAATCAGAAGGTCAAACGCAAGCATCTTACCAAAGACAGGAAACAACCAGTTAGGTTTATAACCCAATATAATATGTACAGTGCACGTTTACAACACATTGAGGAAACTTTGGGCTTTCCTATGTGACATGGACCTCCAGGAAGGAGTGGTACCCCCGAAACCACGTGTGGTTTACTGGAAAAGCAGAACTATTGAGAACGTTGTTCCCCCGGTTACTTTAGAAGCAAACCTAATACAAAGAAGAAGTTGCGATGGTTATCAAATAAAACCAATGGATTTTCAGTCTGAGGCACATGTAATGTCTGTCATTTTGGGAAAAACAAAACACAAATGTTCTTGTATAATACCCATAAGACGTTCACCATACGTAACTTCATAAACTGTGATACAACTTTTATAGTCTAAGTGATAGGATGTTTATGCAAACAGATATATGTAGGTATCCGTATAAGACTTTTGAAGTCACGTATTCAAGAACATATTAGAGCGATTAGGAGTAGTAATATTGATTATCCTCCAGCCTTTCATTATAAAGAAAAGCAAAAAGGGGAAACACTCAATTTGGTTTCATGCTGAGGAATAGGATAAAAATCATGTAAGAGGTGGGATCAAGATATCTACCTGAAAGCATTAGAAGATGCATATATTTTATGATCTCTCTTTGGTGGGTATATAACACAATTCTTTCTTCTGGTTGGATTGTGAGGTGCTTTAGATAATGACATGTTGTACCTGATGGTGGAATGCCCATTTAGGATGTGCGGAAAACCTTTGTGTGGTTTCTGAATTGTGAAATGTTAGATAGCCTGACTTCTCCGTCTCCTTCGCATGTAGTCATTTGGGAATGGAGAAGTCTATTTACTTTGAATGAATGGGTCAAGTATAGGGAAATATGTAGTTAAATGTCCTGGCCAGTACACAAGTGGGATATTTCTAACATTGTAATATTGGATTCTAATACAATACAATGTGGTCCATGGTGTATTGTGCAAAATGGGCCAGTTTGATATAAATATTGGTGT
Source organism: Pleurodeles waltl (assembly GCF_031143425.1). Lineage (NCBI taxonomy): Eukaryota > Metazoa > Chordata > Amphibia > Caudata > Salamandridae > Pleurodeles > Pleurodeles waltl. The sequence goes on from NC_090450.1 coordinate 114,754,871, forward strand.
ATATACATATTCTTTTCAACCAGCGAGTATATTTGAAAATGGCATATATGAGAATAATGCTCTATGCTCTAGACATTTTGATATAGAGCCTCATTACGAATAAGGCGTTCCATGCTCCTCCATTGCAGCAGTGGTGGTCTGGCCGACATTTGCTTGGCAGTTGGACCACTGTATTGCGAGTCATGCACGCCTATGAGACAAAGACCACAGTGTTCCCACCGACACTGCCAGGCAGCACCATTTACCACAGTCACAGGGCAGCACAAACAGGCCAGCAGAGATAGGGCCTCATTCCAACCCTGGCGGTCTATGACCGCCAGGGTGGAGGATGCCGGAAGCACCGCCAACAGGCTGGCGGTGCTTCATATGGCATTCGGTCTCCCAGCCGGGTCCGGCAGTTTCCCGCTGGATTTCCCCCGGCTGGGGGAATCCTCCATGGCGGCGCTGCTTGCACCGCCGCCATGGGGATTCCGACCCCCTTCCCGCCAGCCTGTTTCTGGCGGTTTTCACCGCCAGAAACAGGATGGCGGGAACGGGTGTCGTGGGGCCCCTGCACTGACCATGCCACTGGCATGGGCAGTGCAGGGGCCCCCTAACAGGGCCCAAGCAGGATTTTCACTGTCTGCTTTGCAGACAGTGAAGATCGCGACGGGTGCCACTGCACCCATCGCACCCCTGCAACTCCGCCGGCTCCATTCGGAGCCGGCTTCCTTGTTGCAGGGTCTTTCCCACTGGGCCGGCGGGCGCCCTTTTGGCGGTTGCCCGCCGGCCCAGCAGGAAAGTCGGAATGACCTGCGCGGTCTCTTGACCGCGGAGTGGTCTTCCGACGGGGTTACTTTGGCGGGCGGCCTCCGCCGCCCGCCAAAGTCGGAATGACCCCCATAATGTTCCCACTGGACACATTATAAGGTTGCACACTGCCAATTTGAGTGTGGCAGTCCAACCACCACATCTAAGCAGGTGGAAGCAGAGAGTATAAAGGGAGCAACTCACCAGAAGGCAGCATTACACCTCCTTTGCCGCCATGAAGGCCATCACACACATCTTGCCATTGCAGCTGCTCATCGGTGGAACGCAAAATCCATGTCACCATGGATGCAACCGACGGTAAGAACACACAAATAACCTGTGTCATTAACCTCAACAATAGATTGCTGTCATCCATGTGATATGGGGGGTCACCCTACAGGCACTAAGTGCATGTGTCATTGTGTACTCAGTAGGAGTCACTCACAAACAAGGACACATTCAAAGACACAAAATGCCCCCTTCGGGCAAGGTTACTCACACTGCTCCGCATTACTGCACATAAACACACATAAGTCCATCTCAGGCACAGGGACAGTAAAGTGCAACATCACATCAATACAACTGACACACTCACATTGCACACATGCCATGGACTGCCATCAGATTCAACACTCATAGGTATGGTTTGGTCAAGGTACAAATAAACGCTCCCATGAACCAGCCCTGCAATGGAACCACCCATCACCCAGATTGCAACACAATGGCAGGGCAATGGAATGCACAATATACAGAGAGACAAACATACAAAGCTCACTAAGCAAACAATACCTGCACGATAGGGATGGGGGCATCAGAAGATCTTAAGGAAGGAGGCTGCACTGGTACACATTACACCTGCACATGCCCCTAAAGCAACATTTGCACAGGAATTGGCCCTTGAGGTATCTCAGGGACAAACCATACTGTAGCCGAGTGACATGCCTATCTGCACAATGTGGAAGTGCAAGTCAATAAAGCGCATAAAACAGCAACAGCATGGGCCAGACATCTAGTTGAAGTACCTGCAAGGTACACACAGCAAAACGGACACATGCACAGTCAAATGCAAACAAAGGTTACACAATTGAACACCCTACATGCCTGCACAAACAAAACTTGAGCTCCCACACATGAGACGAATGTAAAATCCATATCTGGGGGATACGTCTAACACCAGACATGCTGCATGCTGACATTGGTCAACACAGAATGCAATACTGAGCATACTAAACAGAAGACAATGCAATAACACTACAATTGCGTTAACACCCACATATTCATACAGTCAACATATACCTTAGTCTTGGGTGACACCAGCACTTGCCACAAAGTCAGATATTGCAAACAACAGAAAATAGATCCAAAAGCCGGCTGAAACACACCCAACTGTAGGCAGACAACATAAGTTACTTAGGAACAACACAACGGTAGAAAAGAAATTGCAGGAAAACTGTGTACCTAAAATAACAACTGTTTGGGTTTATTAACAAGCAAATGCAAAATGTCAAAGGCCATTGGCCAATCCAGTAGACTTTCAGTGGACAATACTGTGTCCACACTTAACTCCTTACTGCCAAGGAACCTCCACAGGAAGGGGCTTCAAGTAGGCAGGCAGGCACCTCAGGAATCATCCTGGTGTTGGGGAGGTCAAATTTGTGATGGGTAGGTTTGGGTTCTGATTTGGGAGGGGTGGACTCTTACGAGGCAGTGAAAAAGTCTGAAACACTCTCACCCTTTTTCTGCTTACAAGCTGACAACTTATCCCACTTTATTCTATGCAGCATTAACATTGTTTTCATGAAATCTACAATGCGATCTGGGAGAGCTAATATTATTGGTTCAGGTTTTGCTCCCCCTGTTCGTGCATGCTCTGCTCCTTCTATTGCTGCCCAGGTACCCCGAGTTCAGCAACATGGTCAGCACGGCGTATACGTGTCCAAATGTCGGGGGGAACTACCGCAGCCATCAACATGTCAATATCGGACAATGTCATTACACAGGAGTCTAACGTCTGTTTCAACTCCTTATAATAACCTGCTGGATTCTTTCGGGGGTCGGGTAACGCTGCTTTGAATGCATAAGTTTTGGTCCTCTTCCATGGGGTATGGACCCGTATTTGTTGGAAGTGGCCAGGTACTGCTGCGTTGTTCCCAACCGCCGGTACTGGTGCGTGCCAGACGGGTGGGACCTACCTCATTGGGAACATACTGGTGTCGGGACTGGAGTCGCATAAATACAGACGGTCCCGAAACGTAAGAAGGGTGACAACATAAGAAAAAAGGTCTGTCCCGAAGGGGACTCCGCCGGAGGCACGGTTTCAGAGGGCGACCAGGCCCTCCGGGGTCGGTATTCCCATATCTACGTATTCGGTGATGACTAATTTACACATAAGAGAGGCCGCGTGAAATTTTACTTGGGTCCTCCACTGCCTTATGGTCTGGTAAATATCCCGTGCCACATACTCATTCCAGTTAGTCATCCATCGGTGAGTCAGCTAGTCCACCACATCCTCCTCATGAGGACTGGAGAACAACTGACTCTGTAAAGTACTCTTTCGTGGAGTGGTGGGATGCGGGGTGTCTCAAAGGGATGGAGAAACTATTGACCCAGAAGTCGTAGGGCGTTCTGCGGACCATGAGACGGGTAATCTATTCAGAGGGGGAAGAATAGTAGCAGGAGGAGCAGTGGGACCCTCGGGACCATATTGCTGAGGCATCTGTATCACAGGAGTGGTAAGGGGCTGTAGGGTGCGTGTATTAGACCCAACGGGAGGTGTGACAATACGCGTGCCTGGCACCGGTGGTTAATTAGGTAAAACAGGGTTTAACGGGGGCGTGTATATTGGTGGGTTATCTAACAAGTCATTCATAAGTGGGTCTTCTTCCGTCGTTTCTTCCTGAAGTGTCTGGGAAGGGTAACATTTATCAGTATTCAAGCGGTGTGTCCTGTCAAACGCCATAATGCCTTGTTCACGTTCTGTCCTGTCTAATTCACCTGCTTTATCAGTCAGTGTCCTAGTCATATGTCTTTTAGCGTCCTTCTCCGCCTTTTTGCATTTCTGGTCTGCTTCTTTCTGCCAGATCCGCAAAGAGTCGAACATGCCTGGTCTACTTTTAGTTGCAAACAATCGTTCCTGTAAATAATTAAGTTTACTTTCTTCAAAGGTGCCATGAATAGGCCATTGTAGGTCTGAACTAGTTCTCGTTCTTTTCCTCCATATGTCAGACCAGACAATAGGGCCTATCCCATATTTAACATACATGTCATGGTTTGGAGTCCCGGCCGGAGGGGCAGGACACGTTTCCTCCATGCGGGAGTCCTTGTTACAACAACAACAACACCATTTTCTAAAACGACTCAGTACCGGCAATATGTATATAGTACGATAAATATTGCAGAAATAAACCGTTCAATTACTTACATCAGTGGTATTCAAAACAACTCAAATGCAAATATGCTTTCTCCTACTATAACATAATATATATATCAGACAACTTAGGTCCGTTTTACCACAGACGTCGATCTTTGCAAAGAGCGATTTTACCTTTTTAAAAGAAACAGATACAGACAGTTTTAGACAGGAATTTCAAATTCCTATCCTTACCTGACACTCTATTTTCTCCGTCAGTCAGGGACTCTGATTATTCACAGAAGACAAAGGCACCAGTCCAGACAGCGCCAGGAGGTGTCTCAGGTGACCGAAAGACCCAGTAGTCGAAGTCCGCAGGTCCACAACAGAGAACGGTGCTCAGGATCAGACGTGGGGCACCTCCCTTGGAAATTCGTCAATGAGTCCTCCGTCACCGGGACAACCCCCTGGATGCCTGGATGGTGTCCCTGTTTGGGCGCCAACTGAGGAACCAGGAGAAAATGTCGCTGATTCTCTCTCAGCGGTGGAGGGACACCCTAAGTCCTCAGGGTATATAGTCATACATTACACAAACCAGACGGAGTCACCAACTGTAGGAGAAAATATAAGTTTTATTAGATGGTTTACTTGCCCGAGCCAGTACAGAGTCCCAGGACAGTCATATAGACTTTCCTACGGAGGCTGCCCCTTCACTCTGGGGCACCAAACCTTATATACTCACAAAACTGCTTAGTCAGAGGACAACTCCACCCCTAGTGTATTCAAGGTCCTCTGCGGCCTTCAGAATATTTCAGGGATACACGTGTGGTGGGAGAAAGTACAGATGCAGCTGGCAGGAGGTGGCAACGACCTGTACGAACCTGTTCTGGCAGTTACTGATTAAGCACAAACATTCTCGGAACTATGGTTAGAACAAGTAAATTACAGCGATAAGCAGATTGCAGCCCAAGGCTGCGAGCACAAGGTCAATCATCAAAGTTCAGGAGGCTTGTCGAGCACACGGCAACATAATAAAGATAAACAGATGCCTAGCAGCTATGGTGTATGATTAACTTTATGTACATTTTCTCAGTTGGGCTTCTTCTTGAGGGGGTGTGACAGGGGAAGACTTTGTGGTGGGGTCGATGGGTTGGTATGTGGATTGGTGCCTCTTGGGTTTGGGATGGGGTATGGAGGGAACAGGGAAAGGGTATGTTAAAAAACTTTCCTTAGGGACACGAGGATGGTCATCAGAAGGGGTTGGGGATTTGGAGGTTGAGGGAATGGTTGTCTTGTGTGTCGGTGTTGATGTCTTGGGTGTGTGCGTGTGTAAGATATGCTTATGTTTGGTTGGTGTTGGTTGTGTGTATGAGTGAGTGTGTGTGTTTTGGTGGCTGGGAGGTGGAGGTGCTGGGTGATGTAGGAGTGATGGATATGTGTGTTGGGGTAGTGTCTGCAGGCATGCCTTTAGTGGTGGATGAGTGTGTACCTGTTGGTGTGGTGACTGTGGGTATGGTGGGTGTGGTATATGTCATTGTGTCTGTTGGGGTAGTGTCTGAGGGTAGGTTGGGTGTTGTGGATATGTCACTGACTTTTGTGGTGGTGCATCTGGGTATGCTTGATGTGGTGTGTGAGCTGGTTGGGATGGTGGGGCTGTCTGAAGAAGTGGTGGCTGATGTTGAATGTGTGGGTGTATGTTGAGTGCTTGCGTGCCAGTGTCTTTTGTGGTATTTGTGTTTAAATGTGCTGCTTGTGTTGGTTGAGGGGGATGTGTGTAGATCTGTCTGTGTACTTGGGATAGGTAGGGGAATGGGGATTTGGATTAGAAAGAGGGAGGTACAGGGAGGACGGAATGGGGGGGGGTGACTGACTGGAATCAGTGAGGAGGCCAGAGCCTGAAAAGATCTCTGTAGGCCAGACAAGGCACTGTGAATGCCTTCCATGAAAAGCATTGGTCTGCTGAAGTTGGCAAACCAATCCCTGGATGGCATTCATAATGGCAGTCTGACCCATGGAGATACTCTTGAGGCGGTCAATAACCCCTTTACTCAGGGCAGCAGGGGGGAAATGGGCTGGGGCAGAGGTGTCTGCTGCAAATGAGATGCCTACCCTCTTGTGTGAGTGGGCACGGCCACCTGGGTGGGGAGCAACAGAGAGGGTGGCGATAGAATTGTGGGCAGCAGACAAAGATGGTACTGTGATATGTCCCAAAGGGTCTGCTACCACTAGGAAGAAGCAACTGGAGGAAGAATCCGTTGATGGTGATGTAGATCCAGTCTCCTCAGTGGCACTCCCCTCACCCTCTAGGCCTCTGGGTCCCTCTGTGTCACTGGTGTCTTGGCCAATGGTCATGTGGCCAGATGCTTCTCCACTTGGCTGTTGCCCTGTCTGCTTTGCTTGCCTGGGCTGATGTTGCAAATACAAAGAGAAATAGGGCCACCAAATGTCCCTGATCACACTTGAAAAAACTGTTGTGATTAGCAAACATTACTATGTTGTCAAGTAGGCCCCAGCAACAAACTCCACCTAAGTGGTGCCAGTTGCCCAACGGAAAAGCAGGATCTCAGACACCTACAATTGAATGGCTAAAGCTGAACAGTCACAGTAACCATTGAACAAGTAGGAGAACTTCTTCAATGATTTGCATCATGGAGCATACATCGCTTACCTATTGTCATGCAATAGTAGGCCAATGCCAGCTTCGTTCCCACAGACCCCACACAAGGTTATGCAAACATTTATTTTTCACATACACAATAACACAACAATAAGAAATGATGCTCCCAGAACATGCCATGTTGCTGATAACAGTACAGTAGCATTGAGAAGGTGACATAGGAATACTCATGTGACACTGGAAAAATATCCACAATGCACACTTCATCAAGTGCAATTTGCCCCAGTTGAGTCATGGAGGTAGTACCCAATGTTGTTCTGATAGGCCAAACTTTTGGGATGCTAAGGTACACTGTATACATCATGTGTAAAATATCAGGGAGATAAACCATAACATGATGAATCAGGAAGCCTCAGGAAAATCAGTGCTAACACCCCTTACAATTAAATACTCTGATTGCATCAGTAGACGCCATTAGTCTTTTGTATGTTCGAGAGGCAGAAAGATTTGGAAGTACCTGTAGAAGGGCTTCAACATGTTGCACAATAGGAAGTTACATCGCTGTCTCTATTTTGATCCTGCAAACCCAGATGTCTGTGGAGAAAACTGAAAGTCATTCTATGGTGCATGCCAACAGTCAAGTAAAAAACCTTACCCATTACACTTGTGCAGTGCACTTTGCTACATGAAGCCACATCAATGGCCTGGAAATGCACATTGTGGCTAAAGAAATCTAATCATACAGGTCTTGTCCCTCATTGCCAATGCAGTTGTAGATGGCAAATGACATGCAATGAAGGCTGAGGGTATATGTGAGCCAACAATCAATGATGACACAGTCCTTGCTGTGGCACTGCATGAAATGTACTCCCATTGCAAATGTCCTATTCCAAACACAAGTTGGCATGCGCATACATGTGAGGGAATATATGAATCATTCCAAGTACACAGAAATAGCAGCATATACATTTTGTCAAAAGAGAAAGAGAGAAATGTGAATATGTAGGCAGAAACAATGTAGACAACAGTGAAGGCACACAAATCATGCCCATTGACATTCCCCACTTACCAAGGGAATCTGTAGCTCCACCCAAAGAGAAATTTATGTTGGCCATCTCCACATTAAAGACAGGAGCGAGGCCCTAGCACCTGGTACGCTGAAGACAAGTAGTCTGGGTGGCAGAAGCCAGTATACTCAGTTAACCAATTACATGGTTGAGGACAGTGATCCATCACTTTCTTTATTTTGGCCTGTAACACTGAGGAATGGTGGTGTGTTGTATAGTAATTGCAACCAATACAAAAACAAACAGTACTTGATTGATCAGTGTACATAGACATATGGAGAGAAAAGTGTTTGTGGATTATACACAGTTGTGTCCTAGGTCCCTGGGCCCATGAGCAAGGCACATCAATATGCACCACTTGACATATCTACACAAACAGTCAACATGGCAATGTGACAGGCAGAATTATGCCCTGTACTCACCCCATTGTGGCTGCTATGCTCCCTCAGACACCCATCAAGGTCTTGGTTGGCCAATGGCAGGATGTGTGAAATTAGGGGGGTCATGGTCTGTCGTGCACCCCACCCACATTGGGAGGACAGTACTCAGCTAGGCCTCTGCGATCTTCCGGACCCAGGCCCTAATTATAACCCTGGCGGTCGGTATTAAAGCGGCGGTAAAACCGCCAACAGGCTGGTGATAAAAAAAATGCAATTATGTCCATGACGGAAACCGCCAACATAGACAGCCACTTTAACACTCCAAGGCGGTACAAACACACAGCATGGCGGTCGACGCCAACAGACAGGCGGAAGGCAATGTACCGCCCACACTATTTTGACAGGCCAATCTGCCACCTTTTCCGGGGCGGATTCAACGCGAACAAAAACACGGCGGAAACAGGACTTGGAAGTGGAAACACTCACCTCTACACAACCCACGAGGAACCAGGACGCCATGGAGCCTGAACTCCACATACTCCCTGCAATTGTCTTCCTGCTCCTCTACCAGGAGCACGACCGATGGCGGTGACTACCACGGTGAGTACTGCACCTACGACACAGGGGAGGGGGGAGGGGGGAGGGAAAAGAGAGTGACATACACAGCAAACACGCAACACCCCCACCCCCACCCTCACCCACAACAATACACACTCAAAGAAATGTAGCAACACTATATATACACCCCCTCTCCCCCTGGAAGAACGCAAGGACAAAAGGAAATGAGTTGAATGACTGTAATCATGTAAAATCCATTAATCAAAAATTCATATACACTATAAACAAATATGTACACCAAGAATAAAGTCCAGGTCCTGCACCAATATAGTCCGTAGACCACTGGGCCCAAAATGCATGAGCGAGGCCCACACAAGATAGCCGATCGAAACGGGGAAGAACACTGCAGGGGCATCAGATAAGAAAAAGACACAGGCACCTCAGGGGGAAGGGAAGGGGGGGCACCTCAGCTGGATGAGTGCACAACACCAGCTCCACGAGGGGGCTCCATGCCCATTGATGTATCCTGGGGAGTGCAAAGCCACAGTCTCTCAAGTCTTTCCTGTGGGTGGTTTGTCCACTGTTGTATCCTGGGGAGTGCAAAGCCACAGTCTCTCAAGTCCTTCCACTGGGTGGTTTGCCCACTGCTGCATCCTGGGGAGTGCAAAGCCACAGTCTCTCAAGTCTTTCCAGTGGGTGGTTTGCTCACTGCTTAATCCTGGGGAGTGCAAAGCCACAGTCTCTCAAGTGGATGACAGTCTCCACTGGTCTGAAGGGGGCTTTGTGCCCAGAGTGCTTCATCCAGCCAAAGACAGAGGTAGTGGATGCCTTTCTCCACTGGTTCTCGAGGGGGCTTTGTGCCCAGAGTGCTTCATCATGCCAAGGACTGAGGTATTTGATGCCTTTCTCCACTGGTTCTGGTGGGGACTTTGTGCCCAGAGTGCTTCATCCTGCCAAGGACAGAGGTAGTGGATGCCTTTCTCCACTGGTTCTGGAGGGGGCTTTGTGCCCAGAGTGCTTCATCCTGCCAAGGACAGAGGTAGTGGATGCCTTTCTCCACTGGTTCTGGAGGGGGCTTTGTGCCCAGAGTGCTTCATCCTGCCAAGGACAGAGGTAGTGGATGTGACACTCCACTGGTTCTGGAGGGGGATTTGTGCCCAGAGTGCTTCATCCTGCCAAGGACAGAGGTAGTGGATGTGACACTGCACTAACGGTGGTGCTACATGCAAGCTAGCCAGGCCCCTGGGACTGACCACCAGCCTTGTACGAATGACCACTGGGGATGGCAGCCATGTTTACGGTGGTGCCCCAGGCTCAGGCGATGCTTGCGGCACTCATTGGGCAGCGGTGCTGGTGGGGGCTCACTGACCTCGGTGCTGGCGACTGTGTCCTGAGCGGCGGTGCTGGTGGGGGGCTCACTGACCTCGGTGCTGGCGACTGTGCACTGAGCGGCGGTGCTGGTGGGGGGCTCACTGACATTGGTTCTGGCAAGCGGTGTCCTGAGCGGCGGTGCTGGTGGGGGGCTCACTGACCTAGGTGCTGGCGGCAGTGTCATGAGCGGCGGTGCTGGTGGCGGGCTCACTGACCTTGGTGCTGCTGAAGGGCACAGTGTTTGCGGTGCAGGTGAAGGGCTCTGTATCTTGGGTGCTGGCGGCGGTGCCCGTGGCGGTGGTGCATGTGGAGGTGCCGATCTTGTCCGCCGTGCAGGTTGGCGGCGACGTTGACTTGCCTTTCTTTTTCAGGCCCTTCCCCACCTTGGATGGTAGCTCTACTGTCTTGCCACTCCCAACTGTTGTCCTGGCTGAATCCTTGGTGGCAGGTGTTTTGGCCTTCTCTCTCCGGGATGTGGGCAACTTCTTCTGTTTTGGAGGTGAGGGAATGTCCTTGGCCTTGCTCCTTGGGACACCGGCAGCCCTGCTGCTTGGCGCACTCCAGAATCCAGTGACTGCTGGCACCACTGTGCCCGGTGATGTGGTGGCTGAGGTGCTGTGTTGGGACCTGGAAAGGTTGGCCCTTGGGGACGGAAGGGGTGGGGAAGGTGAAGGGAAAAGCTCAAGGTTTGACAGGAAAAGTTTTTTAGACAGACTGGGATGGGTAGATGGAGGGGATTTGGGAGTGGAGGAAGAGGTAGTGGTTGTAGGAGGTGTTTGTTTGCTGTCTTTGGGTGAAGGTGCATGGGCTGGAGGCTGTCGTGAAGTGGATGGCTGTTGGGTGGGTGTGTGACTGCGTTTGTGTACTTTGGGAGGAGGGCTCACAGACACACTGGTAGAGGATACAGGGGATGTGTGAATGGTAGTGGGGGTGGTTATTGCATGTGAGCGGTGTGTGGTGATGGGCGTGCTAGTGATGGAGGTAGTGGCTGAGGATGTAGTGCATGCAGGTGTGAGTGGAGACGTGGCAGGGAGGGAGGAGGGAGACGTGGAGGAGGGGGACACAATGGAGGCAGTGGATGTTGGTATGTGTGCATGGGTATGATGGTTGTGTGAGTTCCTCTGGGATGTGTGGTGCTTATGTTTGCCAGAGCTACCCTTGTGTGTTGAGGTGTGTGCATGCAGGTCTGATGGTGTGATTGGGATAGGCTGAGGTACTGGGGTTTGGGTCTGGGAGGAAGAAGTTGGAGGGGGAGGTTGGACACAGGGACAATGGTTGCCATCAGTGCTGAGACCAGAGTCTGAAATGTTCTCTGTTGGGCTGCCTGGCCAGAATGAATGCCCTCCAGGTATGCATTTGTCTGTTGCAACTGCCTCTCTACACCCTGGATGGCATTCAGAATGGTAGACTGCCCAACAGTGAGGGATCTCAGGAGGTCAATGGCCTCCTCACTGAGGGCAGCAGGGCTGACTGGGGCAGAGCCTAAGGTGCCTGGGGTGAAGGAGATGCCCACCCTCCTGGGTGAGCGGCCACGGGGCACACGCTGAGTGGCAGCTGGTATGGCGGTGCTGATAGGGGGGGTGGCGGCTGTACCTGGAGATGCGGGGGCACAGAGGGAGATCCCATCAGAGGAGGAGTCGGTGTCGCCGGTCTCTGCTCCAGTCCGCTCCGTGAAGCTCCCCTCACCCTCCGTCCTTCTGGTGAATTCTGACTCCGTAGTGTCGCCCTCCAGGGCCATGTGGGATGCAGCTCCCTCCTGCTCCGGTGCCACTGCTCCTCCGCCTGATGATGCTAATGCACACAAGAACAGGGAGATCACAAAAAGGGGGGGAAAGAAAGTAGGAAGACATGTTCAGTACATGCAATACCTCTAACGTTGGCAGACGCTACAGACACAGCAGCCCTCTGCTCTACGCCATGCACTAAGAGTTCCCTAATTCATCACAGGGACATGGGGTACATGGCCTATGCCCGATTGCTGAACACATGGAAGTCACAGGAGCCTGACTAGGTGTAAATGGCTCTTACTACTGGTGGGGTTGGGGTGCCACTTAGCCTGCCTCACAAAGGGTCCTTGCCTACAAGGCTCGCCCTAGCCTACGGGAACCCACAGTCCACCCCCCCACCCAGACACCTCCAATGGGTGCAGAGTCAGATGGATAAAACTTTACTCACCCCCTTGTGGCTGCTGTGATGCCCTCAAGTGCCCATCCAACTCCGGATACGCCACCGCCAGGATCCGGAACATCAGGCGGGTCATGGTACAACGGGCACCCCTCCCACGTTGGGAGGCCATCCCCAGCTGGGCCTCCGCCATCTTCTTGCTCCAGCGGCGAAGGTCCTCCCATCTTTTACAGCAGTGGGTGCTCCGTCTGTGGTGGATGCCCAGGGCCCAGACGTCCTTGGCGATGGCACCCCAAATATCCTTCTTCTGGTGGGCGCTGACCTACAGGAATAGTACAGGGGAAAAGGAAAAACTTTAACCATCCGGACCGTCACAGTCATTGGCCCACGTTCCCACCCTTGCCCTGACGCACATACACTCACCATCGGATCATGCAGGCCTCATCCCCCCCATCTCACATCCACACCACTCCAAACAGGCATTGCCCATACAGCATGCTCACAGTGTACTCACCTGTTTGTTTGGAGGACAGTAGAGTAGCGTGTACTGGGGGAGGACCCCAACCACTAGTTTCTCCAACTCCTCTGATATGAAGACAGGGGTCCTTTCCCCAGACACATGAGCCTTCGTCGCTTCCTCACTGAGGTCACAGCAGCACTTGCAGTGTAGGTCCTCTCCTGTCGAAGATCAGGTATCAAGTGAGTGAACAGAGAGAAAATGGCAGTCACGTCCACGGCGGTGCGTACCGTCACCGCCCGCGTACATCGTCATTGGCTCCTGGGACCCATAGGGTCAAATGTTAACCAATGCAGGATTGCGCCACGGTCTTCGACCGTCTACTGCGACGGTGTAGAACGCCAGCACAGTTACCTCATATCCCATTGTCCCACATTACAGGTCAGGCAGCCGCCATTTCAGGGGGCCACATGGCATTAATTTTAAATGCGTCACACATATCTAAGCCTTGCATACACACAGGCACATAGGGGATTGACAAATGTGTGCAATAAAGTTGTTTTTTTAGTACCTCAGTGTTGGCTGACCCTCTGATCGCTGTTTCCATCCATAGAGCACGTCCGCTGGGGCAGGTGAGATGATGGCGGCATCCTCCAGTGTACAGACCGCTGGTGGACCTGTCGACATTGGAAGAGCGACATGTAACCTACAGACTTGATCGTGCCACAATCCAGGAACTGTGTGCCCAGTTGGAGCCAGACCTGATGTCAGCTATCCGCCATCCCACAGGAATACCCCCTCTAGTGCAGGTCCTGTCAGTACTCCATTTCCTGGCAAGTGGGTCTTTTCAAAATACAGTGGCCATAGCAACAGGGATGTCTCAGCCTATGTTCTCAAACGTGTTGTCCAGAGTGTTGTCTGCCCTGCTGAAACACATGGGCAGCTACATCATTTTCCCTCAGGTGGATGACTTGCCTACAGTGAAAGGTGACTTCTATGCCCTGGGACATATCCTCAACATCATAGGTGCCATTGCTGGGACACATGTGGCCTTGGTACCCCCCTGCAGGAGTGAACAGGTGTACAGAAACCGGAAGAGTTACCATTCTATGAATGTGCAGATGGTTTGTTTGGCCGACCAGTACATCTCCCATGTGAACGCCAAGTTTCCTGGCTCAGTGCATTACGCTTACATTCTGAGGAATAGCAGCATCTCTTATGTGATCGGGCAACTCCAGAGGCACCATGTGTGGCTATTAGGTGAGGACAAGGACCCTATACCCTGTGAATAGTTGTCTGGGGTTGTCCCTAAGGGTTAGTGTGTGTCTAACAGTTGTCCCTCGACATTTGCAGGTGACTCTGGCTACCCCAACCTGTCATGGCTACTGACCCCAGTGAGGAATCCCAGGACAAGGGCAAAGGAACGCTACAATGAGGCATATGGGTGAACTAGGAGGGTTATAGAAAGGACCTTCGGCCTCCTGAAGGCCAGGTTCCGGTGCCTCCATATGACAGGTGGTGACCTATACTACTCACCAAAGAAGGTGTGCAAGATCATCGTGGCCTGCTGTATGCTGCACAACTTGGCTTTGCGATGACAGGTGCCTTTTCTAATAGGCGAGGATTGCGCCGCGGTCTTCGACCGCCTACTGCGACGGTGTAGAACGCCAGCGCAGTTACCTCATATCCCATTGTCCCACATTACAGGTCAGGCAGCTGCCATTTCAGGGGGCCCATAGGGTCAAATGTTAACCAATGCAGGATTGCGCCGCGGTCTTCGACCGCCTACTGCGACGGTGTAGAACGCCAGCGCAGTTACCTCATATCCCATTGTCCCACATTACAGGTCAGGCAGCTGCCATTTCAGGGGGCCATATGGCATTAATTTTAAATGCGTCATCATGAGTGCCATTGCTGGGACACATGTGGCCTTGGTACCCCCTGCAGGAGTGAACAGGTGTACAGAAACCGGAAGAGTTACCATTCTATGAATGTGCAGATGGTTTGTTTGGCCGACCAGTACATCTCCCATGTGAACGCCAAGTTTCCTGGCTCAGTGCATGACGCTTACATTCTGAGAAATAGCAGCATCCCTTATGTGATGGGGCAACTCCAGAAGCACCATGTGTGGCTAATAGGTGAGGACAAGGACCCTATACCCTGTGAATAGTTGTCTGGGGTTGTCCCTAAGGGTTAGTGTGTGTCTAACAGTTGTCCCTCGACATTTGCAGGTGACTCTGGCTACCCCAACCTGTCATGGCTACTGACCCCAGTGAGGAATCCCAGGACAAGGGCAGAGGAACGCTACAATGAGGCATATGGGCGAACTAGGAGGGTTATAGAGAGGACCTTCGGCCTCCTGAAGGCCAGGTTCCGGTGCCTCCATATGACAGGTGGTTCCCTATACTACCCACCAAAGAAGGTGTGCCAGATCATCGTGGCCTGCTGTATGCTGCACATTTTGGCTTTGCGACGACAGGTGCCTTTTCTGCAGGATGATGGTCCATAAGGAGGTCTTGAGGCAGCTGTGGAGCCTGTGGACAGTGAAGAAGAGGAGGCAGAAGAAGAGGACATAGACAACAGGAACACTGTGATCCAGCAATACTTCCAGTGAGACACAGGTAAGAAGACATCACTGCCTCCTACATCTGATAAAATTGTTCTACCGCTCATCTGTCTGTCGCTTTCAACAAGTGTATGGACCCTGGCCTGTCACTTTCCCTTTTGATTTCACAGATGTGGGTCCCACTGTGTGACCTCTGCTATGTTACCTCGTGGACTAGAGCTGTGTGACATAGGTATGTTGACAATACAATGGACGTTGCTATTTCCCTCAGTTATTGCAAATACACATTTGTGATAACACAGATTGACTGCAGATTGTTTTGTGATTCTAGGGTGTTCATTTTAGTGCAAAATAGTGGAGGTGGTTGTAAAATGGTCAGGGGTGATGGTGGAGGAATGTCCATGGCAAAGTCCAGTCTATTTGTTTCACAGGTGCATTGTCCAAAGGGGCATAGGAAGTGGAGCTAGGGCAGTTTAAGGATGGACAGGGTGACAAAGTGGGACAGAAGGATGACATTCAGGGTGGTCTCGTTTCTTGGCGGGGGTCTTGGCATTGTTCTATGACTTTGTCCTGGATCTCAGGGACCGCTTGCGGGGTGGTTCTCCATCTGCAGGGGTGGGGTGCTGGTGTCATGGTCCTGTAGCGGTGCCTCCTGTCCACTAGAGCTGGCGGAGGTGGTGGGCAGTTCATCATCCAAGCTAGTGTCAGGGGCCCCTTGTTGTACCACAGTGTCCCTCCTGGTGTTCACGAGGTCCTTCAGCACCCCTACAATGGTGTCCAGGGTGGTGTTGATGGATTTCAGTTCCTCCCTGAACCCCAAATTCTGTTCCTCCTACAGCCGCTGGGTCTCCTGAAACGTGGCCAGTACCGTTGCCATCGTCTCCTGGGAATGATGGTACGCTCCCATGATGTTGGAGAGGGCCTCGTGGAGAGTGGGTACCCTGGGCCTGTCCTCCCCCTGTCGCACAGCAGACCTCCCAGTTCCCCGGTTTTCCTGGGCCTCTGTCCCCTGAACCATGTGCCCACTGCCAGTGCCCCCAGGTCCCTGATGTTCTTGGGGTGGTGGGTTAGCCTGGATTCCCTGTAGTGGTGAACACACTGCTGCTTGACGTGTCCTGAGGAAAGAGGTATGGGCCCGCTGGGTGGGTGCTGTGCTGGTGCTTCCTGAGGGGGAAGGCTCTGTGGTGGCCTGTGACTGTGTGAGGGGAACCGAATGTCCCGAGGTCCCAGATGGGACGGGCTGGTCATCTAGATCCAGTTGGTCAGAGCTGCTGTCATCACTATAGGCCTCTTCTGTGGGGGGAAGTGGACATGTCTTGAACCTCCTGTCCAGTGACGTTGGGTAGGGGTCCTGCAGGGGTGTAAAGGCATGATTATTGCATCTTTGTGTGCCATGGTGTGCAATGGGTGGGTGACCCTGTATCCCATTGCTTACATTCTTGTGTAGGACCTTGTGTGATAATTGTTTAGGGGTCTGTGTGGGTGTCTGTAGTGGACATGCATTGGTGAGGGGTGTCCATGCTTTGTTGTTGCATGCAGGGCTTGGTGTTGGGATGTGTGGTTTGTGATAGTGGCACATATGTGAGGAGTTGGAGTGATGGGGTGAGGGCGAGGGTGAGAGTATGTGATAGCATGCGGGTAGGGTGGGGAAGAAGTAGTTAAAACTTTGACTTACCAGAGTCCATCCCTCCTGCTACTCCTGCGAGGCCCTCAGGATGCAGTATAGCCAAGACCTGCTCCTCCCATGTTGTTAGTTGTGAGGGAGGAGGTAGGGGTCCGCCGCCAGTCCTCTGACCCGCAATGTGGTGTCTTGAGACCACGGAATGCACCTTCCCCCGTAGGACGTTCCACCTCTTCCTGATGTCATCCCGTGTTCTTGGGTGCTGTCCCACTGCATTGACCCTGTCCACGATTCTGCGCCATAGCTCCATCTTCCTAGCTATGGAAGTGTGCTGCACCTATGACCCGAATAGCTGGGGCTCTACCCGGGTGATTTCCTCCACTGTGACCCTCCACGGTCTCCAGGCACAACATCGCGGTGCAGCGGACTGGCGGCGGACCCCCACCTCCTCCCCCACAACTAACAACATGGAGGAGCAAGTCTTGACCATCTTGCATCTTGAGGGGCCTCGGAGGAGTCGGTGGAGGATGGGACACTGGTAAGTCAAATCTTAACTCATATCCCCCACCCTACCTGCATGCTATCACACCCCTACCCTCACACCCTCCCCTATCACTCCAAATCCTCACTAATGTACCCATAACACAAACCACCCATCCCAACACCAAGCCCTGCATGACACAACTAAGCATGGTCACCCCTCACTAAAGCATGCTCACTGCACATACCCAGAACCCACCCCAACCATCATCACACAAGCCCCCACACAGGAATGCTTGCAATGGGGTTCACGCACACCCACCCATTGCACACCATTAGACACACACATGCAATAAACATGTTCTTATGCCCCTGCAGGAACCCGAAGGACCGTCACCACACCAGAGGGTCCATACAACACCACTCCACCCCCAGAAGAGGCCTACAGTGATGAGAGAAGCTCTGCCCTACTGGATCTTGATGACCAGCCCGGACCATCGTGGGCCTCAGGACAGTCGGTTCCCCTTGCACAGGCACAGCCCAACACCGACCTTCCACCCTCTGGTAACACCAGCACAGCACCCACCCAGCGGGCCCAAACATCCCTACCCAGGACTGGTCAATCAGCTGTGTGTCCATCACTACAGGGCACCCAGGACAACCCACCACCCCAACAACAACAGGGACCTGGGGGCAGTGGTAGTGGGCACATGGTCCAGAGGGACGGAGGCCCAGGAACATAGGGGAACTGGTAGGGCTGGCGTGCGACAGAGGGAGGACAGGCCAAGGGAACCAACTCTCCACGAGGCCCTCTCCTCCATCATGGGAGCATACCACCACTCCCAGGAGACGATGGCAACGGTCCTGGACAAGTTGCAGGAGACCCTGCGTCTGCAGGAGGAGCAGAATTTGGGGTTCAGGGAGGAGCTCAGGACCATCGGCTCCGCCCTGGGCACCATCGTAGGGGTACTGAAGGACATACAGCAGACCTTGAGGGACACCATGGCACTCCAAGGGGCCCCGGACACTAGCCAGGACGATGAAATGCCCACCACCTCCGCCGGCGCTAGTGGACAGGATGCCCCGCTACAGGACCACCACACCAGCACCCCACCCCCTGCAGACGGACAACCACCACGCAAGTGGTCCCTGATATCCAGGAACAGGACAGAGCAAGATGGCAAGACCCCTGCCAGGAAATAAGACCACCCTGATTGTCCTCCCACTGTCCCACTTTGTTACCCTGTCCATATTCGAACTGCCCCAGCTCCACTTCCTATGCCCAGATGGGCAGTGCACCTGTGAGACTAATAGACTGGACTCTGCCATGGACATTCCTCCACCATCCCCCATCACCATTTTACAACCCCCCTTCATTTTTTGAGCACTTAAATAAACACCCTTGAAACACACAAAAATCTGGAGTCAGTCTATGATTTGGTACTTTGTACTACCTATTACAGTGTCATAATGGGTTACCCATTGTAAGGCTAACATACCTATGTCACACATCACAAGCCCTTGAAGGATGCAAGCAGTTGACACGTAGGTTACCACACTTGTGAAACTGAAATGGAAGGGTACAACTCAATTAACAAATAGTGATTGAAATGGAGGAACAGGATAGAGGTAGACGTGTGAAAGTTAATGTAATGTTAAACCAGAAAATGTTCTCACCTGTGTGTCACTGGAAATATTGCTGTATGACTGACTCCCTGTTGTCGTTTTCTTCTTCCTCAGCTTCATCCTCATCACTGTCCACAGGCTCTACAGACTCCACAGCTGCTACAACACCTTCATCTGGATCATCCTCCTGCAGAAAAGGCACCTGGCGTTGCAATGCCAAATTATGGAGCATGGAGCAGGCGACGAAGATGTCGCACACCTTCTTCGGTGAGTAGAATAGGGAACCACCTGTCATATGGAGGCACCTGAACCTGGCCTTCAGGAGGCCGAAGGTGCGTTCGATCACCCTCCTAGTCCTTGTACTCATTGTAGCGTTCCTCTGACCTGGTCCAGGGATTCCTCACTGGGGTCAGTAGCCATGACAGGTTGGGGTAACCAGAGTCCCCCAATAGCCATACACGGTGCCTCTGGAGTTGACCCATCATATCAGGGATGCTGCTATTCCGCAGGATGTAGGCGTCATGCACAGAGCCAGGGAACATAGCATTTACCTGGGAGATGTACTGGTCTGCCAAACAGACCATCTGGACATTAATGGAATGATAACTCTTCCTGTTCCTCTACACCTGTTTACTCCTGTTGGGGGGGACCAGAGCTACCTGGGTCCCATCAATGGCACCTATGACGTTGGGGATATGTCCCAGGGCGTAGAAGTCACCTTTGACTGTAGGCAATTCCTCCACCTGAGGGAAAATGATGTATCTCCTTACGTGTTTCAGCAGGGCAGACAACACTCTGTACAACACGTTGGAAAACATAGGCTGGGACATCCCTGATGCCATGGCCACTGTTGTTTGAAATGACCCACTTGCAAGGAAATGGAGCACTGACAGCACCTGCACGTCAGGGGGGATTCCAGTCGGATGGCGGATCGGTCACATCAGGTCTGGCTCCAACTGGGTACATAGTTCCTGGATAGAGGCACGGTCAAACAGGTAGGTGACGATGACATGTCTTTCTTCCATTGTCAACAGGTCCACCAGCGGTCGGTACACCGGAGGATTCCGCCATCTTCTCATATGTCCCAGCTGACGGTGCCTACGAAGGACAACAGCAAAGAACCAGTCACTATTCCTCCAGGTATGTACCCACAGTTACACACAAGACTACACCAGAGACAAAACCCTTCCTGTATGTGTGTTGAGTGTAGGCCTAGCTATGTGTGACGCAGTAGTAAATGAAGCCATGTGGGCCCCTGAAATGGCGGCTGCCTGACCTCTAAACTGGGACAATGGGTTTGTGGGGTAACCGCGCTGGCGTTGCACACCGTAGCGGTAGGCGGTCGTAGACCACGGCGCAATGCTGCATTGGTGAACATTGGACCCTATGGGTCCCAGGAGCCAATGAACAGGTGCGCCGGCGGTGATGATGTGCTCCGCCGCGGACGTCACCGCCGCGGACGTCACTGCCATTTTCTATCTGTTCAATCACTAGATACCTGACCTTCGACAGGAGAGGACCTACACTGCTAGTGCTGCTGTGACCTCGGTCTGGAAGCGACGATGGCTGCTGCGTCTGGGGAAAGGGCCCCTGCCTTCACTGCACAGGAGTTGGAGAAACTTGTGGATGGGGTCCTCCCCCAGTACACGCTACTCTACGGTCCTCCAGACCAACAGGTTATTATGCAGGGAGCACGTTGTATGGGCTAGGCCTGGGTGGAGAGGGCTGGTTTGAAGAGGGAAGGGGGCAGAGTTCATAGAACATTAATGCATGGGAATGAATGGGCCACATGGCCAGAGTAGGGAGGGGGCCACTCACATTGACGGTGCAGTTGGTAATGACTGTTCCTCTTCCCTTGTGCATGTCATGTAGGTCAGCGCCCACCAGATGAGGGACATTTGGCGTGCCATCGCCAAGGAGGTCCGGACCCTGGGGGCCCACCAGAGACGGGGCACCCACTGCCGGAAGAGATGGGAGGACATTCGCCGCTGCAGCAAGAAGACGGCGGAGGCTCAGCCGGGGATGGCCTCCCAACGTGGGAGGGGTGTCCGTAGCACCATGACCCCCCTGATGTTCTGGATCCTGGCGGTGGCCTACCCGGAGTTGGATGGGCGCTTGAGGACATCACAGCAGACACAAGTGGGTGAGTACAACCTCATTCTGTGGACTTTGCGTGCAGTGGAGGTGTCTGGGTGGGGGAGGTGGGCTGTGGGTGTCCCTAGGCCAGGGCGAGTTAGGTAGGCAAGGCCC
This sequence comes from Pleurodeles waltl, assembly GCF_031143425.1. Classification (NCBI taxonomy): domain Eukaryota; kingdom Metazoa; phylum Chordata; class Amphibia; order Caudata; family Salamandridae; genus Pleurodeles; species Pleurodeles waltl. The sequence continues at coordinate 114,776,126 of NC_090450.1, forward strand.
CTCCGTAATGTAGGCCATGTGGCACTCAACCCCACCTCGGCAGAGTGCCAAGTCGAGGTATAGTTGCCGCTGTGGCATCCATGTGCGCAGATGTCCACCATTGCCATGTAGGCCATAAGCCAGAAATTGCGTGTGCAGGAGCACGGCGTTATGCAGGGGGCTGCTGTGTCTGTCTTTCTTCTGTCTCCCCCCCTTTTCCTGCTCTCCCTGTCCTTTTGTACATCAGCATCATCAGGCGGAGGTACAGTGGCACCGGAGCACGAGGGAGCTGCATCCCACATGGCCATGGAGGGCCACACCACGGACTCTGAATGCACCAGTGGGACGGAGGGCGAGGGGAGCTTCACGTCGGCCACCGGATCACCAACCAGCGACACAGACTTGTCCGCCGATGGAAGCTCCTCTGTGGTGGCGGCACCATCTGTGCCCCCCCACTTCAACAGGTACAGCCGCCACCTCCCCTACCATCACCGCCCTCCCAGCAGCCCCTCAGCGTTCGCCCCGTGCCCGCTCACCCAGGAGGGTGGGCATCACCTTCGCCCCAGGCACCTCAGGCCCTGCCCCAGTCACCCCTGCTGCCCTCAGTGAGGAGGCCATTGACCTCCTCAGGTCACTCACGGTTGGGCAGTCTACCATTGTGAATGCCGTCCAGGGTGTAGAACGAGAGTTGCAACACGGTAATGCATTCCTGGAGGGCATTCATTCTGGTCAGGCTGTCCTTCAGCAAACCCTGCAATCTCTGGCCTCAGCACTGATGGCAGCCATTGTCCCTGTGTCCAGTCTCCCCCCCCCCAACTTCCTCCACCCAGACCCAATCCCCTGTACCACAGCCCATCCTAAGCACACCTACAGACCAGCATGCACACAAATCAACACCCAAAAGTAACTCAAGCAAACATAGGCACCACACATCCCACAGGCACTCACACAAGCATCACACCCATACAGACACAGCAACATCCACTGTCTCCACTGTGTCCCCCTCCTCCTCTTCTCCCTCCTCCGTCCCAGTCTCGTCTACACACACACCTGCATGCCCCACATCTACAGGCACCATGAGTCGCACAAGGAGACCCAGCACCCCATGCCGCTCACATGCACTCACCACCTCCACTGCCATTTACACGTCCCCTGTGTCCTCTCCCAGTGTGTCTGTGACGGCCCCTCCCAAAGCACACAAACGCCGGCAATCACTCACCCAACATCCATCCACCTCACGACAGCCTCCAGTACCTGTACCCAAAACAGCTAAAGTGACACCTCCGACAACCACCTCCTCTTCCTCCACTCCCAGACCCCCTCCAGCTACCCATCCCAGTGTTCGTCAGAAACTGTCCCTCTGTAAAATTGACCTTTTTGCCCCCACCCCCCCCCCTCCAATTCATCAGTCCCATCGTAGCGCCTCAGCCAAAAAGCCTCCAATACCAGTGGTGCGTGTTCAAGGCTTGTGGAGTGCACCGGCCACTAGGGCAGGCAGTAGGACCCAGAGCCAAGGCACTGGCAGCCCACCCCCTGTAAAGGCTCTAAAATTGGAGAGTGGACGACGGGACCGTGTTAAGACTCCTGGTGGGACAACAACTGCCATTGGTTCAAAGGGGATTGGTGAGTCAGCTGTAACTCCAACAAAGGTGGGGAAGGTCCAGAGGAAGTCTGCCCAGCCTTTTGTGAGTGTCATGGCGGAGAAGTGCGCCATCATTTCTGGCGCTCCAGACACAACCGCCAGCACCGTCGTCACTGGTCAGGAGACCACCGCCGGAGTCATAGCCCAGGAGGGCCCAAGTATTGTCACTGGTCCAGAGACTACCGCCAGAGTCACAGCCCAGGAGGGCCCAAGTATCGTCACTGGTCCAGAGACTACCGCCAAAGTCATAGCCCAGGAGGGCACAAGTATCGTCACTGGTCTGGAGACCACGGCCGGAGTCATAGCCCAGGAGGGCCCAAGTATTGTCACTGGTCAGGAGACCACCGCCGGAGTCATAGCCCAGGAGGGCACAAGTATCGTCACTAGTCCAGAGACCACCGCCGGAGTCACAGCCCAGGAGGGCCCAAGTATCGTCACTGGTCCAGAGACCACCGCCGGAGTCATAGCCCAGGAGGGCACAAGTATCGTCACTGGTCCAGAGACCAGCGCCAGAGTCACAACCCAGGAGGGCCCCGGCTGCCACAGCCCTGCTGGGCAATGATGGAACGTCATGCCACACACCAAAGCCCAGTGTAGAGAACGTCTTGCCACACACCAATGCCCAGTGTAGAGATCGTCATGCCACACACCAATGTCCGTATCAGAACCGCCATGGCAAAGCACTGCTGAACAGGGCAAAGACTGCCATGGCAAAGCACCGCTGAACAGTCCAGAGACCGCCATGGCAAAGCACCGCTGAACAGGGCAGAGACCGCAATGGCAAGGCAACGCTGAACAGGGCAAAGACCGCCATGGCAAAGCACCGCTGAACAGGGCAAAGACCACCATGGCACAGCACCGCTGAACAGTCCAGAGACCGCCATGGCAAAGCACCGGTGAACAGTCCAGAGACTGCCATGGCAAAGCACTGCTGAACAGGGCAAAGACCGTGTAGGAATGAAAAGGCTGCCACATCAGGCATCCTTAGCCCATGTGCAGCTGGGACAGTGACAGGATATGAACTTTCACGGGGAGACTCATCCAGTCTGGGCACCAGTCCCACCCAGTACCAGTAGAGAACCGCATCTACTTGAGAGACTGTGGCTTTCCACTCCCCAGGATGGCACAGTGGGCAAACCACCCAATGTATAGACTTGAGAGACAGTGGCTTTGCACTCCCCAGGATGGCACAGTGGGAAAACCACCCACTGTATAGACTTGAGAGACTGTGGCTTTGCACTCCCCAGGATGGCACAGTGGGCAAACCACCCACTGTAGAGACTTGAGAGACTGTGGCTTTGCACTCCCCAGGATACATCAATGGGCATGGAGCCCCGTCGTGGATCTGGCTTCGCATTCATCTGGCTGAGGTGCCCCCTCTTCCCTTCCCCCTGAGGTGCCTGTAGTATTTCTAACTGATGCCCCGGCAGTGTTCTCTCAGATTGTGCTCAGGTATCGTTTGTGGGCCTCGCCCATGCGTTTTTGGACTGTTGGTGCACGGACATTGTTGTGTACATATCTGCACTACTTCTCAAATTGTATATATTATTGTGAGTGATTTTGAAATATATATCTGTATATTTTTGTATGACATGTATATTGGCACATTACAATGTTTGCCCGAATTTCGCATTGTCTTTGCATTCTTCCGGGGGGATTGTGGGTTGTTACTGTGATTTTTGTGACTGCATTGGTGTGTATATTGTAATATGCGAGGGTGGGGGTGTTTGGTGGGTGTCCCCCTAACTTTTGCCTCTCCCCTCCCCCGTGTCGTAGGTGCAGTACTCACCGGTATCTTCTGTGCCTACGTAGCTGTTGGCCGTAGAGGAGCAGAAAGACAAAGGCAGGTAGGATTTGTAATTCCGGCTCCACGGTGTCCTCGTTCCTCGTGGGATGTGTTCAGGTGAGCGTTTTCCCATAGCAAAAGCTTTTTCCGCCGTGTTTTTAGCCACAGTGAATCCACCCTGGAAAAGGTGGCGGATTGGCGGGTTGTAATAGTGTGGGTGGTACATTGTCTCCCGCCTGTCTGTTGGCGGTAACCGCTGCGCTGCTTGTCTGTACCGCCGTGGTGGGCGGTGTGTTATAGTGGCTGTCTTAGTTGGCGGTTTCGGCCAGGGTCATAATTCCCTTTTTTTGTCCGCCGGCCTGTTGGCGGTCTTACCGCCGCTTTAACACCGACCGCCAGGGTTGTAATGACCACCAATGTGATTGAACTTAACATATGTTACTGCCCACCAAAACCTGCACCATGTACATCCCATTGATGCCACACAGGCTGCAACAACAGGCACACAAGAAGTCTACCTGGTACACTGGGGCACATTGTAGCCTGTGAGGAGGGAAAGGATGGAGTCAAACAGTATCAATTGTGCCTATGAGATTCTTAACTGCTCCTCTGGTGAGCCATAGAGCTATTCCTATAGGGGTAGGACCTCATTGACAGTTCTCTCCTGCTCCTCTGCAGAGAAGGCATGGGCCCAATCACCTACTGGATGTTGCATGATTGCTCCCACAGGTGGCACACAGCAGTTCAGGTCATGGAGGTGTTGCGGGCAGCACTGTCAGGAGTCAAGTGAGTGAATTTGTACAACATGGCGGTCAGATCCGCCACGTACGCGATCGTCACGGCCGGCAGACACAGCCATTTGGCCGCAACCACCACAGGTAACAACATTAGACAATGGCTGTGTCTGCCATGGTAGCAAACGCCTACTGCCCAGAGTACTACCACCGGCAGATGCGGGTGATTCCTATTGTCCAGTGGAGTAGGACTGGCATCTGCCATTTTGTAGGCTGAAATGCTGTATTTGGCTTTAAAAACTGGGTTGCACCTACAATATATGTTGTTTTATTACAAACATCCTTATTCTGTCTTGACATGTAGGTCCTTCTATTCAAACACCACAGTAGTTTCTTGCAGGGCCCAGGTTGCATTTAACAGTGGTGCACAGGCCAACACCATCAACAGTCTTTTTGGCAGTTTGAATATATAGTCACATTTCGAGGGGCATTTCTGTAGCACATCTTTGAGTTTCATCCAAATCCATGGGCACATTTTGAAAACCATGTGGGTCACATGTGACCCTTGAGTTGTTGCCAGCGGGGATGTGTACTGGGTGTCATGTCTATCCAGTCAGAAATGCTTTGTCACATGATATTGTTGGCATGCATAATATATGTTGCTGGGGGCACACTGACTAATGTTAAAAATCATGTCTTATCACACATAGGTGCCCCAGGAGAGGGAGGCTGTGACATCCTCCTGTCTACCGTCCCCTCCCAGACATTCAAAACATGAAAGAAAACTGTGTCATCAAGCTCTGCCATCTGAATAGGCAAACAATAGTGGATTTATGCCATCAGTTGGAGCCAGATCAGATGTCAGCTATTAGATATCCACTCAGCATACCACCAATTGTACAAGTCATGTCAGTATTGCACTTCCTGGTAATGGGGTCCTTTCAACATACAGTGGTGTAGCCTATGTTCAGTCTTGTGTTGAAGGATGTCCTCTCAGCAATGGTGAAACATATTAACAGCTATATCAGGTTCCCCTGACGTGAGTTCTAGCAAATGTGAAGGCTGACGTTTATGTTTTTGCCCACCTCCCACATGTGGTGGGGGCCATTCCTGGCACATATGATAGCTTGGTGCAACTGCAAGCCACTGAACAAGTATATTGCAACAGAAAGTACTTCCATTCCATTAAAGTGCAAGTTGTCTGTTTGGCAGATCTCTACATCTCACATGTCCGTGCCCATTATCCAGGTTCAGCCCATGATTCCTTCATAATGCGGAACAACACCATACCAAAGCTGATGTCACAACTGCACCCAGAGAGGGCCCGGCTGGTTGGTAAGTCACATCTGTTCTGATTGTGTGTGCAATGTCAGGTGCTACAATCATGAAGTGAGGGGCTCAGTGTTGCCCTTATGTCCCATTCCTTGACAGGAAGCTCCGCATATCCAAACCATCCTTGGTTTTTGGCGCTATTGAGAAATCCAACTATGCCAGGGGAAGCTGACTTCAATGAGGCCCATGGAAGAACATGGTGGCAGTGGAGTGGGCTTTTGGGCTCCTGAAGGACAGATTCCGCTGTCTGGACCGGACTGGTGGAGCCCTTGTGTACTTACCCAGGAAAGTGTGTCAGATCACTGTGGCTTGCTGCATGCTCCACAACATCTCCCTGCAGAGGAATATCCCATGCATCACAGAAAAGGGGAAGGCTAGTGCCACAGGGTGAGACTCCTGAAAAGCCAAATGAGGCTGACAGTGGTGACGAAGATGCTGATTTGCAAAGAATATTTTATCAAGAGCTGCTTTTAATGAATGTAAGTATGCCATGTGATGTAATGACTGTGACTGTACAATGAACTGTAATTGTGAGAATGTGTGGAGTTGAGTGTTTTAGAAACAACTAAGTAGCTGATACTTATTTTCCATTTGCTTGCAATGTCACTTGTGTCAAAGGTATGTTTTCAAGCCTAAACTCCTTGTTTTGTTCTTTGTATAGGTATCTTCACCATGGCATCTTCATGTGGGCATTTCAGAGTTGTGACATTGGAAGGTATCTGATGCTGTTCTGACATACGAACTCGGCATGGGCTGTTCCAGGTAATGTAGGTTGCAGAGTTTGGATGCATGAAGCCTGTGTCAAGATAGTTGGCACAGTTTTTGGGTGAGGGGACAGAAGTGCACATTCACTTGTTTTGGGTCTTGTGGTGGGCCTGATGCATCATTTGTGTCATGATGTGGTCTGAAAATATGTCACGTTAGCTTTTGATCAAGTATTTTTTCCTTCACATTGGCTGAACACTCTTTTTGCATGACTTGTATCTAGCTGTAGGGGTGTTTCATAATTGCAGGCCACACTGCCTGTGCCACAACACGGACATATGTTTGTGTAATACCACCAGATGCATGGGAATTGGATCATGATGGGCATATGATCATGGACGGTTGCACTGCCATCTGTATCTTGGATTATGTGATGCTGGATTACTTTGGTGTGGTATGTGATAAGAGTCAAGTTGCCAACATCAACCACTTGATGTTTTCCTATTCTACAGGATTCTGTCTGACAAAGCCCTTCCTACCGTGGTCTGGGGGTTTGTACTTTGAAATATGTACATTGACTCAGTATGAGTCACACAGTCTTGTTCTTAAGAGCCCAGACATATTCGCAGCCTATGTGATGTACACTGTAATAAACTTTTTGGTTTGACCAGACACATGTACTAATGAAATTAAAAATTACCATGATGGTGATTATTGATGATTTTAATTTTTTCACAGCATTTTATATTTAATATGGGTGGAGGATGTATATAGAATATTATATTGATTGATATTTTATGTATTTCTATATTTTGTTTAGCCCTGAAGAAGTCCGTTTGGACGAAACACGTTGGCTATGATGGATTAGATATTGTCATTGTGGATAAATAAAGAACAAAAAGTTTTCATAAGAGCTCTATTGAATTATGTGTTTTTTAAGAAATGTGATAATTTTGTGGATATCAATGGACACTTCAATGTGCTGGGTCTCCTTTTCAATGTTATGAGCCCCTGGCTATTTGAGGTCTAGGGGGTTGGCCCTCACGACCCGTGCACCGAAAAGTGCCATAAATTGCATATATGTAATAAAGAAAGAAGGTGCGGTTTCAATTCACCTTGATCCCCAATTTTTTTTTTTAAGAACATGTACTAATGTGTTGCCGTGCAATGCATGTACTCCTGAGCTGGACACTGTGTACCTGTAACATATCCCTGCTTGCACAAGCAGCGTGTGTTTTCATCATATGGTTCACATGGTCCTACATCTCTACATGGCAAAATTAAGCAAGCAGAAAATGAGTTTGTGATGGATGAATTTATTACAGTGTGAAATCTGAAAAGAAAATTTGGACAGAAAGAAATGAAAGTTGTAAAGTGAAGGGGTCATGGTAAATGACATCATTGAAGTAGATGTCACACCACTGGGAGTCCAATATCTAGAGTACTTCTCCCATTGTAACTGGTAGGTGGTTGAGGATCAGTTAACAATGTGAATGTATGGCACACGAAGGAATGTCCTTTAGGAAAAGGTCACTTGCTGGCAGTGGTGGGTGTCTTGCCATCTGTACCTCTTGTATTCTTTGCGTGGGGAGATCTGCTGCTACAGAGGCAGGGGTGTCTGGGTCTGGCTCTTCCTCTTTCAGTGGCTGGCACTGATGTTGATATGCCTGGTGACAATGAGCCAAAGGAAGTTGTACTTTGTTGTTGAAAACCCCTGCTCAGGGTGGTGTGAATGTACCTCAGTACCCCTGTTAGGGAGGCCGTGTTGTTATGGTGGGCCTCCATCTGTTCCTGCATGTCTCTGTGCATTTCCCTCTGTAGCCGCTTGATTTCCCAGAGGTCAGTCAAGACCTGGCCCATCACACCTTGGGGCTTCTGATAGACCCCTAAGATGTGCCCGATGGTGTCCTGGCCAAGATCAGCCACAGTGGCCTTCGCCCCACTGGCCCACAGCATCCCTCCCATGCACCCTACCCCCTCAGACCTATGCCCTTGCCACAGGGTGCCCTCTCCAACTTATTCCTGGACCCTCAAGTGTTGTGGGAGGCATACTATGGTAGACACTGTGCTCAGGATAACAGTTTGGTGGCTGAATGAATGCCTGTGATATTGAGGCAACCGGGCTAGAAGATGATTTAGTGGCCACAGTGAGACTCACTTTTGCCACCTGACCAGGGTCGCCCAGATGGGCCAGAACTGCCCTCCACGTCTAGGAGTGTCATCATCACTGAGGACTTCATTCAAGGGGGTAATGTCATTCTGTTCTGTGGCCTCTGTGTGCCCAGTGGCAGCTCCACCTCTAGATGTCAAACATTCTATGTTACTGGTTGTATTGAGACTTCTACGGTCACGTTGGCTCTCATTATACTAGTAAGGCTGCTGGATTTGGGGGGTAGCATCACCTGAATTGTGGGGAACTGAGTTTGATCCGACACCTTGTGACAACTGTTGGCCTAATTCATTTCTGGCCAGCTAGCAGCATCTCACCTCTGCCCAAGAGCAGTGATGATTTGTGGCAACTGGACTCATGACATTGCGACTTCTAAGGGACATAGGGGGTTATTCTGACCCTGGCGGCCGGTGGCCGCTAGGGCCACCGACCACGGGAGCACCGCCAACAGGCTGGCGGTGCTCCCACGAGCATTCTGACTGCGGCGGTTCAGCCGCGGTCAGAAGCGGAAAGTCGGCGGTCTCCCGCCGACTTTCCGCTGCTCGGGGGAATCCTCCATGGCTGCAGAGCGCGCTCCGCAGCCATGGGGATTCAGACACCCCCTACCGCCATCCTGTTCCTGGCGGGTCTCCAGGAACAGGATGGCGGTAGGGGGTGCCGCGGGGCCCCTGGGGGCCCCTGCAGTGCCCATGCCCATGGCATGGGCACTGCAGGGGCCCCCGTAAGAGGGCCCCGCAAAGTATTTCAGTGTCTGCCATGCAGACACTGAAATACGCGACGGGTGCAACTGCACCCGTCGCACCCCTGCAACTACGCCGGCTCAATTCTGAGCCGGCGTCCTCGTTGCAGGGGCATTTCCTCTGGGCCGGCGGGCGCTCTTTTGGAGAGCGCCCGCCGGCCCAGAGGAAATGTTAGAATGGCCGCCGCGGTCTGGTGACCACGGTGCGGTCATTTGGCGGCGGAACCTTGGCGGACGGCCTCCGCCGTCCACCAAGGTTAGAATCAGGCCCATAGTGGTGGATCACATCTCATTCTTTTCTCTCAAGTACATTTGTCTCACACATGCAAAGACAAACAGAAGCAGAGAATGGTTCAGTAAGTTTTATTGAATCAACGCATTAGATAAAATAATATGAACTGCAATAATTAAAATAGAAGCAGAATAGTGGCAAGAAGAGTGAAACACAAGAAAAGTCCAACCATAATGTCACCATACAGATTGTGTGATTTCTACCTACACCAATAATGTTCTAAGTTAGACGACAGCAGGATATGCCCTAATCCATCCTTCAGGATTCCCCGGGAAGACATCACCCCCAATACCTTATTATGACAGTAGTAAAAGAGCCTGTCCTCTATTGAGACATCATCCCCATGTAGCCAGGGAATCAGCAGTCCAAGCATGCAGTAGTGGTCATCTGTCTGGAACCTTCCTCTAATGGGCAGGGGACAGAAAAATGTTTGTATAATAAAAAAGCTAGTGTGCTGACAAAAGTGTCCCCATGTTTTTGTGAAATTATAGAGATACGGTGTACCACTTGTACCGGCAATCCTATCTTGTCACAGCCTTGAACAAAGCACTAAGTGAAAGAATGTTGCGCTAAGAAATGTAAATACTTTCCTACGGAAAAGGACAGCATGATAAAGGAAAGTAAAACATCACCGTAAAGTGATAGTTTAGAAAATAATAAAATGAAACGTTACCATGCTAAAGGGCACAGACAGCAGGCCTAGTTGCTAACATAAAGTACCTGCAGACATCACTAAAATGGCTTCATCACACTACCTTCAACGGTTACAGTAAACAGTACCCTTGTACAAAGTTAAGTTGCAGTTAATTCTATTGTGGCATGTAATCCATGGTATTGGGTGTATTGACATGCATGTCGGAAGCCCGGCAATTCATTTTGACTCAAGCTGCTGCTGAAATGTGCAGATCATTAGCACAAGGGGGGTGTCATGAAAATTATGACATCTTGTCACCAGTGCAGGCAAAACATTGGTTAAGCAAGATATAGCTTTGCACATTGGGAGGTCTGGTTGAGTGTGATGCAGGCAGACCCAGGACCTTGTTTTATATGTGACTGGAGTCATCATGTGCACAGTGCAGTGTGAATGTGTCCGCTGCCAATACCAATCTGGTGATGCATCTTCAGTCCTTAAAAATACTTGTTATACACAGTGGTAAAGGTGTAATTCCTGTCCACCAATATTTCATCATGGGTTAGCAAGTCATGATGAAGCTATATTGATATATACGCCAGTGATTTAGGAATTGTCTATGCATGATCAGTTCCAGGTGAGTATACTCTGTTTGATAATAGACAAACAAGGGTATTTGGACAAGTGGCCACTATGCTGGTGTTTAGACTTAGAGTTACAGGGCCTATTGGGCTTTGCAGTCATGCTACTCCCTCTACTTCCCAACACTTTGCAAATGGTATCCTCCAAGGTGAGTACACTTTGATTGAGACTTGCCAAACAGGGGTATGCGGACAAGTGAACACTGGTCCCATGTATGAAGTAAGAGAAACAGTGCCTCCTGGGAGACGCAGTCAGGTTCTTTCCTCTAATTAACACACTTGCCAAATAGTATCTTCCCAGGTTAATAACCTACATTTGGGAGATAACAAATAGGTGTATTTGTGCAAGTGAACATTGGGTTGGTGTTTGGAGTTAATAAAACAGGCCTCCTGACCTGAGCGGTCATGTCTCTCCCTGTACTACACAGACTATACAAATGCGATCCCCCCAAGTGAGTACACTTAATTTGTGGTTTATTAAACAATGGTATTTGGACAAGAGAAGACTTGGCTGCTGAGTGGAATAACAGTAACAGAGCCTCCTGAGCTCAGCAGTCATGTCACTCTCTCTACTACACACACTATACAAATGTGATCTCCCCAGGTAAGTACACTTAATTTGTGGTTTCTCAAACCATGGTATTTGGACAAGAGAACAATGGGCTGATGAGTGAAATGACAGTAACAGAACCTCCTGGCCTCAACAGTCACGTCACTCCATGTACTACACACTATACAAATGAGATCTCCCCATGTGAGTACACTTCCTTCGTGGTTTACCAAACAATGGTATTTGGACAAAAGAACAGTGGGCTGGTGAGTGGAGTAAGAGTAGCAGAACCTCCTGGCCTCAGCATTCATGTCACTCCCTGTGCTACACACACTCCCCAGGTGAGTACACTTCATTTGTGGTTTGCCAAGCAATGGTACTTGGACAAGAGGACAATGGCAGATGGTTGAATTTACGGACACAGGGCCTGCCTGGCCTTAACTGTCAGGTTATTCCCTCTACTTCTCACACTTGAGAAATGGCATTCTCCCAGGTGAGTGAAGTTCATTTGTGTTTGTCAAACATGGAATATGCACAAGTGAAACAGTGCCATCTGAGAATTGCAGTCAGGTAACTCTCTCTAGTACAAACACTATACAAATGTTATCCTCCCAGATGACTTCCCAGATAACTTATTTTGAGAGTTACCAAACAGGTGTATGTGTATAAGCGCACACTGATCTAGTGGTTGGATGTGCTGAAACAGTGCCTCCTGGCCATTGCATTTTGGTGAAATTTTTTGTGTTGTGAATTACCAGACTGCACTCTCCCAGGTATTCCAGTCAATCCCTCTGGATGCAGGATGGTTAGGATGGTAAAGACCTTATCCTCCCAGGGAAAGAGATGTAATTGGGCACTGGGAGCACCACTGCCAGTCTTCTTGGCCTGCAGCTGGTGCCTGGAGACCAGGGAATGTGTCCTGCCCCTGAGGTCATTCCACCTGTTTCTAATGTCCTCCTTTGTGCATGGGGTGGTACCTACAGCATTGACTCTGTTGATTATCTTATCGCACATTTCCATTTTCCTCCTGAGAGGAGTGTGCTGGACATCTGCTCCAAACAATTGTGGCTCTACTCTTATGATTTCATCCACCATGGCTCTTAACTCATTTTCAGAAAAACGGGGATTTTGTGACCATGATATGATGGTAAAAAAAGAAAACAGGTGACAGAGACTTACTTAACAGGGGAAGCGCAAATGGGTGGGAATGGACAAAAGTGTGTGCAGTATGTTCTAAGGGATGGTGAAAAAAGGAGTGCCTAATCTCTGTAGTAATCAATATGTGCTAGTCATAGCTCTTTGGCTCCATGTGGAAATGCAAATAATTGTGGTCTGTGAAGGGGTTTGTTTTATAGTATGCTTTGCAGTTATATCCACTGCAGCAATTTGTGTTAACTGGGTTGTTTCTCAAATTCATACAATGTGCAGCTGTCTATTACTTTTCTGACTGCGAACCGCCGTGATTCAGACCAAAATTGACTGACTGCCATGAGGGTCCACCATGTGCTTGTAATATGCTCAGTGGAAATGCCTATTTCCAGGTCGCCGCACCGCTGGCAGTCTGCCTTCTTTTGCTTGGCAGTCTACAGTCCAGCCTGTGTAACTCGTAATGAGGTGTCTGAAAAACCGCCAGCATGGCGGCCTTTTCAGGATCGGCAACATGGCGGTCTTCTGGTCCAACCACCAAACTCATAATCGGGCCCATAGCTGTAGTCATCTCTTTATGGTGAGCGTGCATTGAGAATGTATGTAATCAAGGATAAAGATGGTGGATGGTTTGCACGCAGATGCACACTACACCCATCTGGATTTGTGATACATGCTTCTTTCAGGTAAAATGGAGAAACTTTTACAAAACTATACCCGAGGGCTTTATTTGAGTTTAATAAGAGTTATCTGTCACATAATGTAGGGGTGATTGGTCCTTTAGTACTACAGACAATGGGGATTACAATATCAATGCCAAGGATACTATTTTACCAACATATTGTATAGGATATATAAGACCTGAGAAAGGACATTTTTAGGATCACAAGCAATGGATGCACTTTAGTTATGTTAGAGGTTCACTTAAATAGAGATTGAGCCTCCTTTTGATGACAGACTTGGTTGACAATGATATGTGGGTTGTGTTACCCGCTTAAGCAATGATCACTTGCTCATAATAGGTCCCCTTTTGTGAATAAAATTATGAGACGTTAAATGTGAGAAGTTACATTTCAAAGGGTGTTTGTACTCTGAAGAAATTGGCTAGATTTACGAAGCTTTCACAGAGACTAAATATATTACTTAAGATTTATTTTTGTTTACAGAGACATACTGTGCTGTTTGTGGAAATGTAATTAAAGTGAGGGGAGCAGAAGCTTTTAAGTTACAAAACCTCAAGTTGGGTGGTTTTAATGCTAATTATCTGTTCAAAAATGTATTTAACCGAAGGGTAATGGTGTATATATTTTTAGTGTATCCCTGATGAAGTTCGCATAGAACGAAAAACATTGGCTGTTTGGCTACAAGTCATGTGTGATTGAGAATCCATATAAGAAACATGTCTTGAAAACCTATGCAGCAATAAAGGAGATTGCAAATTAAAACCAATGAACCTTTGAATGCTGTTCTTTATTTAAAGAGATTAGAATTTATTGTCCTTTATTGCAAAAAGTATTCATATTGATGGGGTGGAGTGCTGGATCATCTTATAGTTCACCTATGTTATGTAGTTGGGTGATAATATACATTTGCAGCATATTTTTTCTGTATCCTTGATAGCTGGGCAGTCTATACTAAGTCATGCTACAAAAATGTGTAAGTTCAAACAGGCAAATATTTGTGTTGTGATGCACAAAGAGTCAGGCTGCACTGCAGTATTTTGTATTGAACTGAGGTCAGCCTCATCTTTTGTGCGATCGAAGAGAGACTCAAATCCCTCATAGCACAAAGGGATTGTTAAAATGAGGTGAACACTGCATTCCTTTTTAATATTAATGAACGATCTGTCTTTAACTTTAGTGTGACATTTAGTAAATGTTGGGGTAGATGCCCGCACTCCACACCAACTTAAAGGTGTGATGCCACTACCAACACTCCCCAGGGGACACGGGAGACAGCATCACTAAAGCTGGCACTTTCTGAATTTGCCAACAGGGTTGGCAAGCAGAGCTTTGTGGAACCATCTTCTGCTACTCTCAATGTCCGAAGCCTGCAGAGTGACACTGTCAGCTGTTAAATACTGACAACTTTCACTTGCTAATGCCTGCCCTTTGTAGTCAGTACCAGTTCTTATATGCAACTACATAAGCAGCTGCAAAACACTTGTATATGCTAACATGAGTCACAAAGAATGAGGGGACAGCTCTTGGGAACTTCATTCCTGTGAGACTTGGAAGGATTTGCAATATTTGAATTGTATTTCATAATTGCATCCACACAGTTGAACACAATTGTATGACAAGACCGGAGGCTTCTATTATGCTTTCTTTTCCTGCTTTATTTTGAACAGCAGCCGCAGCCAAGAAAAAACACCAATCCCAAAAGGTTTGCGTAACAAGCAACCAATGGGAAAGCAAAGAGTAAACCAACCAATCACAACACTGTACACATTAAGATATACCAATCCTGACTGCAAGCAGCCCTCTTTTCTTGCTGCTCGCAGTCAAGATGAGTATATCTTTTGGTGCTCTTTATGATTCATGGTATTTGTTTATTATATACTGTGTGTATTAACTATAGGTTTAATGTTTAGCCTGTGTGTAACTTAGAGTGCATGTTTGCGCTTTCATTCTCTCAAGCTTAAGAGTTCTTTACGCTTTCTTATCGCCGCACGTGTCCCGAAGTGTTCTGTCAAGCATTTCCTTTACTCGCGTAGCCTCGCTAACGTTCTATCGTGAACGCCGGCTGATGCAAGTTGCATTTATCTCTGAAGTCAGTTTACCTCACTCCGCTTCAGAGCGCAGCTCTTTTGAAGCGCTCTTCAGCCCGTTTAAGCTCTCGTCTCCCTTCCGCGTCTGAGTTAATCAGAAGCCTTCATTCCAGACTCCATCTGCTCTGACAGTCTTCATCTGCTGACTCAGCCACTTCTTTGTTAGGCGTGACTTTAGCGTTTCTGCCTCTCAGTTGGCAGATTATCGGTGAGCCACAGTTTTTTTCTACAAGGCCCTTCCCCTCAGACTTTTTAACCCTTTATTCACCAGTTTTTTCTTTCTTCCCTACAGTAAAATGGATTTGTCAGATTTTTTCTCCACAAATGATGACTCTGAAGAGGCTTTTTCTAGCAACTTAAATAATTTTATTCAGTCTTCAGTCAAAAAAGCAGTTTCTGCTTCTATGGTTAAAATTTCTAAGCAAATTCAGAATACTGTGTCTTCTTGTCTCTCCCAATCACATTTGGCCCATTCTGCGGGGGAAAGCAGAAAGCGCAAAGCCGCGGAGGCTTCTATATCTCATCAAGCAAATGCCTCTTCTGCGCTGACGGACAGTGAGTCAAACTCACACAGGATAGAGGGCGAAGCTTCTCACAGGCCTCCTATTACGGAGGGGAATAAGTCTAAAGGTACAAAAAGTAAATCTAAAACAAAACACATATCCAAGACCCATAAGATTGTGATTGAGGATATTAGAGACACAGATGACGATGGGGATGACATTAATTCCAATACAGACAATGAGGATACCTCTGATTTTTGGATTGGGCCTCCTCCCAAATGTCAAAATCAGCATCAGCTGATCAAGCACACTCCCCCCTGCTGGACTCCGATGGCAATCCCATGTTTGATCCTGGCTTAATTCATCACCCCAATTCTACTGAATGGCTACCCTATGACCACGTTTCAAATGATATTTTAGCCAAATTACCTCTTCCCCTACATAAGCAAGTACGTGCCAAATTACGTTCTGAGTGTCCCAGACCCTTCCCTTCCTCTGCATATTACTGCCACTCCCTCTATAGATCCGTTGTTAATAACCTTTTTCTCTAAATTCGGGAAAGATCCCCGCAAAGGGGTAGACAGAGCCTGGGCCCTCCCCCAGGATAAGGTTCTTGACATGGTTGGTCCCCTAGCCCGCATTTTCGATTTAACGGAATCCGCAAGAATCAATGACGATCCTATAGATCCTGATGAATTGTCTCTCTGGATTCACAGAGCTTTCTGTTTGCTTGGCAATGCAAACTCGGCTATGACGCATGAACGTCACAAAGGCCTTTTACTTAAGTTAGATCCGAAGCTAGCGAATCTGGCAGCTTTGGATCCAGGATCAAAAGCTGAAGGCTTGCTCTTTGGGGACTCTTTTATCAAAGAGTTGAGTAAATATGTTACCACCTTTGCCTCACTGGACAAACCGCAGCAGTCCCTTAAGAAGGTCTTCAACGCACAGGTTTTTGCCAGGGCCGGGAGAGGAAGAGGCCGCTCTACCGGCCGGTCCTTCAGAAATCAAGGCTTCAGAGGCTCTTACAACTACCAACAACAAGAATATCGGCCGCAATTCTACCCCCAGCGTTCCAGAGGGTTCAGAGGCAGAAACCAACGCAAGTCTTACAACAACTCAGGTAAGCCAATTTTCTGGCCATCCTTCTGTAGGGGGTCGTGTACGTTTTTTTCTTCACAAGTGGAAAGAGATTACCTCAGACACCGTCAAAGGTTACTTAATAGAGTTTTACGATACACCCTCCCAAACATCTCCACTTCCACCTCTCATCTTTTCAGAAGAGATGTCAAATCTAATCTCTTCCGAGATTCAAGATCTCCTTCGAAAATGAGCTATTCAACTAGCTTGTCCTCTTCTATCCAGCTTTATAAGCCCCATGTTTTTAGTAATCAGGAAAAACAAAAAACTCAGACCAGTCATCAATCTCAGACAATTCAATCAATTTGTCGTTTATTGACATTTCAAGATGGAAACAATACTTCATCTCAGGGACTTGCTTCTTCTGAACGACTGGATGGTCCATCTGGACCTTCAGGGTGCCTACTTAACAGTGCCCATTCACTACTCTCGCAGAAAGTTTCTGCAGTTTCAATGGCAACATCAAACCTATCAATTCACTTGCCTGCCCTTCGGGCTTTCATCGTCCCCTTGGTGTTTCACCAAGTTAATGAAACCTATTGTAGCTCTTCTCCGATCTCAAGGTTTCAGAATGATAATCTATTTAGACGATATCCTCCTCATGCATCAGGACATCGCTATTCTTCGGTCTCAACTGTCCTACACTATATCCCTCCTTTCAGATCTAGGTTTCATAATCAACAACAAGAAATCGATATTCGTTCCGTCACAGACCATGGAGTTTCTAGGTTTTCTAGTCAACTCCTCTCAAGACCTCCAAAAACACCCGGATTCAAAAATCAAATGCATCATATCAGCGATAACCCTATCTTTACAGCAGACTTCTGTCTCCCTAAGATCTCTTGCAAGGATTGTAGGTCTTCTTTCTTCCTCGATTCAAGCAATCTTTCCAGGTCCTCTCCACTATCCGGTTCTGCAGAGATTAAAGATTCGACATCTGCGCAAAGGTCTTGCCTATTCAGATTCCATCCCTCTCGATCTCGAATCCCGTACAGAACTTCAGTGGTGGCTAGACCATCTAGAAGCCTGGAACGGCAGGACCATCTTTGCATCAGCCCCAGATCTTGTCTTAGAATCCGATGCAAGCCTAACAGGTTGGGGCGCAAGGTGTGGTCAAATATCGACTGGAGGCACATGGTCTCCTCAGGAGTCTTCATTGCACATCAACTGTTTAGAGATGCTTGAAGGCTCCTTTGTGATCAGAAGCTTCACCAAAAACAGAGTCCACTGTTCTGTACTGCTTCGTATGGACAAGCTCACAGCAGTCAAATACATCAATCATCTCGGCGGTACCAACTCCAAAACCTCTAGCCGAACTAGCCAAACATTTCTGGGAATTCTGCCTCCACCGAAAAATTTCAGTTCGAGCAGAATACTTGCCAGGATCACTCAATTCAGTGGCAGATTGGTATTCGCGTCATCTATCTGACTCCAGCGACAGGAAACTTCACTCTTCGGTCTTCAACTCACTTCATTGCAAATGGGGTCCTTTTCAAATAGACCTCTTCGCATCCCGTCTAAACACTCAACTTCCTCATTTCTTCAGCTGGAGACCAGATCCTCAAGCTCTAGCGACCGATGCATTTCTTCAACAGTGGCCCCATTCAATAAACTATGCCTTTCCTCCTTTCATCATGATAAACAGAGTACTCGCTCATCTTCGATGTCAAAAAGCCACAATAGTTCTAATAGTTCAGTTCTGGCAATCTCAAGTGTGGTATCCCCCTTCTCGAATTATCAATCGACTTCCCGGTACTTCTGCCCTCCTTCCCATCTCTCCTTCTCAATCCACAAGGTCTCCCTCACGAGCTCATACTCAACAAATACCTTCTTCTATCTGCATGGAAAGTTTCAGGCCTTCCTCATCTTATCAAGGAATTTCACTCGAGGCTTCAACCTACATCAACAATTCCTGGGCCCCAGGCACATCCAAGGCTTACAAATCTGCATGGTCCATCTGGTCTAGCTGGTGTCTAGGAAAAGCGTGTGATCCCTTTTCAGCAGATCATTCTGACCTCGGCGGTAAAAGGCGCTTACCGCCGGTCAGAAGGCCGCCATAACACCGCCGCGGTAAACCGCCACGGTCATTCTGACCCGCAACCTGCAAACCGCCAAAAACCCGACATCCACAAAAGTCCGCCACACCACAGGTCAGCGAAAAAATGGCGATGGCCAAACCTCCACCGTCACGCCAACAGAAATACGCCCATACCATTCCGACCCCCAAATCCACGCGGCGGTCTTTCAAACGCGGTATTCCATTGGCGGTACACACCGGCGCGGTCAAAATACACACACACATAGAAAACTCAGCCACATTGGTCAGTTTGAAACACGCACACCTGATACACATACTAACACCACTCCCACACACCCAACACAATATAAAACACACACCCACATCACCCACAAACCCCTACGACTCGAAATTATTGACGAAGGCTAGACAGAGAGCACAGAATAGACAATCCCACAACACAGAGGCACACAACACCATCACCCACACAGAATCCACGCACCAAACACCACACACCACCACATGCACCACACTCATCACCACAAACGCCACCCCACACCTCATCCACACCACCCTATGGCACCCCAAAGACACCCCAGGTTCACTGACGCCGAACTCCGGGTCATGGTGGAGGAAATAGTCTGTGTAGAGCCCCAGCCCTTCGGGGCACAGGTGCAGCACACCACAATTGCCAGGAAGATGGAGCTATGGCAAAGGATAGTGGACAGGGTCAATGCGGTGGGACAGCATCCACGCAATTGGAATGACATAAGGAAGCGCTGGAACGACCTACGGGGGAAGGTGCATTCCATGGTATCAAGGCACAACATTGCGGTGCAGAAGACTGGCGGCGGACCCCCACCTACTCCCCCAGAATTTACAGCATGGGAGGAGGAAGTCTTGCACATCCTGCATCCTGAGGGCCTCGCAGGAGTAGGCGGAGGAATGGACTCTGGTAAGTCAAATCTTCACTACTGCTTCCCACCCCCACCCCACCTGCATGCCAAATCATACCCCCACCCCCATCACACCAACTCCTAGCAAAAGGCTCACCATCACAACCCACCCATCCCAACACCAAGCCCTGCATGCGACCACAAAGCATGGACACCCATCACCAAAGCATGCCCACTGCACACATACATCACCCCCACAAGCCACCCTGACAAAAGCCCCCACAAGGGAATGCCTGCACTTGGGTACACGGACACCCACCCATCACATGAAATGCCACACACAGAAGCAATAACCATACCTTTATACCCCTGCAGGACCCGAACGCCACCACACCGCCACGGAGGGTCCAGAGATGTCCATCCCACCCCCAGAAGAGGCCCCCAGCGATGACAGCAGCTCTGTCTCCCTGGACCCAGATGACCAGCCCGGCCCATCGGGGACCTCTGGACAGTCGGTTCCCCACAGACAGCCACAGGCTACACCAGACCCAACCCCCTCTGGGAACACCAGCACAGCTCCCACCCAGCGGGCCCATGCCTCTGTCTCCAGGACACGTCAATCAGCGGTGTGTCCACCACTACAGGGCACCCAGGTTGACCCACCACCCCAACAACAACAGGGACCTGGGGGCAGTGGTAGTGGGCACACCGTCCAGGGGACAGAGGCCCAGGAACACAGGGGAACTGGGAGGGCTGCTGTGCGACAGGGGGGGGAAAGGCCCAGGGAACCGACTCTCCAGGAGGCCCTCTCCTCCATCATGGGAGCTTACCACCACTCCCAGGAGACGATGGCGACGGTACTGGCCCGGTTCCAGGAGATCCAGGCACTGCAGGAGGAACGGTACATGGGGTTCAGAGAGGATCTGAGGAACATCGGTTCCGCAATGGGGACCATCGTCGTGGCCCTTACCCAGATAGTCACCACATTGCGGGACCATGTGGCACCCCAAGGGGCCCCTGTCACTAGCCCAGGCCAGGAACAGCCTACCACCTCCGCCAGCGCTAGTGGACAGGAGGCCCCCACACAACAATAGGCCACCAGAACCCCACCTCCTGCAGAAGAAGAACCACCCCGCAAGCGGAACCTGAGATCTCACAAGAAGACAGAGTAGGATGGCAAGACCCCCGCCAGCCTAAGATACCCCCTGATGTCATCCCACTGTCCCACATTGTCACCCTGTCCAACCTTTAACTGCCCCTGCTCCATCCTTCCACAGGCATATGGACAATGCACCTGTGCGACTGAGAACTGGACTCTGCCATGGACATTACTCCACCCCCACCCATCACCCTTTTACAATCATGTACCTATATGTAGCACTTAAAATAAATCACTTATTGCACTTAAAATAACAGGAGTCTGCTTGTATTCTTAACAAATGTATTACACATAACGGTGCAATAATGTCCAGTTACTTTGTAATGACAACATACCAATTTCAATAAGCTTTAGTCCATGGGCAAACAAAGCTGAAGTCAGGCAGTGGGTCATACAGCTCTGAAAAGGGAAGGGAAAGTCACAAATCAGTTAACAGGAACTGGGGGGAAACACAGACAGTGGAGACGCATGAGGCCTTAAGTAAATGTAAAATGGCGTGGGTGACTCTTACCTGTGTGCTACTGAAAATATTGTTGTATGACTGTATTCCTGTTGTCCGTGTCGTCCCCGTTGTCTTCTTCCTCTTCACTCTCCACAGGCTCCACAGCTGCTACAACACCACCATCTGGACCATCCTCCTGCAGAAAAGGCACCTGGCGTCGCAAAGCAAGATTGTGAAGCATACAGCAGGCCACAATGATATGGCACACCTTCTTTGGTGAGTACATTAGGGATCCACCTGTCATATGGAGGCACCTGAACCTGGCCTTCAGGACCCCGAAGGTCCTTTCTATGATCCTCCTAGTTCGCCCATGGGCCTCATTGTACCGTTCCTCTGCCCTGGTCTGGGGATTCCTCACTGGGGTCAGTAGCCACGACAGGTTGGGGTAACCAGAGTCACCAATTAGCCACACACGGTGTCTCTGTAGCTGTTCCATCACATAAGGGATGCTGCTATTTCGCATGACATACGCGTCATGCACTGACCCAGGGAACTTGGCATTTACATGGGAGATGTACTGGTCAGCCAAACAGACCACCTGGACATTCATCGAATGATAACTCTTTCTGTTTCTGTACACCTGCTCACTTTCTTTGGGGGGAACCAAAGCCACATGGGTCCCATCAATGGCACCAATGATGTTGGGGATATGTCCAAGGGCATAGAAATCACCCTTCACTGTAGCCAATTCGCCCACCTCAGGGAAAATAATGTAGCTCCGCATGTATTTCATCAGGGCAGACAACACTCTGGACAAAACCTTAGAAAACATAGGCTGAGACATCCCAGATGATATGGCCACTGTTGTCTGAAAAGACCCACTTGCCAAAAAATGGAGTACTGACAGAACCTGCACCAGAGGGGGAATCCCTGTGGGTTGGCGGATGGGGGACATCAGGTCTGGCTCCAGTTGGGCTCATAGTTCATGTATAGTTGCTCTGTCAAGCCTGTATGTAAGTATGATATGTCGTTCTTCCATTGTCGACAGGTCCACCAGCGGTCGGTACACGGGAGGATTCATCCTTCTCCTCGCAAGTCCCAGCGGACGGTGCCTAGGAACGACAACATGGAGCACAGAGTCAAGCAACCCACAGGTTCTTTCACACAGCTTGCACAGTACACGAATCGCTATGCATTGAAAGGCTTGTATGAGTGGCAATGCAAGGCCTAGGCCTGTGTGACGCAGTAGAAATTATGCCATGTGGGCCCTTGAAATGGCGGCTGCCTGACCTGTGAAGTGTGACAGTGGGATGTGAGGTCACTGCGCTGGCGTGGCACACCGTGGCGGTAGGCGGTCGAAGACCGCGGTGCAAAGCAGCATTGGTTAACATTGAACCCTATGGGTCTCAGGAGCCAATGACGATGTGCACCGGCGGTCGCGGTACGCACTGCCGCGGTACGCACCGCCGCGGGCGTGACCGCCATTTTCTAACTGCTTAATCACTCGAGACCTGATCATCCACAGGAGAGGACCTATACTGCAAGTGCTGCTGTGACCTCGGTCTGGGAGATACAATGGCTGCTGCGACTGGGGAAAGGGCCCCTGCCTTCACTTCCGAAGAATTGGAGAAACTTGTTGATGGGGTCCTCCCCCAGTATGCGCTACTCTACGGTCCACCAGACCAACAGGTTAGTACACAGGGTGCACGTTGAATGGGCTATGCCTGTGTTGAGTTGGGTGTATGTAAGATGGTGGGGAGGGGAGCGAATGAGGAGTGCAATGCACGAAAGATGAGAGCATGTGCCACATGGCAAGGTTGGGGAGGGGGGGGGCACTCACATTGACCAGGCAGAAAATTGATGCGATTTCCTTTACCACCCTGTACATGTCATATAGGTCAGCGCCCATCAGAAGATCGACATTTGGCGTGCCATCGCCAAGGACGTCCGAGCCCTGGGGGTCCACAACAGATGAGGCACCCACTGCGAAAGAGGTGGGAGGACATCCGCCGCGGGACCAGAAAGACCGCCGAGTCTCTGCTGGGGATGGCCTCCCAACGTAGGAGGGGTGCCAGCCGCCAATTGACTCCCCTGATGTCCCGGATCCTGGCGGTGGCCTACCCCGATTTGGATGGACGCGTGAGGACATCACAGCAGACACAAGGGGGTGAGTATCAGCACAATCTGCTATCTTTGCGCACAGTGAAGGTGTATCGGTGGGGGAGGAGGGCTGTGGCTATCTCTAGGCCAGGGCGGATTCTGTAGGCTAGGCCCCTCCGTTAGACACGGCCCTGTGCCCCCGCCCCCCATCTCTGTAGGGTGCCAAGTACAGCTATCCATGGTCCGGCCTCACCCATGTGTGCATTTGTCGTCCATAGACCTGTAGGCCTAGTCACAATAACTGAGTAGTGTACCCCGATTGCGCGGCCTAGTGCAGGGGGCTTCTGTGTCTGTCCTCTCCGACAACGGTGTTGCCAATGCATGCACTCAACCTGTCTTCATTTTTCCCCCCCCCATTTTCTTTGTCTTCCTGTTCATGTGTGCATTAGCATCATCAGGCGGAGAAGTGGCATTGGCGCACGAGGGAGCTGCATCTCACGTGGCCCCGGAGGGCCATACAACAGACTCCGAGTACACCAGTGAGACGGAGGGCGAGTGGAGCTCCACAACGGGGACCCGTGGAGACGTCAGCGACACCGACACGTCCTCGGGAGCTCCCTAGCGGTGGCGGCAACATCCATGCCCACCGCCACAACAGGTACAGCCGCCACCCAGCGCACCAGCTCCGCCCTCCCAGCAGCCCCTCAGCCTTCGCTCCGTGCCCGCTCGCCCAGGAAGGCGGGCATCTCCTTCGCCCCAGGCACCTCAGGCCCTGCCCCAGTTACCCCTGCTGCCCTCAGTGAGGAGGTCATTGACCTCCTCAGGACACTCATTGTTGGGCAGTCTACCCTTTTGAATGCCATCCAGGGTGTAGAAAGGGAGGTGCATCGGAGCAATGCATACCTGGAGGGCATTCATTCGGGTCAGGCTGCCCATCAGCGATCGTTCAACGCTCTGGCCTCAGCACTGACGGCAGCCATTGTCCCTGTCTCCAGCCTCCCTCTTCTGACTCCCTCCACCCAGTCCCAGTCTCCTGTTCCTCTGCCTATCCCATCCACACCATCAGACCAGCCTGCACACACCTCTACACCCAAGAGCAGCTCATCCAGACATAAGCACCACAGATTCCACAAGCATTCACCCAAGCAACATCCAGATGCAGACATGCCAACAGTCACTACCACCTCTGTGTCCCCCACCTCCTCATCTCCCTCCTCCCTCCCTGTGATGTCTCCACTCACACCTGCATGCACACCACCATCAGCCAGTACTTCCATCACCAGCACACCCTCCATTACAGTCCGCACACGTGCAGTCACCACCCCCACTGCCATTTACACGTCCCCTGTGTCCTCTCCCAGTGTGTCTGTCACCCCCTCTTCCAAAGCACACAAACGCAGGCAGCCACCCACCCAACAGCCATCCACCTCACGACAGCCTCCGTCACAAGCACCTGCACCCAAAGACAGCACACTTGACTCTCCTACAACCACATCCTCTTCCTCCACTCCCATACCCACTACACCTACCCGTCCCTGTCCTTCCCAAGTCCTTTTCCTTTTCAACCTTGAGCTCGTTCCAATCACTGACCCACCCCCTCCATCTGGTAAGAGTAAAAAAAGCACCTCAGCCACCACCAGCCCTGCATCTACTGTGACCGTAGTGCAGGGCTATTGGAGTCCACCAGCTCCTAGGGCAGGAACATCGGCCAGCAGCAAGGGGACAGCCAGCCCACCCCCTGGGAAGAGGACCAAAAAAAAAAAGGGCCGGCGCGACAAGCCTGAGACGGCTGCCACCAAGGACAGTAGCCTTGCCCCGTCACCTGCCACATCATCAAAGGGAGGCAAGGGCCACAGAGCTTCAGCGAAGGAGGGCAAGGGCAGCAGGGCGGAGAAGTCAGGCAGCAGGCGAGCTGCCCAGGAGGGCCCCACCAGCCCCATTTCGGTTGTGACGGATGACACCCACGGGCCCAGGACTCCATCACAGGAGCGCCCCGCGACCGCAAGGTCGGATGGCGACTGAGCGGGAAGTCTTGGCCAGGTCTGGCTCCCTAGAAACACAGGACAAGCACCGCTGAACAGGGCCCCGCCGGGAGAAGCACCGCTGAACAGGGCCCCGCCGGGAGAAGCACCGCTGAACAGGGCCCCGCCGGGAGAAGCACCGCTGAACAGGGGCCCGCCGTGACAAGAACCGCTGAACAGGGCCCGCCGGGAGAAGCACCGCTGAACAGGGGCCCGCCGTGACAAGAACCGCTGAACAGGGCCCCGCCGGGAGACGCACAGCTGAACAGGGGCCCGCCGTGACAAGAACCGCTGAACAGGGCCCCGCCGGGAGAAGCACCGCTGAACAGGGCCCCGCCGGGAAAAAGCACCGCTGAACAGGGCCCCGCCGGGAGAAGCACCGCTGAACAGGGCCCGGCCGGGAGAAGCACCGCTGAACAGGGCCCCGCCGGGAGAAGCTCCGCTGAACAGGGGCCCGCCGGGAGAAGCTCCGCTGAACAGGGGCCCTCCGTGACAAGAACCGCTGAACAGGGGCCCGCCGGGAGAAGCACCGCTGAACAGGGCCCCGCCGGGAGAAGCACCGCTGAACAGGGCCCCTCCGGGAGAAGCACCGCTGAACAGGGCCCGGCCGGGAGAAGCACCGCTGAACAGGGCCCCGCCGGGAGAAGCACCGCTGAACAGGGGCCCGCCGTGACAAGAACCGCTGAACCGGGGCCCACCGTGACAAGAACCGCTGAACAGGGCCCCGCCGGGAGAAGCACCGCTGAACAGGGGCCCGCCGTGACAAGAACCGCTGAACAGGGGCCTGCCATGACAAGAACCGCTGAACAGGGGCCCGCCGTGACAAGAACCGCTGAACAGGGCCCCGCCGGGAGAAGCACCGCTGAACAGGGGCCCGCCGTGACAAGAACCGCTGAACAGGGGCCCGCTGTGACAAGAACCGCTGAACAGGGCCCCGCCGTGACAAGAACCGCTGAACAGGGCCCCGCCGTGACAAGAACCGCTGAACAGGGCCCCGCCGTGACGAGAACCGCTGAACAGGGGCCCGCCGTGACAAGAACCGCTGAACAGGGCCCCGCCGTGACGAGAACCGCTGAACAGGGCCCCGCCGTGACGAGAACCGCTGAACAGGGACCCGCCGTGACAAGAACCGCTCCACTGGGCCCTTCATCTCAAGCACCGCTCCGCTGGGCCCTTCATCTCAAGCACCGCTCCGCTGGGCCCCGCCGTCTCTGCACCGCTCCGCTGGGCCATTCATCTCAAGCACTGCTCCGATGGGCCCTTCATCTCAAGCACCGCTCCGCTGGGCCATTCATCTCAAGCACCGCTCCGCTGGGCCATTCATCTCAAGCACCGCTCCGCTGGGCCTCGCCGTCTCTGCACCGCTCCGCTGGGCCATTCATCTCCCCGCCGGGAAAAAGCACCGCTGAACAGGGCCCCGCCGGGAGAAGCACCGCTGAACAGGGCCCGGCCGGGAGAAGCACCGCTGAACAGGGCCCCGCCGGGAGAAGCTCCTCTGAACAGGGGCCCGCCGGGAGAAGCTCCGCTGAACAGGGGCCCGCCGTGACAAGAACCGCTGAACAGGGGCCCGCCGGGAGAAGCACCGCTGAACAGGGCCCCGCCGGGAGAAGCACCGCTGAACAGGGCCCCGCCGGGAGAAGCACCGCTGAACAGGGCCCGGCCGGGAGAAGCACCGCTGAACAGGGCCCCGCCGGGAGAAGCACCGCTGAACAGGGGCCCGCCGTGACAAGAACCGCTGAACCAGGGTCCACCGTGACAAGAACCGCTGAACAGGGCCCCGCCGGGAGAAGCACCGCTGAACAGGGCCCCGCCGGGAGAAGCTCCGCTGAACAGGGGCCTGCCATGACAAGAACCGCTGAACAGGGGCCCGCCGTGACAAGAACCGCTGAACAGGGCCCCGCCGGGAGAAGCACCGCTGAACAGGGGCCCGCCGTGACAAGAACCGCTGAACAGGGGCCCGCTGTGACAAGAACCGCTGAACAGGGCCCCGCCGTGACAAGAACCGCTGAACAGGGCCCCGCCGTGACAAGAACCGCTGAACAGGGCCCCGCCGTGACGAGAACCGCTGAACAGGGGCCCGCCGTGACAAGAACCGCTGAACAGGGCCCCGCCGTGACGAGAACCGCTGAACAGGGCCCCGCCGTGACGAGAACCGCTGAACAGGGACCCGCCGTGACAAGAACCGCTCCACTGGGCCCTTCATCTCAAGCACCGCTCCGCTGGGCCCTTCATCTCAAGCACCGCTCCGCTGGGCCCCGCCGTCTCTGCACCGCTCCGCTGGGCCATTCATCTCAAGCACTGCTCCGCTGGGCCCTTCATCTCAAGCACCGCTCCGCTGGGCCATTCATCTCAAGCACCGCTCCGCTGGGCCTCGCCGTCTCTGCACCGCTCCGCTGGGCCATTCATCTCAAGCACCGCTCCGCTGGGCCCCGCCGTCTCTGCACCGCTCCGCTGGGCCATTCATCTCAAGCACCGCTCCGCTGGGCCCCGACGTCTCTGCACCGCTCCGCTGGGCCATTCATCTCAAGCACTGCTCCGCTGGGCCCTTCATCTCAAGCACCGCTCCGCTGGGCCATTCATCTCAAGCACTGCTCCGCTGGGCCATTCATCTCAAGCACCGCTCCGCTGGGCCCTTCATCTCAAGCACCGCTCTGCTGGGCCATTCATCTCAAGCACCGCTCCGCTGGGCCATTCATCTCAAGCACCGCTCCGCTGGGCCATTCATCTCAAGCACCGCTCCGTTGGGCCCCGCCGTCTCTGCACCACTCCGCTGGGCCATTCATCTCAAGCACCGCTCCGCTGGGCCATTCATCTCAAGCACCGCTCCGCTGGGCCCCGCCGTCTCTGCACCGCTCCGCTGGGCCCTTCCTGTCAAGCACCGCTCCGCTGGGCCCTTCCTGTCAAGCACCGCTCCCCTGGGCCCTTCCTTTCAAGCACCGCTCCGCTGGGCAACGCCGTCTCAAGCACCGCTGGCCCATTGACAGTGCTGGTTGTGTGTCGAGCAGGGCTTCACGAAGCACTCTGGGCACCATGCCTCCTCCATTAACAGTGGAGTCGGTAATCCATCTGATGGACTGTGGCTTGGCACTTCCCAGGATGGAACAGTGGGCAAGCCACCCACTGTAGAGACTTGAGAGACTGTGGCTTTGCACTCCCCAGGATGGCACAGTGGGCAAAACACCCACTGTAGAGACTTGTGAGACTGTGGCTTTGCACTCCCCAGGATGGGACAGTGGGCATGGAGGCCCCTCGTGGATCTGGCGTCGTGGACTCATGTGGCTGAGGTGCCCCCCCTTCCCTTCCCCCTGAGGTACCTGTAGTTTTATCATCTGATGCCCCAGCAGTGTTCTCTCCAATGGTATCTGGTCTCCTGTGTGGGCTTTGCCCATGTGTTTGTGCACATTGGCCCACGGACTATGGAACTTTGACAGAATGTGCAGGACTTATTGCCTATGTATATATTTTTGACTATGTTCATTCCTTATTTTGTATCTTTCATATAGCATATTTCCCATGCCTTCAATGGAGCTATTTATACATATATTTTATAGATAATTTTAATTGTGTCTTTGCATTATTCCGGTGGGTTTGGGGGGTGTCACTCTGACTTGTTGCTCTGCATTGGGGTGTAGGTATTTGGGTTGGGAGGGTGGGTGTATGGCGCATGTGTGTGCCCGTAAGCTTTCCTCCTCCCCCCTCCCCTGTGTCGTAGGTGCAGTACTCACCGTTGTCGTCTGCGCCGGCGTTCGTACTCCTGGTAGATGAGCAGGTAGACAATAGCAGGTAGGATGTTTAATTCGGGTTCCATGCTGTCCTCCTTCTTCGTGGAGTGTGTAGAGGTGAGCGTTTTCCCGTTCGTAGTCTGTTTCCGCCGTGTTTTTATTGGCGGGGCTCCCGCCCCGGAAAAGCTGGCGGATTGGTGAGTTGTGATAGGGTGGGCGGTACATTGTCTGCCGCCTGCCTGTTGGCGGTGACCGCCGCTCTGTTTGTCTGTCCCGCCGTGGCGGTCGGAGTGTTAAAGTGGCGGCCTGTGTTGGCGGTTCCCGCCAGGGTCAGAATACCTTTTTTTTTACCGCCTGCCTGTTGGCGGGTTGGCCGCCGCTTTATCACCGACCGCCAGGGTTGGAATGACCCCCTTAGTCTGATAGCAAATTTCCTTGCCTCTCAGGCTAGTGCAGGCAAATCTTACAGGACCATCAACTTATATAGGTCAGCCATCTCCCTCCACCATCCTTTTCTAAATGGGAAACACGTAGGGGAGCATCCTATCATCTGTCGCCTCTTGAAAGGAGTAAAATTCTCCAACCCTCCCCTTCCCAAATATACCGGTCTATGGGATGGCAATCTCGTTTTACAAATGTTTTTATCCTGGCAGGATAATAACTTATTGTCTTTGAAAATGCTTTCCGCTAAACTAACAATGTTACTTTGTTTAGTATCTATTAAACATCTGTCCGATGTCAAAGCCTTGGATATCTCGGCTCGTCACTTTACTCCTACAGGTGTACTGTTCAATGTATCTTGTCATACTAAAACCAATATTACTTCTGTTTTCTATCCGTTCTTTCCTAATATCCGAAATTATGTGTGGGAAACTGTTTAAAGGTTTATGAACAAAAGACTGCTGATCTTAGAACGTCTTCAGCCTCCCAGCTTTTAATTTCTTTCAGGAAACCCTATAAACCGGTCTCTTCTCTTACTTTGGCTCGTTGGGTTAAATGGGTAATGTCACTAGCTGGCATCAACACCTCAAAATTTGGAGCCCATTCTGCTAGAGGAGCTATGGCGTCAAAAGCTTTTTGGGCTGGATCCCGTTTGGAAGATAACCTAAGATCGGCAGATTGGTCAAATTATTTTATTTCTTGCACATTTTATTGTAAACCCGTTAATTCGGCAACTTCTTTAGTAATTAACATGCTTTAAACAAGCATAATAGGAGCCTCCGGTCTTGTCATAAAATGTAGATTTTCCAAGTAATTTATGAAGGAAAGTCTTAATTTTATTAAAGACACGGAGGTGAGTATTATCCCACCGCTTACTGTACTAATGTTGTTCTATTTTTTCCCACCCTTTTAGTTGCTACCAATGCTCCAGTGTCTACTTCTGGCTAAAACATCGGATGTCGTTTCTACTCAAAGTCTTCCTTCATTCCAATCAGCACTGAAACCAGATACCTCTGTTAACCATCCTATCAAGTGCTACTCGTCGCCTACTCTGAACAGAATTCAAGACTTGCTTGCGTTTATTCTAGCCATATGTATAATTTGTTGTATTTTACCTTTATTTAAATCATTCTCTTGACTATCTTGCAGTTGAAAAGAGGGCTGCTTGCAGTCAAGATTGGTATTTCTTAATGTGTTTAGTGTTGTGATTGGTTGGATTACTCTTTGTTCTCCCATTGGTTGCTTGTTACGCAAACCTTTTGGGATTGGTGTGTTTTATTGGCTGCGGCTGCTGTTAAAAGTAAAGCAGGAAAAGAAAGCATAATACTCGCCTCTGTGTCTTTAATAAAATTAAGACTTTCCATCATAAATCACTTGGAAAATCTACATTATAAACAATGATAATTAGTCCTTTGTTTTGCAGAGCTCCACACCTTTCAGTATTGTTGCACAAATATAGTTGTATGTTATAGTATATTGATATATTTTGTTGATGTGTATATATGTATATTATATTGATTAATCATTTTTTTTGTTATGTTACTTTGTGTGTTATATTATTTAATGTTAATGTTGTGTAATTTTTTTTATCAGAGTTTATTTTATGGTGAGAATTTTTTTAAATATGTTTTATAGTTGTTTACATGTAAAGCATTTACTTTATATAACTGAATTGGTTGATCACATTATTACCTATATATTAATATTTTTATTAACTGATTACAATATTTTGATGTATTATGAATTAGATG
This sequence comes from Pleurodeles waltl, assembly GCF_031143425.1. Lineage (NCBI taxonomy): Eukaryota > Metazoa > Chordata > Amphibia > Caudata > Salamandridae > Pleurodeles > Pleurodeles waltl. The sequence continues at coordinate 114,807,432 of NC_090450.1, forward strand.
TTGATACATCTTACATATTTCTGTTTATTATATTTTTAATTCATGTAGGATCTTTACTATTTTTAGTTTTAGTTTGAATACTTGTGTGGGTTTGTTGGTCTTTTGTGAGGGAGAATGATGTAGTAATTTAATAATTCATTTGTACATTTGGGTTTGTACTTTGAATAATTATGTAGATTACTTTATTTGTAGAATGTATGTTATTTAAAAACATGCAAATATTTGTTCACCTGTTAAATGGTTAGCTAGATTATTAATTATAAATGATTTGATTGCTATATTTTTATATTTAATAAATGCATTTACGTGTTGGTATATTTATTCAATAAAATGTTTATTTTGTATTATTTTGTCCTATTAGTTCTATATTTTGAGGTAGATTGTATTTTTAGCTAAGAAAGGTAGGAAGTTATGTCTGATGTCTGCCAATAATTTGAATTGCCAAATGATATATATATATATATATATATATATATATATATATTGCCCTCTCCATGCGCAGTTTTCTCATCAATACATCTACTGCTAATGTTACATTGATATTTTTAATGATGTTATATAAAATGTCATGAGCGCTGTAATATTTGGGATGATTAGCGGTGCATTGTGAGGGCTCGGGTTATAGTTACCTTAGGGTATGCGTTATATTTACTTGAGGTAACCATAACTATAACTGCTGAATTTCTGTGGGTTTGTGCAAGTAAATTCAGAGCCTAACTATAAATGGCCCTATAACCTTTGGATTTTAAGTAATATCCTAAGATTTATTTAATTCTATTTCCTAACTATATGTTCCTGTAACCTTTGTTTTTTCAGTGAATTTTTACGTTTTTTTAACACAAAGTAATTTTAATTACTTTACATTAAATCAAACACGGCCATGCATGGCCTTCAGCAGTGCATGGTGGTAGTTGGAAACATGACCTTGCCTGCAGCCAGGCCCTGCACCCTACCCCCTATAACCACCCAACCCCATGCCATGGAATTATGCAGAAGGGGTTGGCTGCAGAGCCAGGCCTGACGCCAGGCTCGGCAGCTTAACCCGTATACCGACTCAACCCCACACCACTTATGAAGTACTTCTTTGTTTGGTTGAGATGTGATCATCAAGAACACATCTCCGAAACTGGTGAAAAACATGCTCTGGTGGTCCTTTTAATAACCTGCCACTATCTTTGGAAAATGGTGGGAAGATGTTGTATACCACTAATGCATATGGGGTTGGTCCAAAAGAGTCGGGCTTCTAGGCCACTTTTCATACTTGTAGTTTTTAAAAGGGAGAACAGGATCTCTGGTCTCAGCAGCAGATGACAAGAAAAAATTCACTCTTCACAGTCACTACATGAGATGTTGCGCTCGAAAAAAGCAAGGATGAAGAAACCTCCCTCAAGGTTTACAAATAACTGTTCAAAAAGGAAAAGCAGAGAAAAAACACTGGCTTTGCTTTGACCATGTGCAAGAAATTAGGATGTTTAGTACTTTACAGAAGTGGAACTTTCTATTTATTTCTGCAAGTGCTTCCTGCTGAGGTTTTATTACTATGAAATGAGCATCATGCCAGAATTAATCTTGCCCTGCATATTTTTGTGCAGAATGTCTACCCAACTGGAGTACTTTCTACTGGCTAATTAATAAGTGATACCCGTTGGGAAAATGTATAGTGCATCTCCAGGCACTACAGCTGCTAAAGGATGCCGAGGCATTGTATTCAGTAACCTTGTGTGTCTGTAGCTTTGCCAATGTGATTGCTTCTCGAGCTTTTTTCATCAGGAATCTATTTGAGGTGCAACTGCAGAGAAAACACCAAAGTGTGTTTTCTATACAGCTGAACCTCGAAAAGTTCTCTTTTTATTCTTGTCGGGGACCACAGGAGGAGCCTCAAGGTCCCTGTGGTCCCAACTGAAACCCTTCCTCCTGCAAGAGCTGGCATTGCTTTGACACGCAGGAAGTTGCTGGAAATTCAGCTCCCTGCATGGGGGAACTGTACCTTTATCTCTTTCCCCGTTTGCATGTCTGTGAGCAGGAAAAGAGATGAAAACTCTGCTTCCAGCAAGCTAGAGCATTTTGGCAGCTGCCGCTTGCCGGAAAAAGAGTGTTTGCTTGGCAGGTGCTGTCAAAGCTCCTGCCATGCAAACAGCTGCCGCCTGAGGGTGGGCACCTGGGAATATAGCGGGAGCTCGCCCTGGGTGGTGGCTCCAGGAGGGAGGCCTAGAATCCCCCCTCCTTTGTTTTGCTGGGATGGTCCCAGGACTGTATATGACCCAGGATGGGGCCGGCCACCTTCTCCCTTCCTTTAAATGGTAATTGGCCCTGGGAAGGTAGTGATCCCTGGGGCCAGACGTCCATGTGGACCACATCCTTTACTTTCATTTTAGCCCCAGGGATTTGGTGGTTCCCATTGCTTCAGAAAGCCCTAGGAGAGGAATCCATGCAGCCCCCCTCCCTAGTTTCAATAAGGGCAGGGACCTGGGGGTCCACATTACCCCATCTATATATATATTTTTTTATTTAGCCCCAGGAAGGTGGTGTTCGCCACCGCTCTTCAGAGCAATAGGAGTGGGCCGTGGGCACCCCCTCTCTATTTATTTTTATGGTGTGCATGCCTTCGGACCTGGCCCACCTGAGGTTAATTAAAGAACAAGCACAGGAGGCAGAGCTTGTTTTTATAAAAAAAAATCTTAAGGTCCTCTGTGGATTTTGCGGAAAATGTTTTTGAAAAACATTTTTTCCCCGGCAGGGTCCCAGGAGGACCCTAACACCAAGACTAGGGGGTTAGAGTATTCCTACTGAGACCACTTGTCTTTTTTCTTTTTTTTAACCCTTTCTTTTGGGACTCAGCTGAAACTGATACCCAAAATGGCTGCCAACACTTCCTGGTTGTTGTGTTGGAGGCCAATTAGATCCCCACATGAGATCTCTGGGATCCGTGGAACCTCAGCATCCCTAGATATCAATATTTATTTTCCCTTAATAACACTAAACTACTAAACGGATTTACATCAAATCACAAAAATCATGCTTTCTGGACCAAAATCTAGCATTTTTTCGCAAAATTTGTTGTAATTAAGTCCAGCAGTTTGGGCTGTAGTCATGTTCAAAATCCCTATAAGAAAAAGCATAGGGAAAACTTGTTTTGGTACACCCCCTTTTTTCTCCGGCCCGCTTCTTGGATCACCCTGAAACTCTTAAGACAGCAGCTGAACCAACTATGCCATTAGTTTAAAATGTTTGTGAAGATTCATCAAACAACATCAAAGTTATTGGCAAAACAAAAAACTTGTTTCCTAACGAACTAGGGGGCAGATTTATGGAAAGTGGCGCAGCACCGATTGCAGCGCCACTTTCCCTGTGCCCCTTAGCACCCTCCTACTGCCACCATATGTGCGCCGTATTTAAAATACTGCACACCATGGCGCAGGGTAGGGGACAATAGCGCCATTTCTCATGACGCTATTGATGTACTCTGCAAGAGTAGCGTCAAATTATTGGTGCTACTCCTGCAGAGTACATAGGCCCCATTCTAAAGATTGGAAGCCCCCTTTTAACACCTGCTCTTGAGCAGGCGCTAAAAGTGCAGTAAAAAATGGCACAAGGAAATCTCTTGGATTTCCTTATGCCATTTTCCCAGCTCCCCTAATTGAGAGATGCCCCCTTTGCATACATTATCCTGGCACAGTCATAATGTAGAGTAAAGGGTTACAGAGTGGCGCAATGCATACATTGCGCTACCCTGTAAATGTGGTGCCCGTATTTCGGCCTCATTGGGCCACATTAACACCAAAAATAATGAAGTTAATGAGGCGCAAAGGTAGCGCTAGGGCATTATAAATATGCCCCTAAGTCCTAACTACAACTACCTACCATGGGTATGTATTATATATATATATATATATATATATTTATATATATATATATATATATATATATATATATATATACATATATATTGCATTTATAATCTTAAGTACTCAATGTAGTAATCTTAAATTCTACTTAATTTGATTAGTTAATTATTTTTTTTAACTATTTTAGTTTTTACATATTTGGTAAACTACATAGCTGTGTTTACTTTTATCATTAATTAGCGACTTTTTACATGAAGGCTTGGGAATACTAAATCATCAATGACACTGAAGCTATTCTGGCTACATACAACTTGGAACAATGAGTTTGTCTTTTGACAACAGATGTTGTTTCACTATACAATTCTATTAGAATTGAGATTACAGGTTTATTTGCTAAATCAGAGAAATGTGGAAGACTAACAATATCTGTAATGATTTCAACAATGATGTAATTCGAGATATCCTCAGTGATGTCACAAATTATGTCATAGAACATGTTATGAGTGATATGTAAGGTCAAAAGCAGTGCATGATGGGGCCGCAAGTTGAAGTTGGCTCCCAAACTACTCCTGCGGGATTGGGGAAATGCCGGCTCCCACTGCACCTGTGATGGGTGCAAGCAGAGGAGCCAGCGGAGCTGCAGGAGTATGCACTTTGGGGCGCTTTAGGTGGGCACCAGGGAACCCCACTTTAAAAAAAAAAACAGCTTTAGATGTGGCATGCCCTGGGTGGTCACTGGGGGAAGTCATCTTTGTTTTTTTGAAAATGGGCAATGCCAGAGGGTCCACAGGGGCCCAGGCCTCCCTTTTGGCCCACCTAAAATAAAATAACAGCTTGAAGTGCCATGAGTGGGCACCCAGAAAAAAAACAATGCCAGCTCCTGAAATAGGGCCTCTAGCAGGCAGCCTGCAGCGTCACAGGGGCTCCACCTGAGGCCCCACGTAAAATAGTAAAACAGTGGAAGTCTCAGGTGGAAGCAGGACGCCCAGAAAAAAATTAAAAATAAGCGCAAAGTGAATAATAAATGTGAATAATAAATGAGCAACCACAGCTGCTCTGGGAGGGCTACATTCATATATTTTGTTTTTGGTGATGTCCCTAGAAGGGGCAGGGACATCACTAACATGTATTTAATGTTGTGGTGGGGCTGTATGGAGATTTGCAGGTCCTCAGGAGCACTAGAAAAAATCTATAAATTTCCTAGGTCATGGAAACCATGACCCCAGAAGAGTTTGGCATTTTCTTTCAAATCTTTCCTATGCTGGAGCTTTTGCTCTACAGCTGGGATTGCAGTACCACATAGGGGCCTGCTGAATGTTATGCATTAAAGATATATCATGTAAACTACGAGCTCTTAATATGGTTATATTTAACACTACATGTTTGGCTGTAAAATGTGAAAAAGTAGAACAGAGATATCACTGACTATTCACACATTTTCCACCCCCAAAGTATTATAATAACAACTGTAAGGAAGGACAGAGTCACAGACATAGTTTAATAAAACAATTTGTTTAAGTTATTATTGAAATGTAGATTTGATGAAAATTATTGATTTGGAGAAAGATGATAGATATGCTTTATATATTGGGTGGTATATATAGGGTGGGTGTTTGGTGTGAAGGAGAAGGAGCAAGGGGAAGTTTGACTGCTTGTGAAGGTTGGCCATAGAGCCTGACTGCAAGCCATTCCCCACTGACAAGACTCATGAGGGGCGGGAGGCTAGCTTTACATATGGTAATAAAATATTGCTTTAACTTTTACCTTGTGCCCTAAGATAATTATAATGTGCGCCCTCGCAATGCACTGCTAATCACCACACAAATTACTTTACTCATGGCATCTTCTGTGACATCATTGATCATATCACTGCAACATTTGCAATGAAATGATTGATGAGAAAACTGTGGATCGCGCTGGTTTGAGTCATAGTTAACTTAGGGCATGAGTTATAATTACTTAAGATAACTATACCCGATACATTTCTGTGGATTTTAGAGTTTAAAACATTGTGTTGCTGCTGAACACTTCATCTAACTATAACATTACTTTAACCTTTGTTTTTTAAGTTAACTTCTAAGGTTTATATTCATATGTCAATTTAGTGTTAATGCTATTTTTTAACTTTGAAGTCATTCTTTCTTTTAATGTTTTATTTTATTACTTAAATCATTAAACTGTATAATTTTACTTGTATAATATTTAATTTTAATATGCAACATTTTTTATTTTTTATTAGTTGTAGGTTTCTGTTTTATTGCATATTTTTATTTAACACTTGTTTTTCCTATTTATTAAATGTTTTTAAAATGATAAAATGTATGTATATATATATATATATATGTGTATATATATATATATATATATATATATATATATATATATATATATGTATATATATATATATTTGTATGTATATATATTTTTCTATAGTATACATATATATATATTTTTAAGTTAATATATTATTGCATATTTTGAATTCTATATACTCACAGATATATTGACAGTGGTAGGTGGTGATCCTCAACAGTGGAGGGGCTTTGAGCAGACCGAGAGCCAAGCCAAATGACAGGCATTCTAATAAATCACAATGCCTTTATAAACAAATGCCAAAGTTCTCAATCATGGCTCATTAACGAATTGCCATTTATAATGGGCCCTGACTGAGACCTCTGGAGTTGAGAATTGAAGGCAATGCAAGTTTCTTAGCATGTCTGTCAGTGGGCCAAAAAGATAACAAAATTAAAAATGTACTTACCAACGATTCCTCATCCTCCTGTTTTCTTCTTTGAATTCCGTCAGCGCGACTACATGCATGAAGCCTCAGCCAACTCCTCTCTTCAGATCCCAATGCAGCTCTCATACTGCAGATGAGCAGCATGAGAGCAGCACCAGAATTGGCTGTAGCAGACTGCCTTGATACTCCAGCAGGCACTGGATGCCTGTACCTGCTCTCCAACCAGTTGCGAAGACAGCTAGGTGGAGATGTTTAAAGTGTGTATGTCAGGCTGGCCATCGCAAGACAGCTGGGCACAGTGATAGGCGCACTTTACACTGGAGTGAGCACCACTCCTCTGCTGGCAGTTAGTAACAATGGCCCTCAAATACTGCTCAGACCTGGAGCAGTGAAAAATAAAATGGTAATTCATTTTATTGCCATTTTATTTTTTACCTTTGCTGTACTGGTATTTGGTGGAGGGCAATGCTCCTCCATCCTAGTGGATGGAAGCTCCTGTGTAATTGTGATATTTACATCAACTATAATTTGGAGGTTATTAATTTTGTAATTTATGTATTAAGTATTTAAAGATAATATTGATGTCTTCAATATTTGTGTGTGCTCTATAGTATTAGAATATTTTTTTTGCCTCAACTATGTAATAGAAGCCCTGAAAAGTAGACAATGCTAATTGTGTGAGTGCAAGGTCTATTGTTTATCAGACGTGTGGCATTAGCTGCATCAAAAGAGTCTTAGTAACACATTTGCTTCACTTTGTCTACATATTTAATGTCTCTTCTATACTTACCACAATTTGGCTATGGTACTGTTGGATTCATGACCTGTATTTTTCTCTCTTCTTTATAAGATGACCTGTAAGTATGTGTGAGGGCTTGCAAAGAAATATCATATTGTTTCAAAAGAACTATCAGTCAGCTGTCACAAAAAATACTGCATAAGGACCAGAACACTTTCTTTAAAACGTCTATTAGAAAACTGAGCTATTGCAAAAAAAAGCCATCTCTGACAAGTGTCAAGCTGGCTAGAGCAAATCAACAAAGGCACAGTCACCAAGATTGTCATAACATCTTATTGTGAATCATTTATTTTGAAACACTGAAGATGGTGGCAGGGAAAACAAGCATCTATATAAAAGTAGTTGCTGATTCTGAAACAGGAATTTCAAAAATGCATGTCTGTGTCTTTATACTTCCTATGACATAATAATGTGTCAGTGTTCATAAAATGAATAGAACAAAAATAACACATATTTTTTATAATTGTGCCATTCTTTTAGCAGGCTATTTAATTCTGACTGCAACATTTTGGAAATGTTTTAAAGGTCAATAATATGGGACAGATTTATCAATCCTTCATGAAGTGCAACACAGCAAGCCACCTTACTGTGCTGCACTTCATGAAAAAGAAAGGCAAAAGAAAGCACCATATTTTCCAATATATTGCACCTTCCGGTCTTTTCTTAGCACTGGTATACGTTTTGGAGCCAATGCAGGTACCCTTGTGTTATGTTGCAATAATGCCTTCGTTGTAGGCAGGATTGCTTGCATGCAAGAAGGGACACTTTCTCTTTCTTTGTGTGCTGCAGAATGGATACAGAATACAGAAGGATTGTTCTCCTTGCTATGCCTCACCTGGGGAGACATAGGCACTCATTCCAACCCTGGCGGTCGGTGATAAAGTGGCGGTAATACCGCCAACAGGCTGGCGGTCACTACTGGTATATTATGACCATGACGGTGAGAACTCAGATGGACAGCCACTTTACCACACTGACCGCCAGCGCGGATACAACAGTCACCACAGCGGTAGAAGCTTACAGTCAGGCGGAAGTCAATGTTCTGCCCAACATATTATGACATATCAGTCTGCCACCTTTTCAAAGGCAGTACCAACATCATCAAAAGCCTGGGGGAAACTGAGCTCAGGAGGGAAAAGACTCAACTTGGGAACTTCACATCTTCCCCATGCTCTTCTACGTACTGCTCCACCACAAACACCAACAACGGCAAAGACGACCGCGGTGAGTACAGCCGCCTAGCAAACAGACACACCCCCACCCCCAATACCATACACACAATCAGCTGCAGTAATAAAACATATTTACCGTGTACCTCTCAGGAATAATGCAAGGGCTACAGGAAATGATGAAAAGTGAGTTTTATAATATAAATACAGTAGAAATTTGAAAAATCAATCTAATGGTATACACACATGTACAGTTCAAGGGACACTGCTCAGTCCTTATTGTGCGTGGGCCACAGGCCATAGTCCAAGGCCCCACTTGCCACCTGCACCAACATGGAGAGAACACTGCAGAGGCATCAGTTGGAAAATAGCCAGGCACCTCAAGGGGATGGGGAACGGGGGGCACCTCAACCGCAGATGGAACAATACCACTGTTCCTGGGGGGGGGGGCAACATGCCCTGTGCTTGGTCCTGGGGAGTGCAAGGCCACAGTCTCTCAAGTGGGTGACTTGCCCACATGCTCTGGAGGGGGCAACATTCCCTGTGCTTGGTCCAGGGGAGTTCAAGGCCACAGTCTCTTGAGTGGGTGACTTGCCCATATGCTCTGGCGGGGGCAACATGCCCTGTGCTTGGTCCTGGGGAGTGCAAGGCCACAATCTCTCAAGTGGGTGACTTGCCCACTGGTTCTGGAGGGGGCATCGTGCCTTGTGCATCTGTTCCTGGGGAGGATAGGGTGAGTGTGTGGCTTACCCACTGGTTCTGGAGGGGGCATCGTGCCTCGTGTTTCTGATCCTAGGGAGGATGGGGTGAGTGGGTGGCTTACCCACTGGTTCTGGAGGGGGCATTGTGCCCGGCGCTTCTGATCATGGGGAGTGCAAGGTCATAGTCTCTCGGCTGGGTGTCATTCCCATAGGATTTGCAGGGACAGGCTGCACAGCAGCCCATGGAGGCAAGACTACAGGCTGTCCAAAGTCAGTGACGGCTCCTCAGTGGAGGTAGTGGTGCTACTGCAGCCGCTAGGGGGGAGGCTCCAGCCCATCCCCTGCAGCCTTGGATGGCTGCCCACTGCTGGTGGTGGCGGTGCTGCTGCTGGTGGTGGTGGATGGAAACTCCAGCCCATCCCCTGAAGCCTCGGATAGCTGCCCACTGCTAGTGGTGGCGGTGCTGCTGCTGCTGCTGGTGGTTGCAGTGCTGCTGGGTGGTGGTTGGGGGAAGCTCCAGCCCATCCTCTCCAGCCTCGGATGGCTGCACAACCATGGTTGGTGGTGGGGGCTCCTACTGAGTCCCAGCACCAGGCCCTTGTCCTTCCTGGCAGCATGTGGGGCAGGCTCCTTGCCCTTCCTTGCAGCACTTGGGGCAGGTTCCTTGGCATTCCTAGCAGCAGCTGGGGATGGCTCCCTGCCCTTCCTTGCAGCACATTAGGCAGGCTCCTTAGCCTTCCAGGCAGCACTTGGGGCAGGCTCCTTGCCCTTCCGGGCAGCAGCTAGGACAGGCACACTTTTTTTGAGGCTGGCTGGTGCGCTAGATCCTTTCCCACCACAAGTGGGTGTGAAGACTACTGGTACCATGGACTGGGTGGCTGAGGTGCTTGCCTGGGTTTTTGGTACTCTGGCCAGACGTGGGGGTAGGGTAGGGAAGAGCTCAATGGTGGAGAGGAAAAGCTTCTTAGGGACACTGGGTTGGGAAGAGGGAGAAGGTTTGGGAGTGGTCGTAGAGGGTGTCAGTCTGCTGTGTTTGAGTGCATGGGCTGGGTGCTGTTGTGAGGTGGATGGCTGTTGGGTGTCTGAGTGCTTTCGTTTGTGTACCTTGGGGGGGGGGCTGACACAGAGGAAGAGGACACTGGGGACGTGTGCATGGCTGTTGTAGTGGTGTCTGCAAGTGAGGTGTGTGTTCTGCTAGGTGTGGTGGTGAGGCTGGAAGTGGATGATGGTGTAATGCATGCAGGTGTGAGTGTAGATGGAACTGGGAGGGAGGTGGAGGAGGAGGAGGGGGACACAGTGGAGGCAGTGGATGTTGGTATGTCTGCATCTGGATGGTGTTTGTGTGAGAGCCTGTGTGATGAAGTGTGGTGCTTATGTTTGCCTGTGCCACTCTTGTTTGTTGTCTTGTATGCATGCTTGTCTGCCTGTGTACTTGGTTAGGTTGGGTTTGAGGGGAATGGGATTGGGAAGAGGAAGTTGGAGGGGGGACGGTAGAAACAGGGACAATGGCTGCAGAGATGAAGCCAGACCCTGGATTGATCTTTGTTGGGCCGCTAAGCCAGTGTGAATGCCCTCCAGGAATGCATTACTCTGTTGCATTTAGGCTGCCAGACCTGGGTTGACTGCCCCATAGAGATGGATCTCAGGAGGTCAATAGCCTCCTCACTCAGGGCAGCAGGGCCAACTGGGGCAGGGCCTGAGGTGCCTGGGGAGAAGTAGATATCTGCCCTCTTGGGTGAGCAGGCATGGGCAACTCACTGAGGGGCTGCTGGGAGGGAAGTGCTGCTCGGGGTGGTGGCTGTACCTATAGCAGGGGTGGTCACAGAAGTGTCCGCCACCAGGGAGCTTCCATCGGAGGAAGTATCTGTGTACGAACTGTCCCCTCCTGTCTCCACCGTGGTACTCCCCTAGCCCTCCGTCCCACTGGTGCCCTCACCGTCGGTGAAGTCTGCCTCCTGGGTCCTGTGGGATACAGCACCCTCCGTCACCGGTGCCTCTGCTTCTCAGCCAGATGATGCTAATGCACATAAGGACGGGGTGACAAAAAAAGGGGGGGGAGAGACAAAGGATATACTTGTCAATGGCTGCTCCAACACCTCCGTTGGCATACACACCACCGTCACACACAGGGAACAGCCCTTCGCACAAAGCAATACACTACCAGTAATAATGCTAGCCACCAGGGCATGGGGAAGGGCAGATACTACCAACCGCAGCACTCCTGGGACCCACACAGCTCTGACCAGTAGTGGATGCCTACAAGCTAAATAGCAGGATTATCACTCAACATAGGACCCACTCTGTGAAGTCAGGCCTGGCCTGGGGCACCCACTGACACACATCTCACACCCAGTTACCCCCCCCTACCATGCGTAAGTTGTAATGATGGGCACTGTACTCAACCCCTTGTGGCTGCTGTGATTCCTTCAAGCGCTCATCTAGCTCTGGATAGATCACCACCAGTATGCGGGCCATCAGGGGGGTCAGGGTTCGACAGGCACCCCTTCCTTGTTGGGAGGCCATCCCCAGCTGGGCCTCCACTGTCTTCCGTGCCCACCATTTCCAACAGTCAGTGCTCCGCCTGCCGTACACACCCAGGGTCCGCATGTCCTTGGTAATGGCACACCATATATCCTTCTTCTGATGGGAGCTGACCTGCAGAGAAATACACACAGGAAAAGGTATCAGTCAGACTGTCCTGCCTGTTACACTTATGGCCCACCATACCCCTTCACATCGACATTTGCACACACAGGGCCCAGCACACAAGCTGCATACCGCCTAGGGGACATCCACCCACCCCCCCACACAAGGCCTTCACAAACACCACTCCATGCATTAATGCCCCATGCATCGTGCTCACAGTGTACTCACCTGTTGGTCTGGAGGCCCATACAGCAGTCCGTACTGGGGTAGGACCCCATCCACCAGTTGCTCCAACTTTATTGAGGTGAAGGCAGGGGCCCTTTCCCCAGTCACACGAGCCATGGTAGGTTCCAGACACAGGTCACAGCAGCACATGCAGTGTAGGTCCTCTCCTGTTGAAGGTCAGGTAGCAAGTGAGTGATCATATAAAAAATGTCGGTCACGTCTGCGGGGGTGCATACCGTCACTGCCGGCATAACCCATTGGCAACTGTACCCCATAGGGCCCAATAATAACCAATGAGTCCGCGGAATTACCTCACTTCCGCACTCCACACAGGACAGGCAGACGCCATTTCGGGGGGGCAGGCCCTGGATAATAACTGCGTCACAGTTCCAAATTGGACATACAGGACAAATGCCACTTATACATTGAAATTCAACATCATACATTGTACTGTTGTGGCTATGATGTACAGTTTGTGACCGGCTCCTAACTCTTTTGCGCCATACATAGCTACTGCTGTGGATGAATAGGATATGGAGACATACCCCCGTGTACAGACCCGTGGTGGACTTGGCAACAATGGAAGACAGACACTTTATCCTCACCTATAGACTTGACAGGGCCACAATCACACTGATATCTGCTATCCGTCACCCCACTGGGTTCCCCACTCTTGTGCAAATCCTAGCTGTGCTCCAGTTCTTGGCAACTGGTTCTTTCCAAGGGACATTGGGCTTGGCAGCAGGAATGTCATAGCCAATGTTCGTCAATAGTGCTGACAACAGCGTTGTCTGCCCTGATTAAACACATGTGCAGCTACATTGTTTTTCCCCGTGTGGAGGATTTGGCCACAGTGAAAGCTGACTTCTATGCAATGGGACATATCCCCAACATCATTGGGCCAATTGATCGTACACATATTACATTTGTCCGCCCCTTCAAAATTAACAGGTGTTCAGAAATCAAAAGAGATTTCACTCAATGAATGTCCAGATGGTGTGCTTGGTGGACCAGTACATCTCCCATGTTAATGCTAAGCATCCTGGGTCGGTGCATGATGCCTATATCCTGAGGAATAGCAGCATCCCAAATGTGATGGCCCAACAACAGAGGCACAGGGTGTGGCTAATAGGTGAGCCTTGGTTCCCACCCAGTGGAAGTTGGGGTATGGTTATGGTGTGGACCATAAGGGTTAGTGTGTGGCTAACATGTGTCCCTCGATATTTGCAGCTGACTCTGGTTACCCAAACCTACATGGCTACTTACCCATGTGAAGAATCCCAGGACAAGGGCAGAGGAACATTATAATGAGACACATGGGTGAACAAGAAGGATTATCGAACATGCCTTTTGCCTCCTAAAGGCCAGGTTTTGGTGCCTCCATCTAACAGGTGGATCCCAGTGCTACTCGCCCAAGACGGTCTGCCAGATAATCGTGGCATGCTGCATGTTGCTCAACCTGGCCCTCAGACGCCATGTGCCTTTCCTGCAGGGGGAGGAGGCTGGAGATGGCCGTGTGGCAGCAGTGGACCCTGTGGAAAGTGAGGATGAGGAGGCAGAGGATGAGGATGAGGACAACAGAACTGCAGTGATTTGACAATACTTCCAATGACACACAGGTAAGGCAGTGTTACTTCATATTACATTTTCATTTTATGATTAACCTTTGTCACTGTCATGCTGTTTTTTCCCACTTCAATGCCCACTCAATGTACCCTTTGGCAAATCCTTTTGAAGATGTTGGTGCCCCACTATTGCTCCTGGAGTGATCACTATAGCCAACTACAGGTCTTTCCTATTTGAACTTTACTGTCCAGCTGAATTGCAATGTTTGAACCTGATTAAACCAATACATACTAAAAAAAGTTTAACATACTCCATACTTGTATTTTTTAAAAGTGTGATTATTTAAGTGCTAAGATGTAGAGGGGCAAGTGCAATGGACTTGGGTGATGATGGAGGAAAGTCCAGGGTATTGTTCCAGTCCATTGGTAGCACATGTGCATTGTCCAAGGGACCATAGGAAGGGGAGTAATGGTGGTTTAAGGTGGATATGGTGACAGAGTGGGACACAAGGGTGACAATCAGGAGAGTTTAATTTCCTGCCGGGGGTCTTGGTAATAGTCTCTGGCTACTGCATGGATCGCAGGAAATGTTTGCGGGGTGGTTCTCCTTCTGCAGGTGGAGGGGTGCTGGTGGCTAGTTGGTCCTGTAGCGGGGCCTCCTGTCCACTAGCGGCAGCGGAGGTGGAATGAAGTTCAGATGTCTGGCTAGTGGCAGGGGCCCCCTGATGTACGACTGCCTTCCTCATGATGTTGGCCATGTCTGCCAGCACCCCTGCAATAGAGACCAGGGTGGTATTAATGGCCTGCAAGTCCTCTCTGGTCCCCTGGTACCTTCCCTCCTGCAGCCACCTGTTGTCCTGCAAGTTGGCCAGAATCTGTCCCAGTGTATCCTGGGAATGTTGGCATGCTCCCAAGATATTGGTGAATGCCTCCTGGAGAGTTGGTTCCCTAGGCCTGTCCTCCACCTGGTGCAGAGCACTCCTCCCAGTGTCCCTGTTGTCCTGTGCCTCTGTCCCCTGGACCGTGTGCCCACTGCCACTGACGCCCAGGTCACTGATTGCCTAGGGTGCGAGGTGTGCCCTGGGGTCTCTGTAGTGGTGGACACACTGCTGATTGACTTGTCCTAGGGACAGAGGTATGGGTACTCTGGGTGGGTGCTGTGGTGGTGTTTCCTGATGGGGGAGGCTCTGTGGTGGTGTGTGACTGTGCCTGGGTAACCGACTGTCTGGAGGTCCCTGATGGGCCAGGTTGGTCATCCAGATCCAGGTGACCAGAGTTGCTGTCATCACTGTGGGCCTCTTCTGTGGGGGGGGGGGCTGGATAGTGCTGGCACCTCTTCACCGCTGACATTGGCTGGGATACCTGTGGGATGTAAATGCAGTGTTATTGTTTCGGTGTGTGACATATTGTAAATCAGTGGGTTGCCTTGTTTGGTTGTATTTGCCCTGCCAGCTTTCACTTGTGTATGTTAGTGTATGGGGGATGATTAGTTCTCTCTGGTGTGCATGCTTTAGTGATGGGTGTCCATGCAGGTCTGTGAGTAGTGTCCATGCATTGGTATGGCATGCAGGGCTTGGCATTAGGATGAGTGAGATGTGATGGTGGGGGGAGTGTGAGGTGGTGGAGTGATGGGAGTGAGGGTAAGGGTAGGGGTATGTGATGGCATGCAGGTAGGGGGGTAATAGTAGTATAGAGTTGACTTACCAGATTCCAGTCCTCCTGCTTCTCTGGCCAGGCCCTCAGGATGCATGATTGCCAAGACTTGCTTCTGCCATGTTGTTAGTTGTGGGGGAGGAAGTGGGGGTTCATCGCAAGTCCTCTGTACAGTGAGTTGGTGTCTTGCTGCAATGGAACGCACCTTCCCCCGTAGGTCTTCCACCTGTTCCTGATGTCGTCTCTTTTTCTGGGGTGCCGTCCCAAGTCATTGACCCTGTCCACGATCACCTGCCATAGCTCCATCTTCCTTGCAATAAATATCTGCTGCACCTGTGCTCCAAATAGCTGTTGATTTACCCAAATGATTTCCTCCACCATGACCCTTAGCTCCTCCTCTGAGAAGCTGAGGTTTCTTTGTGGTGCCATGGGTGTTGTGTGAGTTGTGTGGGTGAGGATGTGTAGGGTGATGTTTTGGGGTGTGTGATGTGGGGTGCGTGGGTGGTGGTGTGTGGCTTTGGTCTTGTCTGTAGTTGTGGTGTCTGTCTCGAGCCAATGGTTTGTAATGGTAAAGGGTTGTGGTTAATGTGAGTGTGTGTTTTATTGTGGTGAGAGTGGGTGTGTGTGGTGTGTGCATGGGTGTCAGGTGTGTATTGTTTGAATTGTCCAATGTGGTATTGTTTTGTTTGTGTGTGTGTATTTTGTGCATGGCAGTATGTACCGCCAATGGTTTACCGCCATTGAATGTCTGCCGTGGTGATTAGTGGGTCATAATGTGGTGGGTGTTGTTCTGTTGGCGTAACAGTGTGGGTTTTGATACCGCCAGTTTATCACTGACCTTTGGAGTGGCGGACTTGTGTCTGTGGCTGAATAGTGATGGATTGGTGTGTGTGTGTCATAATATGGTGAACGGATATCTGCTGCGGCGGTGGTATGTTGGCGGTAGTCAGCGTGGCAGTAAGTGGGATTTACTGCCATTGTCATAATGAGAGCCATAGTATTTTTACGCATTTTCATGTTTATCACTAATGGTAAATTTGACACTGTGCCAAAATCCATGGGTGAATGTGTGGGACACCAATGTTTCACCCATGGAATGGCTCCCTGCTACAGACTAATGCAAGGCAGTGGTTTGAGCTGCATTGCATTACTTAAGATTTATCACGCCATGAAGAGCCATGCATTGTGGACTTGCGTGGTTTGATAAATCTCACTTAGGTTCTGCACCTCCTTGCATGGTGCAAGGGTAACACAAAACTTTGATAAATATGGGTTTATGTCTTTTGTTACAGATATACCATAATAATTTACGCAAAATGGAATGTATTGATGAAAAGTGCATTATTTTAAAAGGATGCAGTTATATTTTCCGGGAGTCTTTGCTCAGAAGTGCAATTAAATGGTTACTTATTTTAATACCACCAACCAGAACAAAGTGTTCCGTGATGTTGATGTATTTATACTACAGCCACTGAGTCAGTTCAGTTTAGTTCATTGTGAACGGTGCTTGGGTGGCCGTCCATTGGTAATGCAATTGAATAAACTAAATTAAAACTGGAAGGCTTACTCTTGCATTTATTTGTTGTAGGTTTATAAGGTCAGGTATTGTTTTTTATGTTGTGGAAGATCTCATCAATTTCACCTCATCCTTCTTTCTGATGACTTTTTTGTTTTCTATCTCTTCAGGTGGTGCAGCTGGTGGGACGCTGTCATACCTCAGTCAAACAGCACAGGGAAAAGGAATCAAGTAAATGTTCCTGGGGGTTAGGGTTAAAGGGGTTGGTGCTCGTGAGGGAAGACTGGAGGGGTGGAGGTTTACCCGTGTAGATTTCTGGCTTCTTGGAGCACAATAGTACCTATTTCAAACAGGGTCAGGTGTTGCCTTGGGGCCCTTACATGCAACCTCTTTTGCCCCACTTTTCTTCCCCCTCCCCTTTTGCTCTCTCCCTCTTCTCTCTCTCTCACTAAGCGTCAGTACTCCCTAACAGACGTCTTCCCCCTAATAGGGTCTGTACCTTTGACAGCCATGTCCCTCCTGGAACGTGACTATGAAGGTGCGACTGTCATCTCCCTCTTCTCCTTTTGACTTGTCTGCTCCTACTTTAGTCTTGCTCCTCTTCCGGCTCGCTCTTCCTGGCTTCGGTCGTCTCTCCAGTAGTCTCTGTCTCTCCTCCTCAGTCCGAGGCTCCCGCTCCTTCCATCGCGCTCCTCTTCCTCTCCTCTCTTCTCTCTTTACGCCCCCCCATCGTTGTCCCAGTGCTTCTCTGAACCCGGAAGTTGTAAGGACTTCCGGGTGGTGGATCGCCTGTAGTCCCCCATGGCGACCAGGGAAACGGCTCATCCCTGACCTTGGTTCTTGTGACATCCTCCCTGTCCGCGGCTTCCGCATCAGATTCATTAACTTTATTTCAGTAATTTTATGCCATAAAAGTTACACACAAAAACATAAATAAAATATCACAAAACTGCTAGAAGACCTATGATATACATACAATTCTACAATTCAACTCATCATCAATAAAGTACATGAAAGCACATTAAAATACAAAATATAGGGCCAGATGCATGAAGAATTTAGTTTGCGAGTCCCTAACAGCGAATTTTAAGCAATCGCTAGTTCCGGGACGCAAAATGTGATGTAACAAAATTGCGAGTCGGAAATTGCGATTTCTTAAAATTTGCTAATGCAATTTGCGATGTCCAAATACCGAATCGCAAAAACAATTGCGATTCGGTATTTGAAAATCGCAAATTGCGAAAACGGTCACCTGGCACAGCCTGATGACATCACAAGCAAGAAGTGAGTCAGCCCATGCTGTTTCCAGGTACCACACCCACAGGAGCAGTCAGACAGTCACAGACCAGCCTCAGGGAGCAAGTTTGTGAGCAAGCTAGGACCTAACACCAACATGGCCAATGCTGGTAATGGGAAGGAGAAGGGAGAGAGGAAGAGGAAGCTGAAATTCAGTGAGCAAGAATTGGAGGTGCTCACTGGGGAGGTGCTTAGGAGCCATGACCAGCACTTTGGGAAGAGCTCACTCCAGGTACCAGAGAGTGAGAAGAGGAAACTTTGTGCTGACATCCAGACCAAAATCTGCGCAGAGGGGGTTGCGCAGCGCTCGGTGGAAGAGATACACAAGAGGAGGTACGACCTGCATTCCCACGCCAAGGAGAGGGTGGCCAGCAGGCTAAAGGAGGCAAGGAGCACAGGAGGCGGACCATCCACCCAGACACCCTCCACCCCCATGGAAGACCTGGTGATGTCCACACTGCTTCCAGAAGCTGTCAGTGGGGTCACTGATTTTGACAATTTCGGCACACCCAGCACCAGTAAAGGCAAGGCAAGTCCAATAATGATATGTAATCCCATATGTGCATGTACAAATGCCCCTTAGGAAATAGCAAATAGTGCAAAGCATTGTGATAAGTAGTCCATTCCACATCTTACATGCGGCAGAACAATGCCTTATGGGAGTGGTAGTCCACAACCCAGAGCTGAAAATAGCACATAGATAGCAATTAAGTATACCGACACACAGAAGAACAAAACACACAGTTCATAGTGATACGATGTAAGTGTACATTTATTACCATTGTGCCACATTTGGTGATACATACATAAATGTCATTGTGCACATTGTCGTTGCAGATGGCTCAAGCCCAGCAGCAGCAGAATGTGCCAATGTGGGGGATGCAGAAACACAGCCTCTTTCCGACTCTAACACCAGCAAGTCATTGTGTATCGCACCAATCAGACGCAGGGCAAGGATGTTACCTCTCCACGATTTGAACCAGGACTCCGATGACATGCCGGATGAAGGCCACACACCACCCCCAGAAGTTAGATCCACAGGAAGGCAGCAGTCCCTGCCCCAGCATCACTCAACTCCCCGCAGGAGGCCTCACGATGTGGGCACACAGCACACAGATGTAGGTGAGGGCCCATCATTCTTTGGTGGCCTTGAAGCATCCATGCTCAAGGTGCAGCGCCTGCAATGAAAAAACATGAGGGCAATGCACAGGCAGTTGCAGGCACACAATGCCAATATGGGGGGCTGCACAAGCAGTTGGAGTGTCTGAATGCAAACACCTGCAAGCTGCATGAGGGACAGCAAACAGCTGCGGATAACACCAAGGAACTGACAAATGCCATTGAGGAACTCTGTACTGAGATTAGGCATAAGCGTGTTAGCCACCGCGGGCGTAAACGGCAATTCATGGGAATGTTCAATGTCTTTTGCAGATCTGTAAATCGGCTTGCTACATAAACTGCCCTGATATCACGGTGTGCTGTGGCCGCACAGGTGGAGGCAGCACATAGCAGTTGGGATGTTGCCCAGGGATTGGTGGAAATAACCAACGTTCTGGATGCTATGCTGACAGCACGCAGTGCTACACCCAGCGAACTGGGAGTTGGGGATACTGAGGAGTCATCTAGCCTCCGCAGTCTTGCAGTGCCCGTGATGGATCCTAGGTGTCCCAGTGCCAGGCACAGTACTGCCTGTGACCCTGATACAAGAGGTGACGGCGAGGCCGCTGCACACTCAAGTGGAATGCCTGGTCGCAAGAAGTGACATTGAGGGCTACAGGGGACTACCTTCACATGTAGCAATACAGTACACTATGATGATAATAGTGTGACACTGTTAATGGCTCATGGATGACTCATGTGTATTGCTTTGTCCTAGTGACACGTATGTTACCTGAAGTCAAGGTAATAAAGGTGTGAACTACCGGAATACATGTCAGTGAGGTGGTGTTGTCATTACTTACATCTGAAATGGTTGTGCGTGATATAAGCACGCCTTTGCCTGCCCTCTGCTGTACGTGTCCTGTCTGCTGGCTGTAGGGGTGGTATGGGATCATCATCCTTATCTGAGTCTGGCTCCAATATTTCCACAGGTATGCCCCTGGTGGTAGCTATATTGTGCAAAATTGCACATGTGACCACTATTCTACAGGTCGTGTCCGGGCTGTACTGTAGTGCCCCTCCACTTTTGTGGATCCACCGGAAGCGACTCTTCAGCAAGCCAAAGGTGCGCTCCACAACATTGCGGGTTGCCCTGTGCGCTGAAATGTATCTCCGCTCTGCTGGTGTTGCAGGATTTAGGTAGGGCGTCATCATGTAGGTGCGCACTGTGTAGGCACTGTCTCCTGGAAGAAACAGACGGTATAATGAGTAGCTGTGCCATCTGACGTCACACTGCCATCAATGCAAAATTGTAAAGTTGGAAATTACCCAGTAGATCTCCTTCACCAAATTCCCCAGCGAGCAGTCTTGTGTGAATTCCACTGTCGCGAAAGAGGTACGAATCATGTATGCTCCCTGGGTACCTGGCCACGAGATCAGTTATGATGTAGGAGGCATTGCATATCACCTGTATGTTCATTGAATGTTGGTATTTACGGTTGCGGTACACATACTCTGTGGACGATGGTGGACAGATTGCAACATGTGTCCCATCTATGGCACTTAGGACGTGGGGGAACTGTGCTATCTGGTAGAAATACATTTTTGTCTGCTGTATTTCCTGTGGGTGTGGGGGAATCTAATGTACTGTTGTATCCTGCTCAGCATTGCATTTAGAAATGCATTAAAAAATCTGGAGAGGGCACTCTGTGATACCCCCTCCAGCTGCTGCTATGACCCCTTGATGGCTCCCTGAGGCAAGTAGGTGCAGGGAGCATAATACCTGCACATGGGTGGGTATGCTATTGGCCCTGTGTGTTGTGTGCTGCAGTATGGATTGTAGCTCAGCTATCATGTCAAATATCATGGCTGAGCTCAACCTGTACTTCTAGAAAATGTCCTCCTCAGTCTGGTCAAAAAGGGTAATGCGCACTCTGAAAATGCGATCCTGTCTCCTCCTCCCTCTCCTCAAACCTGCCAAGATCCTCATTCTCTTCACCATGACGTAGAGTGCAGCCATTGTGGAAAAGAGGCTGAGGCATTCTGGGCCTCTTTATATAGGTTGCACCTGGTTACCACCTGGTTTCAATCCGTGGTAAATTGCATGTGCAAAAGGCCATTCTGCGAATATTCGCAATTTGCGATTATTTGATGCATCGAATTGCGACATGGTTTAGCGTGTCGCAATCTGTGTCTTTCATTTTGCGACATGAAATACCGAATCTGTATTTGCGAGTCGTTATTCGGGCTCGCAATTTGAGATATGCAAATAGCGTTTCGGTATTTCATGTCGCAATTTGCGATACGCAGATTGCGACACGCTAAACCATGTTGCTTTGCAAAATATCTAAATTTTAGTGATTCCTTGTTTTTGGCCTGGAAATGACTTTCATACATCACAAAACATGTTTTTGCATTCGCAAACGGACGATTTCTGCGAATCGCACCGTTTGCGAATGCAAAAACATTTGATACATCTGGCCCATACTATCTTGACATCCACTATTCTCCAAACATAAGACACACAATTCTGAAAGAAAGTAGTGACTAAAAGCAAGATAGAATCAAAAGAAATTACATACCATTAGGTCATTTCTAGTGTGCAGGATAAAAAAAAGAACATAAGAAACTTAGGGGCATATTTAAGAGTCAGTAGTGCCACCGGAGCGACACTTTTCGTGATACTCTGGTGGCGCAATGTCCTGCGCTGTATTTTCAATGTGGTGTTAAGCCATTTAAGATTAAGATTGATTTTGTTCAGGAAGGTGTTTCTTCCTGCACGAAAACAATGTCCCTCTCAATGCAGCCATCCTTGCACTATGGTGCAAAGATTGCTGAATTGGCGCACAGCAGTAAATTTAGCGCCAGCGCAGGGGGAAACACAGGGGTGCGCCATATTCTAGTAACTACGGCTAATCCCTGCATTTTTAAAATGACGGTGTGTGACGCTGCCAAATTTGGCGCAGCGCACCATCATTTCCTATTAAATCTGGTCCTCAGACACATAAAAACAAACTGTTCCTGAAGCTAAAAGCTGTAAATATAAAAAAGCAGGGGTAGCCTGGTAAAAATCCTGAGTTAAAAAAAGAAGTTTTAAAAACGTATGCTAAAGGGAGACATTAAAAGGACAGATCAACACGTTATGCAATGTATCATGAGTAGAAACTGAGTCACAAGTACACATAGATGGCTCACCGAACTTATATCATCTGTTCTCGGGAGTTAGCAGTTGATGGAACATGCTTAACCTAAAATAGGTTGGTAAACGATGCTGCTGTAGAGGCATTTCAAGAAGTAGGTAGGGTTCTACACCAGGGACCGTTTTACCATTGCAAATCTGTGATATGAGTAATTTCCTATTCCTGCTTTGCTAATGCACAGCAATGCTGACACATTTCTAGCTTTGAGTTTCTCTACCCAACAATGCATAACACAGTGCTACACCCATAAACACCACTGCATGAAAGTTGCACTAGATTTTGTGCGGAAACGCCTACATTGCATATAGTAAATAATGCGTTACACAGCTGCATTTAGAGCAGTTTTTGTACCACACAAACCCTAAAAATTGTGCATTTTTGAAGATTTTAAATATGACTTACTGCTTGTGATACTCTTGCGCCTCACTACATGAAGCACGGCCGGCAAAAGCCTTTCATGAGTATGCTCCTCTATGTTTTTGCTATTCAGAAACTTCGCCACTGAAAAATAACCCTCTGTATTGGACCCCATATGTATTATTTTTCAGAAGCTTTAATATGCCTAAATTATATATTCCTAAATTGCTGCCCTTTATATCTAAACTAAATACATACAACATTGTTCAGAGATAATAAGGAATATTAACTTCAAGTAAAAGTACCAGATTTCCAATATTAGTAGCTGAATAGAGCGATGTGCAATTAATTTGTCAACTTGCAACTGAAGATGTAATACATTTCAAAATATTTGCATGTACTAAAAATACCAGCCCTAGCTTGTAACCTAATTCCACGTTCTTACGTGTGAATGAGGTATGCAATTGGTGAACCCTGCTACAACATCCCACCAATAGAGAAACCGCAAGCAAATCTACTCCATCAATATCCAGCCCATAGTGGACCATCAGGGAATGTTCATAAATGTTCTGGCAAAAAAGCCTGGAGGTACACAGAATTCATACATCTTGTGCTGCAGTGCCATCACTGAGAGGTTTCAGAATGACATATGTGAATGGCCTATTTGGTGCTAATAAAAACAAGACATATTCATTATACTTACTACGAAGTTGTAATGTATGACATAACAGCCATCTCTGTATTTGTGTGTGGATCATGCCTCATGTGCACATAGTGGGAATAACTTACTACAATATGAAGACAATGATTTCCCATTGTGTCATTGCCTCACTTATACTACAATGGAAGTAGGAAACACTTCCACTGTGACAAATATTGTGTCATCTCACACTGTGTGAGTAGAAAGAACCACATTATCTGCACTGTTGAACAAATCAAAATACAAATCTTGTGGTTCGCAATTAAATTCAATGTGGGTAGAATAGATATATATGTGATACCAAAAGTACAAAATACACCTATTTTCCAGCAATTCTAACATTCTGGGTCCAAACATTCATAAAGATAATAACCCACAATTTAAGGGCTCAAGTTGCCTATATTTCCTGTATTTTAGTCCATCAATATAAAACTGACACAGTCAATGAATATGCTGTGAAATATGCCAGGCACTAGGAAATAAGATAGGGGGGAATACAATTAAGGTAAGGTATCACAGTGTACTCAGGATACTACACTGAACCCTCTTGTGCTACTTCACTTATGTCAGCATCAAGGTATATAAGTAGAGAATCATCTACTAGGCAAAATGGCATACATACATGTGAAAACCTGAAGTGCTGTGTACAGGTCTGTAGTATAAAGTTACCTAAAACTACAGCATGCTGTCCCATATGAAAAAGTCCTACATTGCCATACTTATATGTCAATCTCAATTCAGCACAACAACTTCCCAATCAAAAGCGTTAGCTGATGTTTCAAAGAAAACAAATATCCAGGTTGGAAATTGCTTACATTTACTAAGCAAATAGCCACGTTAAATTAAGTAAACAAATCAATGGGTGTTCAAGTGTTATGAAGGCAAGCAAAAGCATCATAGGTGACAAAAGGACAAATCTATGTGTGAGTGTCAAACATGCTGGCAATGTCACAACCCATATAGGTCTGTATGTATGCAAGAGATTCTAATAATACGTTTGTTACTCTGCAGGCATCCTAAGGGCACATAACACAGAACTGTTAATAACAATCAATAGTTCTTATCATAGTAAATTAATGCCTAAACATTAAAATCGGCATGTACATGTGTTCAATGTTTCACAACATGGACAATGTGTACAATGATACATAGATGATGACTATATATGTGTAAAGCAATGGTCAACACTACCTACCACGTATCAGTTACAAGTGAAAAAATGTGTATTGAGTTTGCCTGCATACATAACACACATGATCAGTTACGTCTAAGCAACAATGTACAAAATCATTGACTTTTGGTATTTTCCACTATTTAGGTGACCAAGGATGTGGGTTGCAGCCATGGCTCAAGGCCCAATTCAACAATCAGCAGACAGAGGTTGAAAAAAGAATTAACTCTGCTCTGACAAAGACAAGGAATGTTGTTGAGAGGATGTTTGCGGTCCTAAAGTCCAGGTCCACTGCCTGTACATGTCAAGTGGAAGGCTCTTGTACTCACCTGCTATGGTGTGCAAAATCATCCTTGTGTATGCAAAATTACATAACATGAGTTCAAAAACAAATGTGCCATTGGATTATGAGCCACAAATTTAGTGGAAACTGGAGGAGGATACAGACAATGATGCAGAGAGAGCACACAATCATGGGTCAGTGGACACGGGACAAAATAGATGCCAATTTATTTGCAGAATGAACAGCAAATGATGGTAATTCTGATAGCAAATATGTCAAGTTAACATCCAATCAATATATTTTTGGAACGCATCCACTGTGCTGTGTTTGTGTGAATGTCAGTGTACATATTCTAGTCCCTCACATCTTCTCAACTAGATGTAGGCCTCAACATGTATGAATCATGATATCTGAGCTGTTGATAAACATGCGGCTGTATCTAAAACTAAGAACAAATCAATGCAACAACCCAATGTGATACAGCGTACTTCATGAAAGGGATGAGGCAGGTTTGAAACATATCTAGATACATACGGGGCATTCCAGCCCTCCCTCTCTTAAGCAGTGCAGCACTGCAAGCTATCATGCTGTGTTCTGCTGCATCAATGTGTGTTTCATGTGTATGAGGGATCGCAAATCTCCCAAAATGTCCGTCCATGAGGCAATCTCCTAATTGGATTGTGTTTCACATATGGACTAGAATGCAGAATGGCAGTACTTTGCTGGATCAAATGTTGTAGCAGATACCATCACAGATCATGACACACAGCTGTCATGGCCAAAGAACTAGTCTCAGGTGTAGTTATCAAAATGTCATTTGTAAATAATGTAATAATGCATGTGTGGGGATCAACAAAGCAGCACACATGTAACACCTGTCCAGGGCTGATGCTAATACTAGATTTGCCCACATTTGATACAATACGCTCTTACTCTGTCTTGCAGAGTAACGCTAGGAGGCTCAAAGGCCTGTAACAATACATAATAACATGCTGAAGTAGCGATGCTTGAGATTTTTCAGAAAAGTAAGACGAGAGATGTTTGCTTATCACCACATTACGTCAGGAAGATAGAGATGGGTAACGTACAAAGCATGTATATCAAAATACAAGCACAAATGGTTGTGGACAACTCCACAATTTCATTAAATATAGTGCAATGGTGTTTTTGGGTAGGAAGTTTACCCTGGATGGTGAGGGTTGTGTACCCCTGGCCTGAGTGCCCAACTGTATTGTTGTCTGGGTCACTAATGCTGGTATATTCCCATAGGGTAACATGGAATATGCACTTGTGCCCTGACAGAGTCCTGTGTCATGGAATTCAATATGTTTGGATCAGAAGGGCCACTCAAAGACCTACCATCATAGTTGATGAAGGTACTGACTTCACAAGGAGTATAAAAAAGCAAACACTGGATTGTAGTATACTGTGTAGTGATCAGTAGTAGTGAACATAACCATTCAACCCTGGGTCACTGAAATGAGACATAGTGGCTCACTCACCTTTTCTAAAGTTTTGCTACAGTGCATTTCACTCACAACTTCCCAACATCAGGTTGACCTGAAAGTGAGTGTGTGATAAAATAATGTGTAGAATGCATCTGCCTACGCAAGACATACACAACACATAGGTTGAAATGTGAAATAGTGTGCACATGGTCAATCTGTGGTCAATGTGTGTGTGCTGGTGGTGTTTGCTCTACGTGATACACTCTAATACAGTACAGAAGAAGCAAATCACCATTAATTATTGTTTTGTGCCGGAAGGTGTCCCTTCCGGCACATAAACAATCACTCCTGCAATGCAGGCATCCTCACACCATGACACAAGGGTAGCTGCACTGGTGCTAGGCAGCTGATTTACCACCAGCACAAGAGAAAACAGAGGGATGCGCTGTATTCTGGAAATTACATTGCATCCCTGCGTTTTAGAAATGACACAGCTCTGTGCAGCAAAATTGCTTGCAGCACCGCACTGTGCCACTTGCTCATAAATGAGGCCATATGTTTGATAGTTCAGCAAAGCTGCAAGCTGGATGGGACATATACAGTACTGATGCATGGGAGAGCAAGCCAGTCTCTGTGCTTTCTCAGGTCTGTTTTGAGTTCGTGATAGATCACAAGAAAGGGACCTGGACACAACCCAAGAAAAGAGAGATTGGAAGGGGAATCAAAAAGAATGTGGCAGATGGCCCAGGATGAATCTTTTAATGCACACAAGAATGTGACTGACACCCAGGTGTGTGCCTTGTTAACTCATATGAATAATGTTATGTGATTATTCAGAAATAGAGTCCTGCATGCTGAAACAGACATCCTTTAGGAGGAAGAAGAAAGGGAATAGATATTCATTTCAAACATGAAGAACTCTAACATACAAACTCAGATACACTGACGCAAAATTACCTATTGTATTTTGAAAAGAGCTATAAGCAGGAGAGTTTGAGATACCAACATTTGTCATATGCTGAGCAGCCAGACATACTGTGTGAGGAGGGGAAGCTCTGTAAGAGGAGATGCGTGAAAAAGGTACGTGTGCGACCTTTTTTTGGGCGCACACAGATGATGCATTGATTCTTTTCCACGCTGCAAGGGCTTTGCGTTGATTTCTGGCACGCACGCTTGAATCCTCTTTGCGATGCTGGGTGTTTTGGCAGTCCATTGTGTGAGGGCAGGCCCCTGTCCTTTGAAATGTGAGTGTCATGCCCTCTACCCTTCCAGCCCAGGAAGACCTATTCAGTATGCAGATGTGTGCAGGTGTGACTGAGCATCCTGTGGTTGTCTGAGCGAAATGCACCAGGGAGCTGTCAACCAGGCTAGCCCAGACGTGGATTGGAGAAAACGCTGTAAGGCAGAGAAGGATTTTAAGTGCAGAGAAATGCCCACTTTCTAAAAGTGGCATTTCTAAAATAGCAATATTAAATCCAACCTCATCTTCAGCAGGGTTTTGTATTACCATTCAGGCCATACTAAATATGACCTATTTGCCCCTTTATAATCAGAATAATGTTAGCTTATGAAAGGAGCAGGCCCTACGGCAGTGGAAAACAAATGTTTTCCACTACCTGGACATTTAAAACACACAGATATATGTCCTGCCTTTTACCTACACAGCACCCTGCCCTCTGGGGTACCTAGGGCCTACCTTAGGGATGACCTATATGTAGAAAAAGGGTAGTTTAAGGCTTGGCAAGTACTTTTAAATGCCAAGTTGAAGTGGCTGTGAAACTGCACACACAGGCCTTGCAATAGCAGGCCTGAGACATGGTTAAGGGCTACTTAGATGGGTGACACAATCAGTGCTGCAGGCCCACTAGTAGCATTTAATTTACTACTGACTTACAAGTAAATTAAATATGCCAACTGGGTATGAGCCAATGTCACCATGTTTTAAGGGAGAGAGCATGTGCACTTTAGCACTGGATAGCAGTGGTAAAGTGTGCAGAGTCCTAAAACCAGCAAAAACAATGTAAAAAATGGAGGGAGTTAGGCAAAAAGTTATGGGTGGCCTTCCTAAGGCTTTCAGGTCTAACACACACCGTCAGAGTTTTCACCATGTACAGATGTCAGTAAAGTGCTACATTTTGGTATTGGTTGACATGGTGCAATAACACATTGTTACCCTTGGTACAACTTTACCAATGGTACAACAGGGCACAACATACCCTTGCTGTCACAGTAATTGTTATTTGTAAAGTGTAATTATAGTCTTGATTTTCTTGACCCTTAGTTGTCCAGTCTGTTTTGCCTTCTTGCTGTGTCCTACTGTTGCCTGCACTTTGTTTGTAAATGTTTCCCACTGGTTTTTCCTACCATTTCTGCCTCCCTGCCCACCACCCTCCCGCCTACCAGGAGTAGTTATGGAGGCTGCTGCGTGACCTCCAGTGAGTAGCCTCTAACCCTAGTCTCAGCGCTCTCCCCGGCTGCCCCTGACTTGCCCCTCATGTCTGCTGCCCAGCTGCAGCACACAAGGCTGCCGGTCCACTTGGACTGATTCACCGCCTTATGTAATTGCTGTCATGGTAATTGTTTTTTGTAAAGTGTCTTTTTGTAACATGAACTATAGTTTTATTTTTCTGGACCCTTAGTTGCCCCATTCTGTTTGCCTCCTTGCTGTGCCCTGTGGTTGCCTACTCTTTTTTGTCTGTTTTCCTTCCCCCACCCGCTGCCCTTCCACTTCCTTGCCACTCCCTCACACTTCACAGGAGTACTTGTGGAAGGCACTGCATGACCGCACTGTCGGCATGCTGAAGAGAAGGATGCCAAAGGCAAGACTGTCTGTGCCCATCCGAGCCTGGACTGTGCCCAGTACCAGGAACCCTAGCCCTACTCACTCCCACGGATACTCCTCTGTGGATCACTGTGCTTTTGACCACAGACGCAACAACAACAATTGCTGCCTCACATCACCCCCTCACACCTGCACTCATTGGCGAAACTCCTTCACCCCAGGACCGACCTGCATCACTGCCACCACTGCCTTGCCAACCGAGGTAGCCTCTGAACAACTCAGGTGCATCCTGTTCAATGCCATATTGCTTTGCAAACACACAACTGATGTCTGGGATATCATCTCCATCCTCGCCCCTGAAGTAACCTTCATCACGGAGACCTGGTTCACCCTGCCTAAGTCCTGGACATAGCCACAGCAATACCCCCAGGCTAAAAAATTGAAGCACCACCACCATTCTATCAGCCACAGAGGCGGTAACACCATCATTCACAAGTAATCAATCACCTGCACCATCACCATCATGGAACACATGAACTTTCAGCTCCACGCCATCAACCACACCAAAGACACCCTTGCATACAGACCACCAGGACCAAGAACTGGCCTCATCAACAACATCACTGATTTAATCTCCCTGCTCGCCATTGAATCATGACACGACATCTTCATGGGAGATTTCAGCTACCACATGGATGTTCTAACCAACAACAATTCCACAACCTACTGGAAAGACTGGACCACATTGGCCTCAATCATCTAGTCACAGGTCCTACGCACAAAGCAGGACACACGCTGGACCCCTTCTTCACATCAAGCAAAAGAATCAGCAATAGCCACACTACGGAATTCACCTGGTTGGACCACTATATAGTGCACTTCACTCTCGCTGGATTCCCCAGTACCACCCCATCAGCTACAGTGCCCTCTCCCACTGCTGGACTAAGGTCACTCAGCAGCAATAGACCGACACACTCAGCACCTCACAGCCTAACATCACCACCAACTTGGATCATGCAGTACAGAACTTTAACAACTGGGTCATCAGTACTGTTGAACTGGTTTCCGCAACCAAACCAGCCAAGACCCACAGAACCACCAAAACAGCCAGCTGGTGCACCCCAAAACTCAGCAAATCAAAATGCAGGTGCAAACACCTGGAGAGAAGATAGCACACCAGCAAGAGCCAAGCCGATGGAGCCACCTTCAAAACAGCTCTCAAACACTACCAGCACCAAATGAAAGCCACAAAAAAAGAGGCCCTGATCCGCCAGTTTGGGAACATCTCCAACCAAACCAAAAACTCTTCACCATCGTCAGAGAATTTGTCTGCCCATCAGCCATCGAAAACTCCATCCCGCTCACAAGAACTCTGCGATGCCCACTCCGACCACTTCCACATGATAGAAACCATATACAGTAACTTCGATCCCCAACCGTCCGACCTTCCCACCATTCCATCAACCTTCACCGCCAACCACCTACTCACTGCATGGGGACAGGTGAGCACATTGAACACAATCACACTCATAAGCTCCATCCACTCTGGAGCACCTTCTAACCCCTGCCGCACTGGATCCTCAACCTCAGAAGAAACAAGATCAGCCGTCAGCTCACCAGCATCCTCAATGCCTTGTTAACCATGGATACTTTTCCACAGGCCTGGAAACATGAAGAGATCAGATCCCTCCTCAAGAAGCCCGCTGCAGACCCCAGAAAGCTCCAGAATTACCACCCGATCTCTCTGCTCCTGTTACCTGCAAAAGTCCTGGCGAAGGCCATTAACCTCCAAATCACTGAACACTGGGAGAGAAACAACCTACTAGAATCCTCCAAATAAGGCTTTAGAGACAATCACAGCACGGAGATAGCTCTGATTGCTGCAACAGGTGACATCCATGCCCTGCTCGACAGAGAAAAAACAGTTACCCTGATCCTGCTCAACCCCTCCACTGCCTTCAAACCAGTCTCCCACAACATACTGATCAACCGACTACGCCAGATTAGGATCACAGTCGATGGCCTCAGATGGATGGCATCCTTCCTTATGGGATTCCCCGACAGAGTCCGCCTCCCCTCTTTCACCTCACAGATCAAGCATACCATATGCAGCATCCCCTAAGGCCCTCCCTATGCCCAACCATCTTCAATGTCTACATGAAACCATGCACAGACATTGTGAGATTACACATCATCAACAGCATCTCCTACACTGATGACACACAGCTTGTCCTCTTGCACTCAAAAGACCCCACCAAGACGAAGACCATCTTCCACAACTAAATGAAGAACATATCCGCCTGGATGAACGACAACTGCTTCAATCAATCAATCAGTCGCATTTATAAAGCGCGCTACTCACCCGTAAGGGTCTCAAGGCGCTGTGGGGGGGGGGGGGGTTCAATGCTCGAAGAGCCAGGTCTTGAGCTGCCGTCTGAAGTGAAGGTGGTCTTGTATGGCGCGAAGGTGGCTGGGAAGGGAGTTCCAGGTCTTCGCTGCTAGGTAAGAGAAGGACCTGCCTCCGGCAGTGGCTTTGCGAATGCGTGGTACGGCTGCCAGGGCTTGTCCGTTCGAGCGTAGGGTGCGAGGAGGAGTGTAGAAGGAGATGCGGTGGTTGATGAGTTCTGGTCCGCGGTTGTGTAGGGCTTTGTGTGCGTGGGTGAGGAGTCTGAAGGTTATCCTCTTGTTGACTGGGAGCCAGTGGAGTTTCCTCAGGTGTCCGGAGATGTGGTTGTGGCGGGGTATGTTCAGGATAAGTCGTGCAGCAGCGTTCTGGATTCGTTGTAGTTTCCTCTGTAGCTTGATGGTGATGCCGGCGTACAGAGTGTTCCCATAGTCCAAGCGACTGGTGACGAGGGCGTGGGTGACGGTCTTCCTGGTGTCGGTGGGGATCCAGCGGAAGATCTTGCGGAGCATGCGGAGGGTGTTGAAGCATGCTGAGGTCACCGAGTTGACCTGTCTGGTCATGGAGAGGGAAGAGTCCAGGATGAAACCGAGGTTGCGTGCGTGGTCGGTGGGTTGGGGAGTGCTGCCTAGGGCAGGAGGCCACCAGGAGTCGTCCCAGGCGGTAGGTGTAGGGCCGAGGATGAGGACCTCCGTTTTCTCTGTATTCAGTTTAAGCCGGCTGTCTGTCATCCAGTTCGCTACTTCCTTCATGCCTTCGTGTAGTCTGGTTCTTGCTGAGGTGGGGCTCAACATGTACAAAACAGAGGTTCTGATCTTCAGCAGACACTCAAACCTCTGGACAGCTCTTGGTGCCCAGCAGAGCTCAGACCCACCTCCACACTGGAAGATCACAACGCCCACAACCTCAGCATCATTCTCGACAGCAAACTGTCCTTGTTGCTCCAGGTGAATGCTGTTTCCGCAGCCTGCTTCCACATGCTCCGCAAGCTGCACAAGATCTATAAGTGGCTCCCAGTTACCAATAGGAAGACAGTGATTGGACTACTGCAACACACCCTATGCCGGCACCACCACCAAAGTTATACAAAGAATTTAGATGATCCAGAATGCAGCTACCAGACAGATCCTCAATCTACCCAAAAGAATTCACATCACTCAGCACCTGAAGAACCTCCTTTGACTCCCTATCCAGAAAAGATGCCACTTCAGGCTCCTGACCCCTGCCTACAAAGCTAACCATAACCAAAGACACGCTTATCTGAACCACTGCCTTCACCTCCACCAACTGATCAGGAACCTCCACTCGACTCACGTCGCCCTCGCAAAGATACCACACATATAATGCTGCCGTGCCAGAAGACACTCCTTCTCCCACCTTGCCGTCAAAGCCTGGAACACCCTCCAACTCCACACAGCACCTTTGCTTACCAACTTCAGAAAGGGACTGAAAACCTGGCTTTTTGAATAAACACCTGCAGGAAGCACCTGGATAGCCACTTGGGTGACAACTGAGTGATACAAATAGCGATTGATTGATTGATTGATTGATTGAGAGGCATGTGACACATTCAAATGTAGTAATTAACATGGCTATTGACCATCCCCACATGCACACATGTGTTTATGAGTTGCCACTTGTCACCAGATTGTGTACCTGCTCAGGCTTCCCACATGCATGTACCGTCACATACTACTTATGGTTATCGCTACTACTCCAACTTTCACACAGCACACTGCAACCATACATCTTCCTATATTGTATGGACCCGAAATTTATGAGTCTTTGACCTTTATATAAAAATGCTATACAAACCTGCACACATGATGATGTGGTTAGAACGTTCTGAACCTGTGGTATGTATATATATATATATATATATATATATATATGGTACACCTATTACAAATCATTTGCAGTCTACGCTGCAACAGTTGATGCTTCACAGATGATTGTATGCATTTTGGATGAGCATATGACACACACATGCATAGTATATGTCAATTACAATGTTTTCATATGATGTGCGTGTTGTGGATTTAATCAATTGGTACAGATGTGTTGATTTCTCCAAGGAAATTTACATTACTGTTAACAATTCATCTCTGTTATATACAGATGTGATCAGCCAATCAAAAAGGATGACATAGTAGTGCTCATTGCATTTAATTGCAGAAATTAATGTTGAAGCATACCATAGGGTACAGTTATTAGTGGTCAAAATTTACTTTCTGTAAGCTTCATAATACTATAATCCTTTTCTTCATGTGTAGGTAATATGACAGCAGAACAGAAGAAAGTTTGTGACACGGAATGCCTATTACAATAAAATCCAGAAGGTGGCCTAAGGGCAACAAAAACAATTTATCAAAAAATGGGGAGAAAAAGGCAAAATGTTTGGGGGTGATCCTGCAGAGAGGGCCATTTCCAAACATAACACTCCTCGAGCCTAAAGCCAGGGGAGACTATTCATTACCTTGATGGTCTTCCCTGCTTTGGCAATATAATTTGTACAATTGCTCTGTACTGCAGGGGCATACATCAGTTCTATGCCTCTCTGAACTCAGTTGGACCCCTCTGACTATACTGTCCTGAGCCACTTTACTGATCCTTAGGGAACCCTTCTCCTCATCTGTTGTCAGAGTCACCAGATCCTCGGGGTCTGTGCACGTTCCCAACACGTCCACCACTGAACAGCTCCAAGACTCTGATAGATAAATCACAGAGACTGAGAGAGTTTAAGAGGGGAAGAGGGGATTAGGAAGGGAACAGCTGGGAAGGAGACCTGTAGTAAGAAAAAGGTTAGAACACACAATAAAAAAAATATGTCTCCTGAAATCAATACTAGACTATGATTCTAAGCCTAGTCACTCTGAAAACATGAACAATCTAAGAGTTAAGTTTAAAATGACTAAGTTTCAAGATGGCCCGATACCTGTAGGGGAATCAAGATGAATTAAATGAAAACTTTCTTATTCAAGTACTTTCCTTTACATGAGAATCAGAAAAACATTCTGACAAAATTTTAAACCAGTCATATAAATCCTGTTTTGAAAATGTATACTAGGACCATACAATATTGCATCTAGAAACTCTGGCCTTCTGTGTACTCTTAAAATGTTTCAACACAAATTGCACATATTGCAGATATATATATATATATATATATATATATATATAGTAAACACCATTAAAGGATTGTGCACCATGAATAACACAATATGAATTCAGGAAACAAATCACATAACTTGTCAACTCGAATATTATATAATAAATATCTTAGAATAGTGGCATACAATAAACAACATGAATTAAACTCGAGGAGAGAATCGTGCGTCTTGCCGATTCAAGTGTCACCATGTAAAATACCAAGAAATGGTAGCACGCAATGAATATCAAAGTCAAATCATCATTAATCGAATCGCACGTCTTGCCGATTCGTAAAACACGATGTAAATGTCAAGAAATAACAGCTCACAATAAATAACAAGATCAAAGTACAATGAAACGGATCGCGCTTCTTTTGCCGATTCTTAAGCCACCATGTAAATGGCAAGAAATGGTAGCGCGCAATAAACAACAAAGTTAAATCCTCATGAAACGAGTTGCGCGTCTTGCCAATTCGTAAAACATCATGTAAATGTCAAGAAACAGTAGCGCGCAATGGACAACAATGTTTAAACACCTTCAAACGAATCGCGCGTCTTGCCGATTCTTAAGCCACATGCCAATGTCAAGAAATGGTAGCACGCAATGAATAACAAAGTCGGACCTTTATGAAACAAATTGCGCGTCTTGCCTATTTGTAAACTACCATATAATTGTCAAGAAATGGTAGTGCGCAAGTAATCTGTTACTCATTTAGGAATTAAACCAAGAATATGAAAATTCTAAATAACGGTGTCGGGACAGTCCAACCACCGTTTTACCGCCTGGAACAATGATCACCAATGAAGGATGAAGGGCAGAAGACTGGAAGATCCAAATAGGCCGCAGGGACAGGAGCTCAGGACGAAGCTGCTGCTCTGCACCGGGACCTCTGAATAGTGAGCCCTGGGAGTTGGGCTGGCTCTCTTTTATAGAGTCCTGGTCCAGCCCAGAACCACGCCAAGGCATGTTGCAGGGAAAGTCTCTGGAAGGCCCTGGAAAGGGACCACATCCTAACACACTCTGAAAACCTGCAGCAATACATTGCAAAGGAACAGTATTTGTAAGCATATTAAAAATAAGTTTTCAGGATTTAACTCTGCAATGCAAAAGGTTAAACCACAACATATCAGCACAATGCATAAATTACGTTTTTTGGAGAGTGCTGGGTTTCTGCATTTTTGTCGCCAATAGAGCGCATACTGCTATGGTGTTGACAGCACTCCCCTCACCCAGACGCACTCTAGGGCCTGGTTTGCTTGGATTAAGACGATGAAAGCATCTCACAAGTACTGGAGCATGAACATCGGATGCGGAAACCCATGAGTTACTTTCAGGACCATAACCTTTCCCTGAGATTAAGTACCATAGATGACGCCCTTTCAGTTTAGAATCCAACACTTTCTTGACTTCATATTCTTCTTCCCCTTATACTAGAACAGGAGCTGGATGAGGGTGGACCTTTTGGACTGCCTTTTTCAAGAGGGAAGTGTGGAACACTGGATGAATCCGTAAGGATCTGGGCAATTGTACTTTATAGGTCACCGGATTGATTTGCTGAAGGACAGTATAAGGACCAATGAATTTGGCGTTACACATGTGCTTCTTCTTGAAGTCTATGGGCCATATTTATACTTTTTGACGCAAAACTGCGCTAACGCAGTTTTGCGCCAAAAAAATTAGCGCCGGCTAACGCCATTCTGAAGCGCCATGCGGGCGCCGTATTTATTGAATGACGTTAGCCGGCGTTAGTCGACCGGCGCTGCCTGGTGTGCGTGAAAAAAAACCACGTACACCAGGCAGCGCCGGCGTAGGGAAAAATGGCGTTTGGGCGTCCCAAAATGGGGCAAGTCAGGCTGAGGCAAAAAAATCATCTTAACCCGATTTGCGCCATTTTTTTTTGGCGCCCAGACGCCATTAACATGACTCCTGTCTTAGCAAAGACAAGAGTCATGCCCCCTTGCCCAATGGCCATGCCCAGGGGACTTCTGTCCCCTGGGCATGGTCATTGGGCATAGTGGCATGTAGGGGGGCACAAATCGGGCTCCCCTATGCCACAAAATATATTTTTTTTAAAAACTTACCACAACTTACCTTTTCTTCCCTGGGATGGGTCCCTCCAGCCTTGGGGGTCCTCCTGGGGTGGGCAAGGGTGGCAGGGGGTGTCCCTGGGGGCTTGGGAGGGCACCTCTGGGCTCATTCTGAGCCCACAGGTCCCTTAACGCCTGCCCTGACCCAGGCGCTAAAATCCGGCACAAATGCGGGTTTTTTAGTCCTGCCCACTCCCGGGCGTCATTTTTGCCCGGGAGTATAAATCCGACGCAATAGCATCGGAGTCATTTTTTAAGACGGGAACGCCTACCTTGCATATCATTAACGCAAGGAAGGTGTTCACGCAAAAAAATGACGCTAACTCCATGAACTTTGGCGCTAGACGCGTCTAACGCCAAAGTATAAATATGGAGTTAGTTTTGCGTCGAATTTGCGTCGAAAAAAACGACGCAAATTCGGCACAAACGGAGTATAAATATGCCCCTATATGTTTTGTGGAAAGCCACACTTTGTCACCTGGTTGATATTGCGGTCCCTCACAATGTTTCTTGTCATAATGCCTTTTATATTTTTGTTTGGCTTTTTCTAAATGTTGTTGAACCAGTTTCTGGGTTTGATGTAAATGCTGAATGGTTTCTGACACAGCTGGAGTAAGAGAACTTTCTTGAGGAAATGTGATGGACAAGGTGTCAGGATGATAGCCAAATAAACCAAAAAGGGTGTAACGCCAATAGAAGTGTGGAATGAGTTATTGTAAGCTAACTCAGCAAACCAGAGCATAGATGTCCAAGAATGAAGTGCCTTTTCAGCGTAGGCACGTAGGTATTGTTTCAAAGTCTGATTTAGTCTCTCCGTTTGACCATCTGTTTGAGGATGGTGACTAGTAGATAGCGTAGATGTCACCTGGAGTGTTTTACACCATGTCTTCCAGAAATTGGAGGAAAATTGTGACCCCCGATCGGAGAGGATAACCTTTGGCAGTCCATGATAACGAACCACTCTGTTCAGTAAAATAGTTGCCAATTCACTAGCAGTGGGCAATTTTTTACAGGCGATGAAATGTCCATATTTCGTGAGACTATCTACTACCACCAGAATTACTGAATGCTGTTGAACCACTGGCAGACCGGTAATAAAGTCTAAAGAAATGTGCTCCCATGGATGACTTGGGGTTGGAAGTGGATGTAACAACCCTTTTGGTTTTGAATTACTTGTTTTAATGCGAGCACAAACTTCACAGTTGTTTACCATTGCTTTTACATCTTTTGTTAGGGTAGGCCACCAAAAAAAGCGTTGGATCAGTTCAAAAGTTTTAGGAGTACTTGGGTGACCTGCCGTAGGTATAACATGCAACCAATGAAACACTATCTTGCGAAGTTTGGTAGTGGGTACGAACAAACGAGCGTAATGAAAGGGTAAACCTTGCTTGATTGACCTTCTGGGATCTGCTTGGGCCCATGTTTGCCATTTTTCAACAGTGAAAGAGTTGCAAATTTCTTCAAAGAAATCTTCAGGTTTTTTGATACATAGAACCTTGTCAGGAGCAATGATAGCTCTGGAGGCTTGAAATGCAGGCAACGTGGTAGACTCTTGACGGGACAAGGCATCAGCCTTGCGATTATCTTTACCAGGCCGGAAGGTTACTACAAAATCAAATTCGGCAAAAAAAAGGCATCCAGCGTAATTGCCGAGGAGTCAAAAGTCTGGCGAAACTCATGAATTGAAGATTACGATGATCAGTATATACTGTGACAGTGTATTTGGCACCCAACAAATGATGTCTCCATTCTTTAAAGGCGTCACGAATCGCCAGAAGCTCTTTTTCATCAATGACATAGTTCTGTTCGGCTTCGTTCAACTTCCGAGACATATAAGCTACAGGATGAAGTTGACCAGTGTCTTTATTTCGTTGTGATAAGACGCCTCCTATTGCTACATCTGAAGCATCAGCTTCCACTATGAAAGGTTGATTCGCATCAGGATGAGTCAAGACTGGGGCAGTGGCGAAAGTTTCCTTCAAAGTCGAGAAGGCTTGATCAGCTTCTGGGGACCATACAAACTTTTCTTTCTTTCTTCGAAGCAAACATTGTACATCACAAAAAGTCTTTGAGGTGGGCCAATCAGATACGGCTTTTATTTTATTTTCTGCCATCACCATACCTTGAGGGGTAAGAATAACCCCTAAAATCTCAACTTTGGTAACATGAAACTCACACTTGGTTAGTTTGCAGTATAAATGGTGTTTTCGAAGGGCTGCAAGAATTTTCTTGACATGTTCGACATGTTTGTTTTCATTGTCTGAGTACATCAAAATGTCATCGATGTAGACTATGGCAAATATGTTGAGGTACTCTCTAAGAACGTCATTCAAGAAAAATTGAAATGCTGCTGGAGCATTACACAGATCAAAAGGCATGACTTTGTATTCAAAACGGCCATATCTTGTCTTGAACGCTGTTTTCCATTCGTCACCCTCTCTCATTCTGACCAAATGATAAGCACCTCGAAGGTCAAGCTTCGTGTAGATTTTTGCTCTCTTTACTTGCTCCAATAAGACTGGATTTAGGGGTAAAGGATATTTATTCTTGATGGTGACTTTGTTCAAACCCCTATAGTCGATGCAAGTTCGAAGTTTTCCATTAGCTTTTGGAACAAAAAACAAAGGCGAAGCTGCAGGAGACTTAGAGGGGCGAATGAAGCCATTCTCCAAAGATTGATCTAGGTATTTTCGTAAATGTTGATTTTCATGTTCTGACAGGGCATATACACAACAGTTGGGAAGTATCACACCTGGGGCTAGATCAATTTGACAGTCATAAGATCTATGAGGAGGTAGAGTCTCTGCTCCTTTCTCATCAAATACATCTTTGTAAGATGAATACTGTTTGGGCAGCTGAATTTCTAACTCCACGGCAGTAGCTATGTAAGAGTTGCAAACTTTTGGTACTTGAATCTTTTGGAGACATTGTTCGTTACATAGCGCAGATGAGAACACGATTTTTCGTCCTGCCCAATTGATCTCCGGATTGTGATGAGTTAACCATGACAAGCCGAGGATAAACTCATATTGGGGAGCATGGATCACGTCAAGGATGATTTTCTCTTTATGTTTCTTACTTTGATTCTTATCTTCACAAATCATCGACAAGGGGATAGTCTGAAAAGTTACCCGACCTCCAGTCAAGAGTTTTTTCATCGACTGCCTGGATGATTTCTGGGGTCTTCTTTTCAATACATGGGATCCCCCATGCACGAACCAATTGGACATCAACAACGTTTCCAGTAGCCCCAGAATTGACTTGAGCCTTTTTGAAATAGATCTATTTCTTGACCTGAACTCTTATTTCCAGTTTAAGATGTCTAGATTGTGAAGGCTCCACGGTGACACCCAAGGGGAACCCTTCTCTGCATCTCGGGTGTTTAGTTTTCCAACTCGACTGGTGCATTGGCTTCGACCTTCTGAATTGGACCTTGTTTGTTCTTTGGCTTGACTGGACAATCTTTGGCAAAATGACCTTTTCGCCCACAATAAAGACATTGTCAATTTTTTCTGTGTAGGTCCTTTTCATCTTTGATCAAAGGTCTTCTGATGGTTCCAATTTCCATCAGTTCCGGTGTTCTTTCTTTTGGAGTTCTTGAGTCTCTGTTATCATGAACGCGCCATGAATATTTTTCAATCTTTTTGTGCGTTCTTTTACGTTCTGCTAAACGATGATCAAGTCTCAAGACAAGATTTATTAATTCTTGACAGTCTGTAGGTTGTGGGTCGATTTGTGCTAAGCTATCTTTTAATTCCTCTTTGAGTCCCTTGTACAACAAGACCACTTGTTTTTCTTCAGGGCAGGATGTCTCGGCAACCAACCGGTTAAAGTTGGCTAAATACAACACTAGGTCTTGATTCCCTTGGCGTAAATTTAATAATTCACGATCTGCTGACTGTGTTACAGTTCTACGATCAAAAACTCTCTCAAATTCACGAACAAAATTTCTCCAGTTGTACAACAAGGGACTATTTTTACGCACAAGGGGAATTGCCCAAGTAGCTGCATCCCCAGACAGATATGATAACAAGAAAGCTACTTTGGACTGGGCATCGGGGAAAGTATTTGGTCTGCAGGTGAAGTGTAGTTCCACTTGAACCAGGAAAGATTGCGCTTTCAAAGGGTCACCTGAGAAACGTTCTGGGGGAGTTAAAGGAATTGCAGAAGGAACATTTAGGGAAATCGGATTACTTCCAGAAGCCTAAGAAGAAGTATCTGGCCAAGACACACCTGTGGGACTTTGTTCCTTCTTCTCTACCTTATCTTGCAACTGACTCACTCTCTCTGCTAAGCTAGTTGTCAATTCTTTGGATGAAACCACCTCTGCTTGGAGCTGGGTGATAGCCTTGACTAACTCGTCTAGCGTGGCCATGCTGAGAACATACACAAGCCAGGAGGATAATAATTTGTGAGCTCACTATTCTGTCAGAGTCACCAGATCCTCGGGGTCTGTGCACTTTCCCAACACGTCCACCACTGAACAGCTCCAAGACTCTGATAGATAAATCACAGAGACTGAGAGAGTTCAAGAGGGGAAGAGGGGATTAGGAAGGGAACAGCTGGGAAGGAGATCTGTAGTAAGAAAAAGGTTAGAACACACAATAAGAAAATTATATCTCCTGAAATCAATACTAGACTATGATTCTAACCCTAGTCACTCTGAAAACATGAACAATCTAAGACTTAAGTTTAAAATGACTAAGTTTCAAGATGGCCGGATACCTGTAGGGGAATCAAGATGAATTAAATGAAAACTTTCTTATTCAAGTACTTTCCTTTACATGAGAATCAGAAAAACATTCTGACTAAATTTTAAACCAGTCATATAAATTCTGTTTTGAGAATGTCTACTAGGACCATACAATATTGCATCTAGAAACTCTGGCCTTCTGTGTACTCTTAAAATGTTTCAACACAAATTGCGGATATTTCAAATATATATATATATACATATATATATATATATATATATATATATATATATATATATAGCAAACACCATAAAAGGATTGTGCACCTTGAATAACACAATATGGATTCAGGAAACAAATCACATAACTTGTCAACTTGAATATTATATAATAAATATCTTAGAATAGTGGCATACAATAAACAACATGAATTAAACTCGAGGAGAGAGTCATGCGTCTTGCCGATTCAAGTGTCACCATGTAAAATACCAAAAAATGGTAGCACGCAATGAATATCAAAGTCAAATCATCAGTAATCGAATTGCGCGTCTTGCCGATTCGTAAAACACGATGTAAATGTCAAGAAATAACAGCTCACAATAAATAACAAGATCAAAGTACAATGAAACGGATTGCGCTTCTTTTGCCGATTCTTAAGTCACCATGTAAATGTCAAGAAATGGTAGCGCGCAATAAACAACAAAGTTAAATCCTCATGAAACGAGTTGCGTGTTTTGCCAGTTCATAAAACATCATGTAAATGTCAAGAAATAGTAGCGTGCAATGGACAACAATGTTTAAACTCCATAAAACGAATTGCGCGTATGGCCGATTCTTAAGCCACCATGCCAATGTCAAGAAATAGTAGCACGCAATGAATAACAAAGTCAGACCTTTATGAAACAAATCGCGCGTCTTGTCTATTTGTAAACTACCATATAAATGTCAAGAAATGGTAGCGCGCAAGTAATCTGTTACTCATTTAAGAATTAAACCAAGAATATGAAAATTCTAAATAACAGTGTCGGGATAGTCCAACCACTGTCTTACCGGCTGGAACAATGTTCACCAATGAAGGATGAAGGGCAGAAGACTGGAAGATCCAAATAGGCCGCTGGGACAGGAGCTCAGGAAGAAGCTGCTGCTCTGCACCGGGACCTCTGAATAGTGAGCACTGGGAGTTGGGCTGGCTCTCTTTTATAGAGTCTTGGCACAGCCCAGAACCACGCCCAGGCATGTTGCAGGAAAAGTCTCTGGAAGGCCCAGGAAAGGGACCACACCCTAACACACTCTGAAAACCTGCAGCAATACATTGCAAAGGAACAGTATTTGTAAGCATATTAAAAATAAGTTTTCAGGATTGAACTCTGCAATGCAAAAGGTTAAACCACAACATATCAGCACAATGCATAAATTACGTTGTTTTGAAAGTGCTGGGTTTTTGCATATTTGTCGCCAATAGAGCGCGAACTGCTCTGGTGTTGACATCTGTTCAGTACCTAACCTTAATTTGCTCACAGATGCATATCAGCAGGGAGATAGTGCCACCATGGCCAACAAAGTGACCACCTCTTAGATCGGACTTCTGTCCCCAACCCAAGCAAAACTCTGTCCACAAGGACAACAACCAACAGGGACTACTGACAGCTGTCAGTGTCAACAACCAGGCCCCAGACCATGCATCGGGCTCTGATTTCTATGGTTTCTCAGAGTGGGAGGCTGTAGCCTCAGGGATTTTGCACTCTTTCGCTCCTTGTCTTCCCACTACTTAATGGGTGGTAGCTTGAAACTGGTCCTTCAACCCAGGGTCTGTGCCTTTTGGCTGAACATGAGACAAGGATGAGTCCTCCCTCACCCTGCCCCTACATCTGGGTTCTCGAACCCTCCTCTGGGGAGTGATACTTCCAGGCAATTAAACAGTCAGGTTGCCCTTGGTGGCAATCCCTCCCAGTTCTCCTGCCACAAGGGATAACTCATTTCCCAGAATAGAGTCTATGAGCATCTAGGAACTGGCTATGGCTCTCCTCTGGGTCACCACCCCATCCCACTATAGGGACACCAGAGGCATAGGGTGGGAAAAGTCCTGTCTATGGGCAGGGGTCACCATGCACTCATGGCCATTGTAATGCTCTAAGGGAAA
Source organism: Pleurodeles waltl (assembly GCF_031143425.1). Lineage (NCBI taxonomy): Eukaryota > Metazoa > Chordata > Amphibia > Caudata > Salamandridae > Pleurodeles > Pleurodeles waltl. Next base: position 114,851,101 of record NC_090450.1, read on the forward strand.
TAACTTTTCCACTGTCATAGTATGGCCAGCCTTTGTGTCCCTCAGAGCAGTGACGTGGACCCCATTCACTGTCACCTGCTGGAAGTGATGACTCCCACCCTCAGATATCACCAGCTCACTCTCTGAATTTTTCTCCCAACTAACGGAGGCCATGACATGGTCTTTGACCTACCCCTGGTGATTACATGCCCCTAAGGCCACAGTAGCCACCCATGTAGATCTCCCTCAAGTGGATGGTTTCTTTGGACAGACAGAGTCCCCTGCTTGTGTCCTAGCTGGGAATAGGGAGTGGGTTGGGAATGGGTGCCCTGGGCCACCACATACAATAACTTCCCTCCTTCTTCTAGAAGGAACATGTGAACCCTTTCCTTCCTCATTAACCTGAGACTTGTGTGGGTCTCCCTTGACCTTCCACTCACTCTTTTGGTGGGTCCCCCTAGGAACAGTCCAGCCTGAACTGCCAGGCCAGGTCCTCCCTGGATCAGAAACAAACATCCTGGTACCAGTTTCAGGGTATCACCCATCATTAGCTAGCTTGAATCCAGTGGCACAGTGAGCACGGGACCCACATCTGGGCATACCCAAGAATTTCTGCACAATTCAAACAGATTATATTTTTATGAACAAAACACGACCAAAACAACAAAAATCCAATAAGTAGAAGCTGAGATGTAATTTTGTTTTTAAATAAACTTAGTTGTAGACTATCTGGTCATGCTAGAGTGGGTCAAACCTGAAAAGTTAGACCGGCTGCGATGGAGCTTGTGTTGGATACAGGGAGCTACCTTAGCCTGCTGGAACAGTACCTTGATTCAGAGTTGCGCCAATGTCGAGCACAAGATTCAAGGAGTAAAGGTGGCGATGCCTTGACATAGATCACAAAGATGTAGGTTTGGCATTGGGTCTGAGCCATGCAAAGTTATAGAAAGTAGGCAATGTGTCATGCAGTCTGCAGTGCAGTGCTCCTGATCCTTGCAGCAGTGACGATGCACCAGTGTCAATGGTGAACCAGTGTCCTTAATCCTTTCAGCAGCAGTGATGCTTCGGCATCGATGGAAATGCACTGGTTTCGATCCGCGCAACAGCTTTGATGCACAGGTTCTGGCAGTTGCAGCACATTATGCCTTCTTCCAAGGGCCCAGGTCTGGATTGGCACCATTTGGCAGGACACAACTCAAAGCAAGCAAAATCCAGGTGCTCTGGCACGATTATGAAAAGTTTTTTAATTACCTGAGACTTAGGACAGGGGGCAAGTCAACATGCACTTGGTGTCACTCTGGGTTCAGGTGGCATGAGTGGGAGAAACTTCAAAGAAGGGATCTGAAGTCCACAGCGGTCCTCCATTTGTTCCCTAGCTCCAGACTCATTACAGTATATTAAGAAGTCCCTTGTGTGGGCAGGTCACTGCCTAATCAGGCATAAGTGTGAGGCTGCCTCCAGCTCTTCTTTACCATCTTACGCAGGATGGCCCATCTGGATGTTGATGACCCATCAGTTACACCTAAGCCCCATTTGTGGGTGGCTGTCTAGAGCGAATGCACAAGCCCAGCTGTCACCCCACTCCACATGTGTATTGGAGAGATGTAGGCCTCACAGTAGTAAAATTGAATTTGAGAGTTTTTCACTACCAGGACATGTAAAACTTAAAAGTACATGCCTTTTAATTACACAGCACCCTTCCCTATGGGCTACCTAGGACCTACCTTAGGGATGACATATGTAATAAAATAAAAGTTTAAAGCTTGGCAAGTGTTTTTAAATTCCATGTCAATGCAGCAGTGTAACCCTGCATTCAGGCTGCAATAGCAGGCCTGGGATATGTTTTAAAGCGCTACTTAAGTGGATAGCACAAGCAGTGCTGCAGGCCTACTAGCAGCATTCAATTTAAAGGCCTTAGGTACACAGAATGATCTTTATGAGGGATTTATATGTACATTAAGGCCCTCATTACAACCCTGGTGGTCGGTGAGATAGTGGTGGTAATACCGCCAACAGGCTGGCAGTACTAACTATGAAATTATGAGCATGAAGGAAACCACTTTAACACACCGACCGCCAGGGCGAAATCAACAGGCACTACAGCAGTAACCGCTTACAGCCAGGTGGAAGACAATGTTCCACCCACCGTATTATGATAGTCCAATCTGCCGCCTTTTCTAGGGTGGTACCAACAACATCAAAAGCCTGGCAGAAACACTGCACAGAAGGGAAAAGACTCACCTCTGGAGACTGTAGGAAGAAACACGCCGCTATGAGCCTGAGTATGCATCTCCCCATGCTCTTCTATGTTCTGCTCCACTACAAACACCAATGCTGGCGAGGACGACCTCAGTGAGTATTGCCACCTAGCACACATGGGGAGGAAAAGGAGAGTGACACACACACACAACACCCCCATCCCCACCCCCAACACAAAACACACAAGCAGATAAGGTAGCATTACATATTCACCCGTACCCCTCAGGAATAATGCAAAGACAAAAGGAACTGATTAAAGTGAGTATAATAATATAAAATAGTATAAATACGTGCATCCAAATCAACAAGTATATACATATATACAAATGTAGGGACACTGCCCAGACCACAATGTTCGTGGGCCACAGGGCCATATCACAAAATCCAAGGCCCCACCTCACTCCTGCAACAACACGGAGAGAACACTGCAGGGGCATCAGGTCAAAAATAGGCATGCACCTCAGGGGGATGGAGAACGGGGGGCACCTCAGCCGGAAGATGGTACAATGCCACTGGTCCTGGAGGGGGCAACTTGCCCTGTGCTTGGTCCTGGGGAGGGCCACAGTCTCTCAAGTGGATGGCTTCTCCACTGGGTCTGGAGGGGGCATTGTGCTCAGTGATCTTCATCCTGTGGAGGATGCGGTGAGTGGATGGCTTCTCCATCCTGTGGAGGATGAGGTGAGTAGATGGCTTCTCCACTGGTTGTGGAGGGGGTATAGTGCCCAGTGGTCTTCATCCTGTGGAGGATGGGGTGAGTGGATAGCTTCTCTACTGGTCCTGGAGGGGGCATAGTGCCCAGTGATCTTCAACCTGTGGAGGATGCGGTGAGTGAATGGCTTCTCCATCACGTGGAGGATGAGGTGAGTGGATGGCTTCTCCACTGGTTGTAGGGGGGCATAGTGCCCAGTGATCTTCATCCTGTGGAGGATGGGGTGAGTGGATGGCTTCTCTACTGGTCCTGGAGGGGGCATTGTGCTCAGTGATCTTCATCCTGTGGAGGATGAGGTGAGTGGATGGCTTCTCCTCTGGTTGTGGAGGGAGCATAGTTCCCACTGGGGCTGCTGCTGCTGGTGGCGGTGCTGGCAGTGGTGGGGGAGGCTCCAGTCCATCCCCTGCAGACTCAGACGGCTACCCACTGGGGCGGATGTTGCTGGTGGCGGTGCTGGCAGTGGTGGGGGAGGCTTCATCCCATCCCCTGCAGCCTTGGACAGCTGCACCACCATGGTTGGAGTCCCTGCACCAGGCCAATTGTCTCTTTTGCCTGCTGTTGCAGGCCCCTTGTCCCTCCTTCCTGCAGTAGGGCTGCCTCCTTGCCCTTCCTTCCTGTAGCTGGGGCTGCCTCTGTGCCCTTCCTTCCTGCACCTGGGGCTGCTTCCTTGCTCTTCCTTCCTGCAGCTGGGGCTGCCTCCTTGCCCTTCCTTGACGCATTTGGGGCTGGCACCGTGTCCGTCTGACTGGCTGGTGGCCAGGATCCTTTCCTACCTGGAGTAGTTGGGGATATTACTGTGCCCGTGGACTGGGTGACTGAGGAGCTTGGCTGGGTTTTGACCACCCCGGCCTGAGGTGGGAGGGCTAGGGAAGAGGTCAATGTTGGTGAGGAAAAGCTTCTTAGGGACATTGTGGTGGGAAGAGGGAGATGGTTTGGGAGTGGAGGAAGAGGGAGTGGTCCTAGGAGGTGTCAGTCTGCTGTGTTTGGGTGCAGGTGCATGGGTCGGATGCTGTTGTGAGGTGGATGGCTGTTGGGTGTCTGAGTGCTTGCATTTGTGTACTTTAAGAGCAGGGGGCACAGACACAGCGGGAGAGGACTCAGGGGACGTGTGCATGGATGTGGGGGTTGGGACTGCCAGTGAGGGGTGTGCACTGATAGGTGTGCTGGTGATGGGGGTAATGGATGAGGTTGTAGTGCATGCAGGTGTTAGTGTAGACAAACTGGGAGGGAGGTGGACGAGGAGGAGGAGGGGGCCACAGTGGAGGCAGTGAATGTTGGTTTGTCTGATTCTGGATGTTGTTTGAGTGAGTGCTTGTAGGATGAAGTGTGGTGTTTATCCACTCTTGTGTGTTGTCCTGGGTGCCTGCTCGTCTGACTGTGTGCTTGGGATAGGTTGGGTTTGAGGAGAATGGGATTGGGAAGAGGAAGTTGGAGGGAAGGGTGGAAACAGGGACAATGGCTGCCATCAGAGAGGAGGCCAGAGCCTGGATTGATCTATGTTGGGCCGTGAAGCCAGTGTGAATACCCTCCAGGAATGCATTTGTCTGTTGCATTTGGGCTGCCAGCCCCTGGATAGCATTCATAATGGTTGTCTGCCCAACAGAGATAGATCGCAGGAGGTCAATAGTCTCCTCACTCAGGGCAGCAGGGCTAACTGGGGCAGGGCAAGGGGTGCCTGGGGCAAAGGAGATTCCCACCCTCCTGGGTGAGCGGGCATGGGAAACTTGCTGAGGGGCTGCTGGGAGGGTGGTGCTGCTACGGGGGTGGCGGCTGTACCTGTAGCTGGGGTGGGCATAGAGGTGTCCCCCACAACCAGGGAGATCCCATCGGACAGAGGTATCTGTGTCCAAACTGTCCCCTCCTGTCTTTGCTGTGGTGCTCCCCTCGCCCTCCGTCCCACTGGTGCCCTCACCGTTTGTGGATTCGGCCTCCTGGGTCTTGTGGGATGCAGCTCCCTCAATCACCGGTGCCTCTTCTCCTCCGTCAGATTATGCTAATGCACATAAGGACAGGGTGACAAAACAAAAAGGGTGGGAGTAGCTAAAGGATACACTTGGTCAATGGTAGCAACAAAACCACCGTTGGCGTACACAACACACTCACACACAGGAAACAGCCCTAAGCACTAGGCAATGCACTACCAGTCACAATGCTAGTCACCAGGGCATGGATAGGGACACCTAACACCAATTGCAGCATACCTGAGACCCACAGACCCCTGCCCAGTAGTGGATACCTACTAGCTTGGTTGGAGTACTTTCACATCAGAACCTTGCCCAACATGGGACCTACTCTGCAATGCCAGGCCTGGGCTAGGGGCACTCACAGGACCTACACCTCCCTCCCGGTTACCACCCCACCAGGCGTAAGTTGTGTGTTAAGGCACTGTACTCACCCCCTTGTAGCTGCTGTGTTACCCCCAAGCACCCATCTAGCTCCGGATAGGCCATTGCCAGTATGCGGGCCATCAGGGGGTCAGGGTTCGACGGACACCCCTTCCTCGTTGGGAGGCCATCACCAGCTAGGCTCTGCTGTCTTCCGTGCCCAGCGTATCAGTTCCTCCCACCGTTTGCAACATTGGGTGCTCTGCCTGCCGTAGACCCCCAGGGTCCACATGTCCTTGGTGATGGCACACTATATACCCTTCTTTTGATGGCCAGTGCCCTGCAGGGAAATGGACACAGGGAAAGTTATTAGTTTGACCGTTCTGCCTGTTACACTCATGGCCCACCATGCCCCTTCCCATCCCCATTAGCACACACATGGTCCAGCATACGTGCTGTATGCTGCCCAGGGCCCATCCATCAACCCCCCCCACATGCGGCCTTCACACACAGCACTCCATGCATTGATGCCCCATGCATCATACTCACGGTGTACTCACCTGTTGGTCTGGAGGACCATACAGAAGTCCGTACTGGGGTAGGACCCCATCCACCAACAGCTCCAACTCCGCCGAGGTAAAATCAGGGGCGCTTTCCCCAGTTACACGAGCCATGGTCGGTTCCAGACACAAGTCACAGCAGCTCATGCAGTGTAGGTCCCCTCCTGTTGAAGGTCAGGTAGCAAGTGAGGAATCAGATAGAAAATGGCAGTCACGTCTGCAGCGGTGTGTACCGTCACCACTGGCGTACATCATCATTGGCCACTGTACCCCCTAGGGCTCAATGTTAATCAATGAGGAGTTGCGCAGCGGTTCTCGACCGCCTCCCGCAATGGCACACAACGTCAGCAGAATTACTTCATTTCTACATGTCCCTCCAAACAGGACAGACGGACGCCATTTCAGGGGGGGTGCAGGCCATGGCTCCTAACTGCTTCACAGTACACAAATGCACCATTTGGACATCTCCAACAAAATTTTGTTACAATCACAACATGCATCGAACTGCAGTGATTGGAATGTAGAGATAATGCCCAGCTGCTTACTCTTTTGACCCATAGATTGCAACCACTGTGGTGAATAGGAGATGGAGACATCCCCCCATGTACAGTCCCCTGGTGGACTTGGCAACAATGGAGGACATGCACTTTATCTCACCTATAGACTTGACAGGGCCACAATCCCTGAGCTGTGTGCCCAATTGGAGCCTGACCTAATATCTGTTATCCATCACCCCACCGGGATCCCCACTCTTGTGCAAGTGCTATCAGTGCTCCATTTCATGGCAACTGGATCTTTCCAAGTGACAGTGGGCTTGGCAGCAGGAATGTTACAGCCAATGTTCTCAAAAGTGCTGACCAGAGTGTTGTCTGCCCTGATTAAACACATGTGCAGCTACATCGTTTTCCCCAGGTGGAGGATTTGGCCACAGTGAAAGTTGACTTCTATGCAATGGGACATATCCCCAACATTATTGGGCCAATTGATGGTACACATAGTGCATTTCCCCCCCCCCAAACAAAATGAACAGGTGTTCAGAAATCAAAAGAGTTTTGACTCCATGAATGTGCAGATGGTATGCCTGGCAGACCAGTACATCTCCCATGTCAATGCAAAGTATCCTGGGTCTGTGCATGATGACTTTATCCTGAGGAATAGCAGAACCCCAAATGTGATGGGCCAACCACAGAGGCACAGGGTGTGGCTGTTTTGCTTTCCTTCTCTTATCTTATGACCGAGCTGACAAAACTTCTCTGGAATGCACTTCTTAGTTTAAAGAAGACATTTATTATTATTATTACTTCACCACGAAGTTCCTGAAAGACGAAATTAGTAGGTTGGAAGCACATGTTTAAAAGTAGTCGCAGCAATCAAAGAATATATAGCAAAGTACTTCTCAGTTGCAATGTACACAGCAAATACATGTGATTATATTATACCATACTTTCAAAGCAAAGAATAAAAGTCAAAATTGCATCACCGTAGGGCCTATCACTGCTCGTCATCCTTCTCATGCCTGCAAGTTGATGACTCCTGTTCAACTGCGAGAAGGAGATTTTCCACCCAAACGAGAGGCCAGGCAGCTGACGTCCGCTCCTGACTGAAGTCCTGGAGAATTTCCCCTTGCTGCTGCCCAGGGTCACCGTTAAAAAAGCCTCCCCCTTCCTCTCAGACTCGGGAAATAAAACAAGCCATTGGAGATTGGCCAGATCTCCAAAGCCTCTCCTCTTCCCAAGTCTGAGCAGAAAGGAAAACACCAGATATAAGCTCTCTTATCACGTTAGGGTTCGTGTGAATTCAATTTAAAAAACACAGCTTGGTCTACCATGTGGAAAAACACAGCTCATCTGCAATGTCTCAACTACAATGTCTAACTCCACGTTAAAGCCAATAGGCAGCTAACCTAAATACCAAATGTAATGTCTATGCCATGTTAAAGCCAATAGGCAGCTAAACTGAATACAGAATGTAATGTCTAATGCCATGTTAAAGCCAATAGGCAGCTAAACTGAATACAGAATGTAATGTGCTCCTGATGAACATTGAACAACTAATATGCGCAGTGGTAAAACACAAAGTAATTGGTCAAACACAATTAATGGCATAACAGTGGCTAATAAGTGAGCCCTGGTTCCCACCCAGTATATGTTGGTGTATGGTGTGGGCCCTAATAGTTAGTGTGTGGCTAACAGTTGTCCTCGATATTTGCAGGTGACTCTGGTTACCCCAACCTCTCATGGCTACTGACCCCTGTGAGGAATGCCAGGACAAGTGCAGAGGAATGTTACCTTGAGACACATGGGTGAACAAGAAGGATTATAGAGAGGACCTTTTGCCTACGTCTAACAGGTAGAGCCCTGTGCTACTCACCCAAGAAGGTCTGCCAGATCATTGTGGCATACTGTATGTTGCAAAACCTTGCCTTGCGTTGCCAGGTGCCTTTTCTGCAGGAGGAGGAGGCTGGAGATGGCAGTGTGACAGCAGTAGACCCTGTGGACAGTGAAGAAGAGGAGGCAGAGGATGAGGATCACAACAGAAGTGCAATTATTTATCAATACTTCCAATGAGACACAGGTAAGGCAGTGTTGATACACATATATTACACAGTATGATGTGTGACATTGTCACTGGCAGGCTGTATATTCCTACATCTATGCCCACTTACTGTACCCTTTGGCATCTATTTTTGCAGATGTTGGTGCCCCACCATTTCTCCTGGTGTGTTCAGTGCAGCCAACTACAGGTCTTTCCAATGTAAACATTACTTTACAGTTGAATTGCAATGTTTGAACCTTTGCTAAACGAATACCTTTTGAAAACATCTGACATACACCATACTTGTATTTTATCAAACTGTGTTAATTGCAGTGCTCTGAAGAAGAAGGGGTAGTGGAATGGGCTGGGGCGATGATGGAGGATAGTCCAGGGTAGAGTCCAGTCTATTTGTATCACAGGTGCATTGTCCAAGGGGGCATAGGAAGTGGAGCAATGGCAGTTCAAGGTGGACAGGTTGACAGAGTAGGACACAAGGGTGACAATCAGGAGAGTCTTATTTCCTGGTGGGGTCTTGGCAATAGTCTCTGGGTTCTCCCTGGATCGCAGGGAATGTTTGCAGGGTGGTTCTCCTTCTGCAGGGGGAGGGGTGCTGGTGGCCCATTGTTCCTGTGGCGGGGCCTCCTGTCCACTAGCGGAGGTGGAGAGTTGTTCGATGGTTTGGCTAGTGTCAGGGGCCCGGTGGTGTGCCACTGCCTCCCTCATACTGTTGGCCCCTGCAAAGGAGATCAGGGTGGTGTTGATGTCCTTCAAGTCCTCCCTGATCCCCCGGTACTGTCCCTTCTGCAGTCGCATGTTCTCCTGCAACTTGTCCAGTATCTGGCCCAGCGTATCCTATGAATGTTGGTATGCTCCCAGGATCGCGGTTGGTGTCTACTGGAGAGTCGGTTCCCTGGGCCTGTCCTCCCCCTGTCACACAGCAGTCCTCCCAGCTTCCCTGTTGTCCTGTGCCGCTGTCCCCCGAACCGTGTTCCCTCTGACCCCAGATCCATGATTGTCTTGGGTTTGTGGGGTGGCCTGGGGTCCCTGTAGTGATGGACTAACTGCTGATTGACGTATCCTGGGGACAGAGGTATGGGCCCCCTGGGTGGGTGCTAAGGTGGTGTTTCCTGAGGGTGGAGGCTCTGTGGTGGTGTGAGACTGTGCCTGAGTAACCGACTGTCCGGAGATCCCTGATGGGTTAGGATGGTCATCCTGGCGAGCAGAGCTGCTGTCATCACTGTGGGCCTCTTCTGTGGGGGGACTGGATGTTGCTGGCACCTCTTCGTCTGTGACATTGGGTGGGTTACCTGTGGGAATGTAAATACAGTGTTATTGTTTCTGCATGTGACATATTGTGCATGGGTGTGTTGCCCTCTATGGTTGTTATTGCCCTGGCAGCTTTGCATTGTGTGAGTTGTTATTTGATGGGCTAGATGATTCTCTCTAGTGTGCATGCTGGGGTGATAGGTGTCCATGCAGGTATGTGAGGGGTGTCCATGCATTGGTGTTGCATGCAGGGCTTGGTATTGGGATGAGTGGGTTGTGATGGTGGGGTATGTGGGAGGTGGTGGAGTGATGGGAGTGAGGGTAAGGGTGGGAGTATGTGATGGCATGCAGGTCGTGGGGTGATAGTAATAGAGATTTGACTTACAAGAGTCCAGTCCTCCTCCTACTCCGGCCAGGCCCTCAGGATGCATGATTGCTAAGACTTGCTCCTCCCATGTTGTAAGTTAAGTTGTGGGTCAGTCCTCTGAACTGCGAGCTGATATCTTGCTGCAATGGAACGTACCTTCCCCGTAGAACGTTCCACCTCTACCTGATGTCATCCCTTGTTCTTGGGTGCTGTCCCACGGCATTGACCCTGTCCATGATCCTCCGCCATAGCTCCATCTTCCTAGCAATCGATATCTGATGCACCTGTGATCCAAATAGCTGTGGCTCTACCCGGATGATTTCCTCCACCATGACCCTTAGCTCCTCCTCAGAGAACCTGGGGTGTCATTGTGGTGCCATGAGTGTGGTGTGGGTGGTATGGGTGAGGGTGTGTAGGGTGATGTGTTGGGGTGTGTGTTGTGAGGTACGTGAATGGTGTATAGGTGATGGTGGTATGTGGCTCTGGTTGTGTGGGTGCTCTTGCTGTCTCTCTCTCTGTTGGCAATGATTTGTATTCATAAAGGGCTGTGGATAATGTGGGTGTGTGTTTTATAGAGGTGTGGGTGTGTGGGTGTGGTGTGTGTATTGGTGTCAGGTGTGTGTAGTTTGAATTGTCCAATGTGGTGTTGTTTTGTTTGTGTGTGTATTTTGAGCGCGGCAGTATGTACCGCCGATGGTTTACCACCATTGAATGCCCACCACAGTGATTCGTGGGTCATAGTTTTGTGGGCGTAGTTCTGTTGGCAAAACAGTGTGGGTTTTGCTACCGCCAGTTTATCACTGACCTTTGGGCTGGCGGACTTGTGTGTGTGGCTGTATAGTGAAGGATTGGTATGTGTATGTCATAATATGGTTGGTGGTTATCTGCGGCGTTATGTTGGTTGAAGTCGGCATGGCGGTAAGTGGGATTCCCGCCAATGTCATAATCAGGGCCTAAATCTGCCAATTGAGTATTTAGCAATCAAACCATGTTTTAGAGAGAAGCCCACCCTCTTGAGCACCAGTCAGCAATGGTAAAGTGCATAGAGTCCTAAAGCCAAACAAAACACATTTTGCAAAAAGTGGAGGGAAAAAAGCAAAATGTTTAGGGGTGACTCTGCAAAGAGGATCGTTCCTAAGACAAAGGTAATGAGGTTGAATCATGGAAGCATATAAGTAGAAATTTGGAGACAATAGTCTTGTGGATGTAACAGATTCACAAAATAATGCATGCGTGCTTCCAGGCCTATACAAAGATGTAGTGAACTCACTGCCTCTCCCTGTTTATGCATCCCCTCTTCTTGTATATAGTTTTTAAATATGGTATTAGATAGCTTGAGCAGATGCAGTGTAGGTATAGTGTTGGGTAGTTATGTTTAATTAGTATGTTATCAATCAAGGTTACTAGGTAGAGCAGGTAGAATGAAAATACAAATATATATATTTACTTAGATTCATGTTTTAAGCTAGTATATGTGTAGGGTTGGGGGCTGATGTTTAATATGTCTTGTGTCTAAGATAGTTAAGTTCAAATAGCATAGATTTAGTTATAGGCCAAAGTAGAGCTGAGTAGGCAGTACAGTGATAGGATTAGATAGATAGGTATATTTTATCAGTGTGAGTAAGTTTATTATAATAAATATTTTACTATTTCACATAGGGTGTTGATGTGTTTCTACATAGTATTCTTTTTTGGTTCTTCATTGATGGAAATGTGTGTTTTTTGTAAAGAGGCAGAAATTGATCAGTGATGACAAGTAAGTGTACATGCACATCTGCTGCCACATCAATACACCATGAAATGAGCTCTGAAGTTCCTATTTACCTTAAACACTACACACCCTACCTGCCACCATCCCATCCCTAACCCCATCCCCACCCAGGCTCCCACCCTTCTGCGAGGTCCCCCCCGTATCTAATGAGAAGAATCATCCCTACCCTGAGGCTGTCAGAACACTCAGACAGCCCTAAGAGAGTCTTCCCCCCACCCACTCATCCCCCAAGTGCCTACCAGCCCCCACTGGCCCCTACTGGCAATCGCCTCCCCCCAAAATGTCCATAAAGAGTCCATAGAGCGTATACATAAAGAAAAAAAAGGCTAACTCGGCCAGTCAAACAAGGGGGATATCTAAGTACTCTGAAGATCATAAAGAAATCCAAACCAACAAACAAGAAGAAAAAAAAGAAAAACAGAGACATAGTTGATAGAGAATACCCACAAATATAGGAATAAAATCCTCAATCATACTACTAAGTAGATGTATACATATGAAGTATGCATTCTAGGTCTTTAATTTTCTTCTGAATCCCATCCAAACAGAGGCCATGGCTTGCTCTCATCTGAGCCACTGCCGACCCCACTTCTTCAACATCAGCAACTCGCTGCTGTAATTCAGTGACCTTTGTGGCAAGAGCGACTACTTTGCCTGTGACTTCTTTCAGAGACTGTTGAATCAGCAGAATAATTGTGCGCACTTGTGCATGGTGTTGCTAGGCCTCCATCTGCTGGGCCTGTAGAAACTATAAGATTAGCACTAAGGTCCTGTGTGCCATTCTCTGCACTTGCATCCTCCAAGGTAGTTTGCGAAGATAAGAGAGAAAGTGAAAAAGGATCAGATGAAACCCTTTGCCAGCATCCGGTGGGATTTTACTCCAGCAGCCAGTAACTTTGATTCTGCTGCCATGCCAGAGGAAGAGCGCATCAAAGATGGTGAGCATTTACTTTTCCCTTAGAGGTCATCCAACTCCTTAGCTGGTTATCTATTGAGCTGTTTGAGCTTGGTCCAGCTTGAGACTGGAAATTCTTGATTTTGGGCCTGCAGGCACTAAAGCAAACTTTTTTACACCCCCCGTGCAGTCCGTGGAGACAGCCTTTCTTTCTTTGGTAAATATCTCCAAGATATTGCATTCTTCATTTCCTTTGATAGATCCACAAAAACGGATTCCTCACCTCTCTTATCCAGATTAAAAGCGGCAGGAGAAACAGCAAAAAAGGGTTTCGAGGCAGAAACTGAAATTGACATTGAAGCAGGGTTTATAACAGTATCTGTGGCAGGTCTGGTGGTCTGAGTATATAGGTGGGTTGTAATAGCCACTGAGCCCTCATCATCTGCTACCATACATCAATTACCCGCACTGCCCCGGCCCCCCGATTTAGTTGTACTCCTAGTGTCAGTTACCAGGCATGCATCCGCCACAGCTGTTGGCATTGACTTGTCAAGGGAATGGGGCTGCTGAAGTACTGCCTCTTGTGAAATAGACTGCACGGATGTATAATCGTTAACACAGTGTATCACAGTGAGGGATGCAGCATCAGAGAAAACATTGTCACACTCAATACCTGGGGGGAGGTTAACAAAGTTTTCCAGCCTGGAGTACATCCAGTGGACTTTTAGGGATTTGGCCAAGTGCCTTGTGGGGATTGTAGTCCTAAACTTTAAAGGACCATCTAAGAGCTTCTAGACCTTTAGATTTGTTGTTTGGACACTTTGAGCTGTTAAGAGGCACTTCAGGGCGATGTTCCAGAGGTTTGGAGAAGTTTGGAGCAACTTTGGGAAAGAAGCTCCATAAGTGGACCGACCCAACATCATGAGTCAAGCCGACTACCTTCAACTGCAAACCAGTCTGAATTTTAGGTTCACCCTGCTGAATGCTCCGGGAGCTCCAGACTTCCAGGATTTAATACGTGTCTCACAAGAAAACAATCTCACGACGTTTCAATGAAATCCGCTTGCTGGAGAGGAATGCACATTGTCAAAAGAGAAAAGCTCTAGATAAATTTCTATGTGCAAAGGCAACATTTTGATCAATGTCTCCTACTTGGTGTATCCAAGCAGGATCCAGCGCCGCCAGCCTCAAATTGTGACTTGGTCCCAGTCTAGCATGACCAGATGTCCCCAGTTGGCGCTATTGATTTCCGACACCTAGAAAGCACTTTTTTTTATTTAATCTTTAAAAATTCATATTCCCAGTTCCCTATATTGGACTTTTGTCATTTTGGAGTCATTTTAAAGAAATAAATATTTCCACATTTTATAAATTGGAGTGGGATTTTTATTGTGTTGGGTCTTACTTATTTATTGTATTGGTGTATTGAATTCTTTTACATATCTGTCTCCTGAGCTAAGCCTGCCTCCTTGTTGCCAAGCTATCAGGGTTTGAGCCAGGGGCTGATGTTTTGAGACCTTGACTGGACCTAAGATTGGATTAGTTGCCTTATAGCTAGTGGTAGGTGTCTACTAATATTCCAGCTTCTAACACCTTACCTTCCATGATCTGTATTTAATTTACAAAAATGTGAATCATGTTCACATTACATACATTGTCATTACTGTATTCGTATTTTATAAATGTTCCTTATCAAAACAATAGGACCTTTCAATATGACTGACAGAAGTTTATAATGCTATTTCTATATGAAAGGAAACCAATTTATAGCATGTCATGTTCAACCTCATACAGTGATAGGGCACCCTGCTGTTCATAGCACAGTGGCCTCCATGCAATATCTTTTAGGTCAAATTTAATTTTTTTAGATATTAACATTGTATAAAGCATATCAAGATCAATGGCATCCTAAATCTGTACACTTAAAAAGCAAATTTAAAGTCTGTGTCCAATGACTAACTTTGTTGCCAGTTTGATGACTGTATCAACTGTTTGTTTGGCCAGTTACAAAAAGGAGGAGTTGATTTCCAAAGGCAGAATGGACAAAGCATTTTTTTAAAATATTGTGCATACTAAATTAGCTTCTTGAACTAACAAAGAATAGCATTGCATAGCCATGAATGTTACAAACATGTGATACCACAGTTGTCTAGGACAGCCAAGACACTACACTGAGGCTTTGGGGAAGGGATGAGGTCTATTTGTGCTCCACATATTCTTTTGGAGCATTGTAGGTGAATGACCGATTAGACACACTCCTCCGTTCTAAGACAAAGTAAGAAGAACCTCTTAGGGGTTTCTAGTTGGTAATGCCACCAAAGAAAGCCAACAGCAGGGAAACATAAAGAAGAATCCACCCACCCCATGGCTAAGACAGAGCACTGTAAGAACATTGTGGAGTTAAGGATTAGCTGTGAGAAGAAGACACAAAAGGATGGTTAGAAATCTGTCATAAGGTTACCCAAAGAATAAGTAAGGGAAGAAGAAGGAGAAACAGAACAGAGTAATCAGGAGAAAGTGGGTATAACGTGAGGTCAAAGCCCATTTTTACCTGTGGGGTTGAGGAAAGAAAGGGAAGCGATAAGAGCAAGAAACAGACTATGAGGACTTAACTTTCTATCCTGTTGCACATAAGCAACAATCAAACTTAGAAGACTCTACAGCTATTACAGAAAGTGAGTGCATCTATGTTCAAAACCATTAGTAGTTGCTCACTAAAGGATTATCTATACTGAGAAGACATGCTTCCCCTCATACCTGGAGGCCACCACAGAAAGCGGTACATCTAAGAAAAAACTAAGGTTTCCTTTGCATTTTCCACTACAATTCACACACATGGGTAACATGAGTTTGCAAGGCTCAGCAGTTCATTTAAAGTTCTAAAAAAGCTCATGTACGTAACAATGCCTTGAACACAGTATACACCTGTTCCATCCCTTTCATTTTCCTGAGCTTTAGTTCTCATTTATTTTTGCTTTGGAGAACGATTGTGGGACTCCTTCTTTTGAAGATTCTCAACTGCAAATTAGAGAATCATGAGAGGGAAAATTTGCAATTGATCTCTTCACCCCGTGGTGTCAAGCAAATATCTCTCCCATTGTCTTGTTCTGCATGAGCCCCAACAGGATGCAGGGTAGAGTGTAGCGAGCATCTAATTCTTTGCCTAACCATGATAAAAATATTATAATGCTTGGCTCTCAATGTGTTCACAGAAAGGTGAGAAAGGAACAATGTTGTGCCCACAGTATGCCCCTCTGCCACCCCTGCCACCTTTTTGGTGCCCTTGGTTTTTCTTTTTATTTTGGAGACAGCTTGAGGGGCTCCTACTTCTAAGGACCCCAAAGTGCAAACTAGTTATCCTCAGGGTCACATTTAAGTGAATTATTAGAGGGAAACCCTAAAATGATTTCCCCAACCTGTGGGTTTAAAGGAATAATTATACCTTGACTTCCTCTGCACAAGCCCTGGATGCATGCAGGTTTTGGTGCATTGAGCATCTAATGCTTTGCATCTCCAGGAAGGAATTATTCTCATGTTTGGCACTCAGTGTGCTCACTGAAAGATGAGATGAAGAAGCAACATGAGATGTTAAGGGCTGCAGGGATTCAACAATGTAAGGAAATGCCTCTTTTTGCATGTTAACCTAGTGGCTGTGGAGGTAACTGCCTAAAGTATCCTTTCTTGCCCCTAGACCTCTTTCCTGACAGATTTTGCCATCCAACGTGGGCTGGAGTGGCTGAACTAACTGTTACAAACTGTCAATAGTTTCCAAACTTTTCAAACGTTTCCAAACTTTTTTGTGCCCAATGCTTCTTTGTCGTTGCTATAAAAGTTATTTACTGCTTTTAAAATCTGTATCTTCAGAGCCCCGTGGTGAATTTTGATGATCAAGGTCCCTAAAATTCATAAAAATATAACCCATTTTTTTTATAAATTGGCGTCTTATTTCTTTCATAATGTTCGACATTCTTATTTCTTTGTCTGTTGCTTTTAAACGTTTTACACTCTGTTCCTTTGGTAAGCCTTACTTCTCACAGTCACAGCTACCCAGGTTTGAGCTTAAGGCTATGTAAATGTACCTGACTGGACCCAAGATGGTATTTGCATGATAAGGCCCCTGAGCCATATTAAGTAGTACACCCAAATCCTCACAGACAACAATTATTCTTCACACCACTTGGGAAAGCAAAATCTTACATTTGCTAAATTAACACATTTATTAACAATGTTAATTTTACATCATTAAATACCTTGTGCATATTAATCGTATAATTTGTAGTAGGTGGGTGCATTTACCCATTATGAGCAGTACCCGAGTTAACACAATATGTGACTTAAGTTAGCCCCAGTTCTATTGCAATCTTCAATGTCTACTTTAACACATTCAAGGTTGAGAGGCAGAACATTTCATTCTGTTGTATTTTGCATTTATGTGTCTTTCCATTGTAGATGCTTTTTAGACAGATGCCTATTGCTGGCTAGTGAATAGTTTATTGTTATAAATTAGACAACTAACAGTGAGGTTCTCATCCAAAGGAGGAAAAGATGCCAGGAGCAGAGAGTGACTAGAGGAAAAAGCTGACTGTACTCTATCCTTTGTCCAGCATAACAATTCAAGGACACAGCCATGCATGGACCATTGTATTGCCTTGAGAAAGAGGGATATTTGCCTGCTCCCACATTCAGTAGTAATATGATGGGTTCCCGAGAGTGAGAACAAGCAGCAATGTTGCAACCTAATGCCTTACTGAAAAATAATAATTGTGTGTTTCTTTGACTAAGGAGGAAATCCTTGCTGACTTCAAACTGAGAATGCCCTTCTCATCTCTGCTGATCTCTACTTCCCAAGTACACAGGATTAATACCTAAGCATTCATATTCTCTCACAAGACCTTTGTTTTGATTTCTGAAGCTGACACCTTTTTCTACTTGTCTAATCAAGTTTCTTTTCTTGAACCATACCTGCCTAATTTAGATAAGGGATTTCCTTGATGGAAGATACTTGTTGCACATTTGATATTCTTTGTGTAATTCTTGTTAACGTTCAATTTTTCCTTAACTTGAAAGATCAGCTCCTTGACCATTTAAACTTGTGCTAATGATCTAATACTTAATGAATGAATAACTTCAATTTAACTAAATTTCTTTATAAGCCCCCTTAAACACACTACAGTTCTATTTTCTTTTCTTGTGGAGTCCAAATTGTGAAGAAAAAAGGTCAATATGAACAATAGCATGGTTTGTATGATGATTAAACCCTATGTTTAATATTTAAGATTTACCAGCCCATCATGCCCAATACTGTTGGGGATGAGGTTTACGTCACTGTGTGGTTTAATTCCACATGTACAGCTGCTCATAAAATGTTTTAAAAAGCTCTTAGATCTGTTCTCTTTTCCTGTTATTTAGTTAAACTGGCTAGGGGACAGTATAGGACAACATTAGAAAAGAGAAAAACGGAAATCAGAACCAAAGCATGGGATGAACTCTAGGCAGCTACTGAACTGAGGGACACATCAAAATTTTAGAGGGTGTTAAATCACCCTTTTTCTCAGAATATGACATCCAGGACGATGACTGCCTGATCTCAGAATCTGTCTGGGTGAATCATTTCGTGAGGGTAATTCAGATTGGTGACGATATTCAATTGGAGGGAGCTGAGAGTATTAACCAGAAGCCTGTGGAATCCAATTTGAACATAATAGATATGTCTTTCGAGCATCACAAGGTTATTACAGCAATCAATCGTTTAAGGTCAGGCAAGGCTCCCGGCCCTGACGGGGTTCCCATAGACCTCTTTAAATCTACGCCAAATCTTTGGGGCCCTTTAATTGCAAATGTTCTAAGAAGTATAGTAAAGAGCAATATCCCTTCTTCATGGAAGTTGGACATAATTATCCCTATATGTAAAAAGGCTAATAGACAAGATCCAAACTGTTATAGGCCAATCTCCCTCATAGATTCAACTGCCACGATTTTGGGGAGTGTGATTTTGTCACGGCTGGAGGAATGAGTGTTGGAGGCAAAGACGCTCTGTCCGATCCAATGAATTCAGACCTGGTCTAGGCACTGTAGAACAAGCACTTAATTTACACCTCATTCCCAGTAAATACGTCACTGTTAGAAATGAATCTATTCAAATGGCATTCATTGATCTGTCAAGTGCCTTTGATCTGGTAAATAGAGGTAAACTTTGGCAGATCATGGAAACCATGGGGCTCGATTCAAACCGGTTGATGTTAATAAAGTGATTACATACTGATCTACTAGTTTCTGTGCAATATGGTGTTCATGGTGAGAGAACTCAGGGCCAGATGTAGCAAAATAACATTTTGCGTCTTGCAAATTGCGAGTACTAGCAACTCGAAATTTGCAACTCGCAAAATGTTATGCAGAAAGGTGTCTCAGACACCTTATGTGAGTCGGTATGGGGTCGCAAAGACCCACCTCATTAATATTAATGAGGTGGGTCGCAAATTGCGGCCCCATACCGAGTCTAGGCACTCACAAACATGGAGGCCTGCTGTCGTCAGCAGACCTCCATGTTCGTGATTGCTTTCAATAAAGCAGTTTTTTTTTTTAAGTGTAGTCCGTTTTCCTTAAAGGAAAACGAGCTGCACTTAAAAAAAAAAACGAAACCTTTAGTTTCGGTTTTTTTTCAGGGCAGGTAGTGGTCCCTTGGACCACTACCTACCCTGAAAAAATATTTGTGGGTCCATTCACAAAGTGGAAGGGGTCCTATAGGGACCCCTTCCAATTTGCGAGTGGGTTACCATCCACTTGAAGTGGATGGTAACTGCGACACCATTTGCGACCGCATATGCGGTCGCAAATGGTATTGCATACCACTCGGAATCGCAAATAGGAAGGGAACACCCCTTCCTATTTGCGATTCTGAAATGCATATTGCGAGTCGGTCCCGACTCGCAATATGCATTTCTGCATAGCAAAGAGGCATTTGCGCCTCCTTGCGAGGCGCAAATCCTTTGCTACATCTGCCCCTCACTCTTTTCCAACTACGCGAGAAATGAGACAGGGTTGCATCCTAGCCCCATTCCTATTTTTGTTATATATCAATGGGCTTTATGACTTCCTGGTAAAAAATAGGAAGGATTTTCCTAGGATGGGACAGAGACACCTCCCAGTATTACTGTATGCTGATGAACCGGTTATAATCCAGCACACACCAAAGGGTCTTCAAGGTATGTTGGACCTTTTTTTAACTTTCATGCATGATCTTGATTTGAAGTAAATTATAAAAAGACGTATGCTATGACTTGTGGTCCTCGAAATACAAGGTTGAAATGATTTACTGTGGGAGGAAACATCATTAACAAAGTTAGAGACTTTTGTTATTTAGGTATGCACGTAAGTTCCTCTACTTTATGTAACACCCATTTTAGAATCATGACTCAGTAAATGGTGAGAAACGTTGAAGCAGTTTTTCGCTTTGCCCGTAAATTGGGTCATAGACCAGTATAACAGATCTCAAGGCTTTATAGCTCTAAATGTGTTTCAGCAGCCACATACGGGGTGGGTTTATGGGGCTATGCTAAAGCAGATCAGCTTCAACGTGCTGAGAATAAATTTGCTCACAGATTATTGCAGGTACATAAGAACATAGCAAAAATTATCCTCCATAAGGAATTGGGTTTACGACACATGGAGGACTTGATTGCAGTTGCCCCTCTCCTACTATGGCTTAGATACTGGAGTAATCCTGAGGGTATTCTAGTACAAGACTGTTTGACTGATTGTATTCAACTGGCCAAAATAAATAGAATTCCTTGGTTTCTACATTTGCACACATCTTTTTGAAACTTGGGGCTTGAGATTATGTTTCTTGAGCCAAGGTCCCTACCCATAAATGCAAAGGAGCTGGTGAAAAAACGGCACATTGAGTATACTTTGAATCTTAGACTCCACGGGGCTTTGAAACTGAAAAATCTTGACCCCTATGATCAAATTTCAACCACGGATATTTTGGAACCCTATTTAACTTGGTTCTCAAGCCCCCAATTATGTTCCTTCTTTTCCCTATTTAGACTGAATTTAATTTATTTCAGAGTGGTTTTTCCCAAGCAATGTATTTGGCAAAAAGAGCTTCCAAATTGCCCCCATGATGCTAGATCTAAGCAGAGCACATGCCATTTCTTCGCTGTATACTGCACCTAGACATGTTTTTATTCTGCCCTGCCTAGTAAACTAAAATTTGTACTCTATAAGGAAGCATTAACTCATGTTCAAAAATTGCTAACAATTCAAATCTGTTACTCTGTACTCTGTATTAAATCTTATCAGGTCTGCAATCCCTGATAGGAACTGGTTGACTAAGCTGCTCAATTAAGTAAATGTCACATCTCATTTTTTGTATATTCATAATGGTTTTAACTTGTTAGTTGCGCTTATGACACTAGGAAACAGCATGAATTTGTATATTTTATTGATATGTTTTTAACTTTTTATACATTTTGAAATGCATTATAGTTATTTTCCTATTTTGTTTAAAATGGATTTGGGCTTTTATGGCAATCTGCAGAATAAATAGTTTTCTGACTGACTGAATTGCTTCAGTGTTATGTGGCTGTTTGAAGGCACAAGGCCTGTGACTTGTATGTTTTCTGTTGTTATAGAACTTTCGTGTGCCTTGCAATATCTTTTGATGTGCAGCTGACCGTGCTTTATCCCTTTATTATTTAAGAGAATGGCATCACTTGCCATCTGTAACAGTTTACTTTAGTTAAATAATAAAGTTAATGCATTTTATATATTGTCTTATTGCCTACCTACGAGTATAAAATGTGCAGCTGCTTGCTCACCTTACAGTAAAATGTTTGCAAAGGAGCAACACCTCTGCGGACACTGTGGATCGCGAGGGAGTCTGCAAGAAACATCAAAGCAGTTCCAGCTCGAGTTAGAACGCACGAAGGACAGGCAGGGGAGCGTGCTAGCAAGGCCAATTATAAAAGCAAGTGATACAGCGCAAAAAAATGGATCGACAGTGATGATGCTCACTTAAAATGTATTTCTTAAAAGAAAGCTTTTGACAAATAATACAATTGCTGTTTAGGAGAACACTAAAGCATGAAGTGGGCTCATAAAGAAGTTTTTTTCTAAGTAGGAGGAGACACCAAAGGAGCATGGGGGTCCAAGAAGATCTCACATATGACATTAAACAATATCTTGAGCCTTATGAAGGCACTTGGATTTCTAAATAGTGACAACATTTTTCACCATGTGCAAAATATGTATCAATCAATCAAAAATTTATAGAGCGCGCTACTCACCCGTGAGGGTCTCAAGGAGCTGGGGGGGGAATCAAGGAGGGGGGGCAGGGAGGGTCACTGTTCGAACAACCATGTCTTTAGGTTATAACGCATAGCCCTGTTTTTTGTTTCCCATACATATTGAAAAGTCAGTCCTTAAAGAGGAGAGTGAGAGGACCTGGCTCTCGTCTCTTGCAAAATCTTCCTCTTACTGCTGAAACAAACATGCTCTCTATATCTGACTCATCAATTCTGAAGTATGCATTAAAATAAGTGGCGAGTGCCAGAAGTCAGTCATCAGATGCCCTTTTAATGCTCCTTCCGAGAAAAGGAATCATGCTGATGTGTATCTGCGTTGATTTCCTTTAGTGTCAGGAGTAGCTGAAACAACATCACATACCTTTGGAACTTGATTCACAGATGACATCACAGAGCGGTCAGTTTTTTTAATGCTTAGCCTATCATTAATCCTCAATATGGATCTGGAGGGTTACAAGAAGGACAATAAGCAAAAACTACGGAACGTAAACAGGGATCTTAGCATTATTTTCACAATTCTGGGCCTAACACTATCATAAAGTGCTAAAGTGCTTGTGCTCTCGCCTTAACGCATGATAGAATTAGCTTGTACCGATTTGGCAAATATAATTAACTTATATGCCCCTAGTAAAGAGCACTACATGTGCTAAGGACATGTACATTCAATGGGACTAGTGGGCCTGCAGCACTGATTGTGCCACTCACTTAAGTAGCACTTTAAACATATTTCAGGCCTGTGTGTGCAGTTTTAAACTGCCATTTTGACCTGGTAAAATAAACCTTTTGCCAGGCCTAAACTTTTCTTTTTTAGTACACATAGGTCACCCCGGGATAAACCCTAAACAGTGCATAGGGAAGTGTGTCTTATATTTAAAAAGATGGACGTGTATTTTTCAAGTTTTACATGTCCTGGTAGTGAAAAACCCTCACATTAATTTTTCACTATTTCAAGGCCTACTTCTCTCATAAGATAACATTGGGTTAGCTAATTATAGCTAATAAACAAAAGCTTTTAAATGAGAGCAGGTGGGAAAGTTATTTTTGGTGTGTGAGTATTTTATTTTAAAAGCCTATTTAAAGATAAACTTTAGCAACACAAAAGGATGATGGACGGAGTGCTGAACAAAGCAAACATTCACCCCCAGTCACAGATCTGGGTTTAATCCATTGTTCTTTTGCTCATCATGCCACCCCAGTTTGGACCCAGCCATATGCAAATCAGTCTTGACCCTGTTCCCCATGGGAACAGTCCAGTCCGAACTGCTAAGCCAGGTCCTCACCGGACCGGACCGGAAACAAGCATCCTGGGACCAATTTCAGGGTTTCACCTTTCATCAACCAGGTTAGCTTAAATCCAGTGGCATAGTGAGCAAGGGACCCACGTCTGGGCATACCCTTCCCACTTAGGGCAACTTTAGCAACACAAAAGGATGATGGATGGAGTGCTGAACAATGCAAACACTCACCCCCACTCACAGATCTGGGTTTAATCCATCGTTCTTTTGCTCACCATGCCACCCCAGTTTGGACCCAGCCATGTGCAAATCAGTCTTGACCCTGTTCCTCATGGGAACAGTCCAGTCGGAACTGCTAATCCAGGTCCTCACCGGACCGGAAACAAGCATCCTGGGACCGGTTTCAGGGTTTCACCCTTCACCAGCCAGGCTAGCTTGAATCCAGTGGCATTGTGAGCAAGGGACCCAAGTCTGGGCATACCCTGCCCATTTAGGGAAACTTTAGCAACACAAAAGGATGATGGACGGAGTGCTGAACAATGCAAACACTCACACCCAGTCACAGATCTGGGTTTAATCCATCGTTCTTTTGCTCACCATGCCACCCCAGTTTGGACCCAGCCATCTGTAAATTAGTCTTGACCCTGTTCCTCATGGGAACAGTCCAGTCTGAACTGCTGAGCCAGGTCCTCACCGGACCGAAAACAAGCATCCTGGGACCGGTTTCAGGGTTTCACTCTACATCAGCCAGGCTAGCTTAAATCCAGCGGCATAGTGAGCAAGGAATCAACATCTGGGCATACCCTTCTGACTTAGTGCAACTTTAGCAACACAAAAGGATGATGAACAGAGTGCTGAACAATGGAAACATTCACCTCCAGTCACAGATCTGGGTTTAATCCATCATTCTTTTGCTCACCATGCCACCCCAGTTTGGACCTGGCCATATGCAAATCAGTCTTGACCCTGTTTCTCATGGGAACAGTCCAGTCCAGTCCAGTCCAGTCCAAACTGCTAAGCCAGGTCCTCACCGGACTGAAAACAAGCATTCTGTGACCGGTTTCAGGGTTTCACCCTTCATCAACCAGGCTAGCTTGAATCCAGTGGCATTGTGAGCAAGGGACCCACGTCTGGGCATACCCTTACCAATTAGGGCAACTTTAGCAACATAAAAGGATGATGGACGGAGTGCTGAACAATGCAAACACGCACCCCCAGTCACAGATCTGGGTTTAATCCATCCTTCTTTTGCTCACCATGCCACCCCAGTTTGGACCCAGCCAGATGCAAATCAGTCTTGACCCTGTTCCTCATGGGAACAGTCCAGTCCGAACTGCTAAGCCTTAGAATACCTGGCCTGGCAGTTCGGGCTGGACTATTCCCATGGGGAACAGGGTCAAGACTGATTTGCATATGGCTGGGTCCAAACTTGAATGGCATGGGCAGCAAAAAAACAATGGATTTAGGCCCAGATCTCTGTACTAGGGGTGAATGTTTGACATTGTTCAGCATTCCATCCATCACTTTTTCTTTTTGGCATTTGTCAATCTAAGCAGGAAGGGTATGCCCAGACGTGTGTCCCGTGCTTCCCATGCCACTGTATTCAAGATAGCCTGGCTGATGAGGGCTGAAACCCCGAAACTGGTCCCAGGATGCTTGTTTCCAGTCCAGGGAAGACCTGGTCTGGCAGTTCGGGCTGGACTGTTCCCATGTGGAACAGGATCAAGACTGATTTGCATATGGCTGGGTCCAAACTGGAATAGCACGGGCAGCAAAAAAATGATGGATTTAGGCCCAGATCTCTGTACTGGGGGTGAATGTTTGACATTGTTCAGCATTCCATCCATCACTTGTTCTTTTTGCATTTGTTGCCCTCAGCGGGAAGGGTATGCCCAGACATGGGTCCCGTGCTTCCCATGCCACTGGATTCAAGCTAGCATGGCTGATGAGGGGTGAAACCTCGAAATCGGTCTCAGGATGCTTGTTTCCAGTCCAGTGAAGACCTGGCCTGACCGTTCGGGCTGGACTGTTCCCATGGGGAACAGGGTCAAGACTGATTTGCATATGGCTGGTCCTAGCTGGAATGGCATGGGCAGCAAAAAAACGATGGATTTAGGCCCGGATCTTTGTACGGGGGTGAATGTTTGATATTGTTCAGCATTCCATCCATCACTTGTTCTTTTTGCATTTGTCGCCCTAAGAGGGAACGGTATGTCTAGACGTGGGTCCCGTGCTTCCCATGCCACTGGATTCACGCTAGCCTGGCTGGTGAGAGGTGAAACCCCGAAACCGGTCCCCGGATGCTTGTTTCCAGTCCAGGGAAGACCTGGCCTGGCAGTTCGGGCTAGACTGTTCCCATGGGGAACAGGGTCAAGACTGATTTGCATATGGCTGGGTCCAAACTGGAATGGCATGGGCCGCAAAAAAGCAATGGATTTAGGCCCAGATCTCTGTACTGGGGGTGAATGTTTGAAATTGTTCGGCATTCCATCCATCACTTGTTCTTTTTGCATTTGTTGCTCTAAGCTGGAAGGGTATGCCCAGACGTGGGTCCCGTGCTTCCCATGCCACTGGATTCAAGCTAGCTTGGCTGATGAGGGGTGAAACCCCAAAACCGGTCCCAGGATGCTTGTTTCCAGTCCAGGGAAGACCTGACCTGGCAGTTCGGGCTGGACTGTTCCCATGGGGAACAGAGTCAAGACTGATTTGTATATGGCTTGGTCCAAACTGGAATGGCATGGGCAGCAAAAAAAACGATGGATTTAGGCCCAGATCTCTGTACTGGGGGTGAATGTTTGACATTGTTCAGCATTCCATCCATCACTTGTTCTTTTTGTATTTAAAGGTAAAGTCCGTTTTTTAAGTCACAGTTCTGAAAATGCCATTTTTAGAAGGTTGTTGTTTTCTTATCATAGCCATTTGGTCCCTTAGCCTGTTTCCTGGGTCACTAGGTGTAGACTAGGTATAGTTGTAAGTTGGTATGTGTATTTCTCCCAGATAGTATCACAGCAGAGGGTTTGGGTATTGGAAGGATGGGCCATCTCTGGCAAGACAGGGGGCAGAGCTGTCACCCATCACACTTTCACTTCAAACACACCGGCTCACCTACCACACAATGGACATCTCACTAGCCTATTGTGCCCCCACACACACTGGAACTGGAAAGGGAGGCCAAAAATTCCAGACACCTCTGTAGGGGAAAACTCCAGAAGCTTCAACCATGTATAAACAGGGGAATCTTCAGGCCCACTCTTCAATACACTCCTGTACCTGTGGATACTACAGTTGAAGGACACCCTGCTGCCTTGATGCTTGAGGCATGCCCTACTTGCTGAGAAGGAAGACTGGACCTGCACCCTTCACCCTAGGCTGATGTGACACCAAGGGTCAGTTGACTGACTTTCTGTTCTGAACTACAGAGACATATCAAACTCTAGAGGCCTCCCTGCAACTACAGAGATTACCTGCTGTAATGGGTCTGTCTGTACATTAAAGTGGAAATGTACGCCTCTGACTGAAAAAGTCGAAGTTCTTAAGTTTTGGGGCTGTTCATGACCATGAATGGGCCCGTTCCTGTTGAGATCTTGCCACCTGAGCTGACCGGCAATGCAAAATTTCAGTGGACCCAACTTTCCTCACTGCAGTCACCACTGGTTAGGACCGGCAATCAAAATATGAACTTTGCCTTGCAGCATTTTGTTTAAATATTTTTTTTATTTTTGAGCAGGAAAGAGCAACAATGATATAGTTATTACACATACAAGAAAAAGGATTGCAAGCTCATAAAGTGGTTATGGGTGGGTACTCAAAGCAGAATTTTTACAAATATAATATTTAGTATACACAATTACATAAATATCAGAGTCAGAATCCCAAAAAAATCAACTGCATTGCTTTTTCAAGATAATCAATAGACCATCACCAGTCATGGAAAATTCTGGTGGAGGGCAGTGCCTAAAATACAAACAGCTAATCTCGCTTCAGAGCCACAAATTATAGGAAAATGATTACCAATATTAAAGTGTAAGCAGTGTCAATACTGAAGAGCATACAGTGTCCAATATAAAAAATTAGCCTGTACACCTATTATTATGGTAAATAGGCAGATATGCCCATGAGAGAAATAATCTCTACCAGCCTATAAATCTTCCCCTGAGCTGCAGAAACTAAAACGCAACAAGGCCGCCCAAATCGCCTCATATTTTCTTGCAGCCCCTACCCTTTTGAAGAAGGAGCCTTTAAAAGCTTGTGTCCTTTCATTTTGGTGAACCATTGCTGAAATGACGGGGCTGCAGATGTTTTCCAGCCCTGCAAAATCAGAGAACTGGCTACTGTAACAGCAATCAATATAAAGTACCATTGATAATTTTGCAAACTCCGTAGCTCATTTAAAAACCCAAAAAGCACCAACATCAGGGTTGGGGAAATCTCAATCCGAGCACTGCACCTAATTGCACTGAAAACTTCATACCAGAATCACTGAAGGCTGGGAGAATCAAAGAAAGCATGAGTCCATCCACCACACCCCATAGTAGAGCACCTAAAGCATTGGTTGGGCACCGAAGAATATATCTTATGGAGCCGATAGGGTGTATAGTATGCCAACCATCTTGACAGAAAAGCCATACGCTTCAAATTGGCTGTTCCTTAAGATCTGTACAAGACCTCACTGAGAAATTCCAATTCCTGACTATTGAATCTATAATTTGTTTCCAGGAAAAATTTCTGCAATAGTTCAGGAAGTAATTTCTCATTTGCATGGTGACGTAACAAATGGTGCTAATTCCCACGCCTGTCAATTTGGCTACATTCATACGATATGCTACCGAACTCACAGCTTTATACATCACTATATAATTTTTCTTGAAGAAGCTGCCAATTTGATTGAAACTAAAACAAATTAGGGTGTCTAGATCACCAAATTGCTGTGCCACACTATCCCATGTTATCAAATTTGCCCCTTTATTGAATCAAAGTGCCTTCCAAACTTCTCAACCATTTTTTAGACACTAACAGGCCCCAAGCCTTGCAGTCTTTTAATGGGATAAAAGCATGACAAAACAGGATACACCATGGGATAAAAGGAGCCAATATTCGGCACAACAGGACTGACACTGTCTTATATCTATTCTTCTTTGGGAGTTTGGCAGTACGCATAAAGACTAATAACATCATTTGGCTTTCATTGATCATTAAATTCAGCAGAAAGTTATCGTAAAATAGGGAGTCTGATGCCAATTGAACCATGTAATCAACTAACATCGCCTGATAATATGTCTGGAGATGCTGTAAGGCTAGGCCTCCCTGGGGCTACATGTAATTGCAGTACCGGGGAGTTTAAACCTAAGCTGCTTGCTTGCCCACATAAAAGTTCTAAAAACACTGTCCACCTCATTAAAATATGAACTAAAGACTCTAAGGGGATGTTGGAGAATAAAAATAAAAATAAAAATAAAGGGAGTATAGGCATCTTGATTAGTGCAACCCTGCCAATCAATGACAGAGGTAGTAGATTCCATTTCTGCAACAAATTTTGACTTTCAACCATATAGTCCCATAGTTTAGCTGGAAAAATTGAGAATAGTTATTCGACACGTAAATTCCTAGGCACCTAATCGAGGGATCCAGGATCGACTGCAGGCCAGTGGGGAGTATGGAACAGGCTGTATTAAATAGGAAGAGTTCTGTTTTTGCTTGGATAACTTTGTACCCCCTATCTGCGTGAAGCATAACATTTCGTCAATGGCCTTCTGAACACGATGACTCTCCGCCTTTCAATATAGAGTTGCATCATCAGCGATCAGCTGAATCTTCACCATCCCAGCATTATGAGAAATAATCAAGGGGTTAGCAGGAATCCTAAATGCTAGGTTTAAAAAAAAAAAAAAAAAAAAGCAACGGAGATAAGGGAGACCCCTGCCTAGTGCCACGCTTGGTTCTTACAACTCCTGCTTCTTTGGCATTAAAAATAATGTTGTCCTCTACGCCATTATAAAGTTCTTTAAGCATAGTGATCAATGAGGACAGGAATCCAAATATTCCCAAAATGAAAAAAGGGCCTGCCAATTTACAAGATTAAATGCTTTTTAATGTCCATCATCAGGTTTGCCGCCTTACTCTTATTAACTGTAAAATAAATAAGTGCATGAATCAGAAAATGGGTATGGGCGGCCATCACCTTATTGGGCAAAACAAAAATGTGGGCCTCATGGATTATCTGCTGCTCACCGGGTGTAAGGCGTTCAAACCATATTTTCATAAATAATTTATTAACAGCATTCAACAGGCTTATGGAACAATAAGAATTAGGGTCTAAGGGATTGTTATTGTTTTTCTGGGAGCTTACTACTACAAACTCTTTTAATGTCTTCGGAATAGATTCAGACTCCTTTATATCATTACAAAGTATCATTAGTAATAGAAAAAGCTCTACCACAAAGGCCTTATACACTTCGGTGGGAATACTGTCATGCCCACAAGTTTTAGCATTTGCCATACCTTTCAGAGCTGAAGTTATCTCCTCAGCCACTATTACTAGAGATTTGAGGTGAGTGCATTCAGGAAAAATAGTCAGACGATTGTTCTTGCGAGACTACCTCAGGAACAAAGAAATCCTTGAGCTTTTGCTTTGCTCTAATGAGCTGGTCTTGCGCTGCCTGCCTGTCTGATGCACCCATCAGCTTTGAGGCTTCTCTCATCGCAGTCTCTACAGGTGCCTGGAGATTCTGGGTTTTATACATCCGGTCCTATGCTAAATTTGCTTTATAGGATATTACCTGTCCTCTTAATGCTGCATTAAATGCCTCCAAGACCATAAAGGTGGGAACAGTATTAAGATTTATCTAAAAGAAATCCAAGATAAACTGACGCGCTTTATTTAGCCAAGTTTGATCAGAAAGTAGTGACTTATCGAATTGCCATTGTGGCCTCTTTACCTCCCCACCTTCCCAGATAACCTCCAGGTGAAACATTGAACGGTCTGAGAAGGGATGTGCCACTTTTCAACCACCTTGATAGTAAGACAACGACTATAGGGGAAGCAGAACGAAACTTGGTGGAGTCACATGTATATTGAGTGAATTTGGGATGTTTAAGCCACCACGTGTCTGCCAATGCAATATCGTGCTTGATTGTATTCAGAATCCTAGCAGTTTTCATCTTAAACTGCTCTTATCTTTGTTGGAGGTGCCTAAGGACAGGTCTTGTATAAAATTAAAGTCACCACCAAGAACTAATAATTTCTCTGCCTGAAGAGCAAGATTATAACTTTGCTTCAAGGCTTCAGTTTCATCTATAATTGGACAATAATAGTTGCAGAAATTCAGAGCCCTTCTAGATAATCTGGCTTCTATCCATATGCACCTGCCTTTATCATCCCTAAGGACCTCTTTTATATCTCAATCCAGGGTGTTAGAGAACAGTATTGCCGCCCTCTGCATTGCCATTCCCACTGGAGCATAGAATGCCTCTGTCTACTTGGCAAGAATAGAAACTCTCAGGCGTTATTTTTAAAGTGAGTCTCCTGAAAAAAAATAACTTCTAGGTTAAAGGAAGTAATCCATTTTACCATAGCATTGCATTTTTTCGTTGTTCAGCATTTTAACCCCAAAAAATCAAGCTTCACCCCTATACACTCTTGCAAATCCTCCTTGGGCCAACTAAAATCCCCCTCTAGTGTCACCAAATATGCACAATGACTGGACTGGTTGTAGCTGTCCGAGTCTACAGAGCCTCACACAGCACCTTCCTTGACCAGTATTTGCCACTCTATCTTTGCTCAGTTTTAATTAGCAAACTACACCTGCACCCCTATCATCCCAAATCCCCCTCCCGAAGGTCACTACTGACCCCACACCGACAGGAAGGAGTGCTCATGTTGCTCCCTGTCTCCCCCCAGCACAAATTGGGTGCCATGTGAGCACACCCTACTGTGTGCCACAACCTGCCTTGACCACGCAAAAACACCCACCACACAGAGCCGAAAAACGCCAGACTTACAATGTTACACATTTTGTACATAATAAACATACCCTAAATGAAATTGGTAAAACACGAGGAGAGCAGAGGTGCCTTGCCCTCTCTCACATTTAATCGCCCTCCTGCTTTTCCTGAAATCTGGTGGCCTGGTAAGTCAACTTGGAAACTTAAGAATACTGCACATCCTAAAGCATATCGGCCATTTGACCCTTAAAAAAAAAAAGGACAGCATTAAACTACACCATGTATGATTCTTTTAAGCAGCTGCCTGATGTGGTAGGAATTAAGCTTCTTCCGAAGTAGTGCACATTTGAAATTTGCCTTTCACCAACACTTTTAACGTTGATTGCTGAACGAGTGAGGCCTGGGTGCCAGCAGATTCGAACTGATTGATTAATCCCAAAAAATCTCTCTTCGTGTGGGCTGCTGAGACACTGACATATCGGAAAAAATTCAGAGTTGACCCCATCAGGTAATACAGAACTTCACTTCTGAATAGCTTTAGTAAGAATTCTTTCCATGAGACGGTAGTCAGCAAAATAGGCGCCAGGATATTTGGAATTGTGGAGTCTTTGGCTTGGCAACCTGTGCACCCTGATAATGGTGAGGATGGGAGGAGCATCCTCGAGAATGTGTGTTCTTATTAAGGAATTGACTAAGTGGGAAGTACTGTCAAACTTCCCCGAGTCTTCTATGCCTTCAGGGACCCCAATCCAACGTAGATCAAACCTCCATGCTTAATTTTCGAAATCGGCAACTTTGGTCTGTGAAAATGTTAATTTGTTTTGTAGGCTTGCAAGCTCCTTGTTCCAAAGAAGTGAGCAGTCCCCCAAATCGTTAACTCTCTGCTCAACTGCCAACAGATTCTTAGAGATTTGTGAAACCAGCTCTTCAGTCTTGTCCATTCTCAAATGAAGTGATACAATTTCAGCAGCATGAGAGGTTTTGAGTTCTCGAATCTCAGATAAGCTAGTTTTGAACAAAGGCTGGAGCAAACCTGAATTCGCCATGGGGCTTAGCTGATTGGCCAAAACAGAGATGGTACAGCTTTCAGGCAACTGCCGTTCCCCTCCTGTTTGTGCTGGGAGATTGCATTGTTCCATCTGTCCAGAATAACAGACTTCACCCAAGGATGAAGTTGAAGTACCTGATGACAAGGGAAAAACCTCATCTGCTGGCTTTTGGAGTTGACTTCAAGCATTTTGCAAACAGCGGGTAATCCCTTAGTCCTTTATCAAAATTCTTAAGTTTCTCTTGCCGTGATGAGATCGGTATGTGAATAAGATTGAGCCTACCTGCACCTTTATTTTGTGCAGCCTTGTCCAAACATTATGAGTCCTGCAAAGGTAATGTTTGAACCAGCATCAGCCGTGGCTGGGAGTCGCTGGCCGCCGTTGACACCAAGCTACCTCCTGCAGAAAGAGCACCTTTGAGACTAGTGTGGAGGGAAGGGTCAGAGCTTGCTATCAATACCATTTGATGAACACACGTTGGGATAGCTCTGGAAGTAGTACTTTTGTCACCCTTTTCTCTGTGAGATGGAAGGGTGTGCCTGCACTACGCAATGTTTTATCTTTTGTGCAGACAGGGTTGATATAGTATGAGAGCTCCTCAAATATTGTTGCCTCATGATGCTTGCATCACCCCATCCCCAAAGAATAGTCTGTTGCTAAAGGCCAGTTCCTAAAAGCTACAGGTAGCTGTGGGAACTGTAATGTCAATAAATAAAAAGTCAATAGATAAGGCCCGCTACCAATTAAGCCAAGGAAGGGAGCCGCGGCCCTGACAAAGTTTAAAAAGAAATGGTTTCCTAATACACAGCACACCCTTATTGCTCCTGAGGAGTCCTAGAGTTGCTGAAACATCGCATCCCCCTGCCTGATCCAAGCAGTATTTGCAGCTAACTCCGACAGGGCTAGTGTCAGCCATCTCGATCTGAGTCTGCGGTTCCCTCCACAGGCTCTTCTTCCTTCTTTCCTAATGAGCATCAGTTCCTACGGTGCGCCAAAGCTCCAGAACTAGAAGCCGAAGCCAGGGGTCGTAGCGCCTGCTAGCACAGGTGTTTTAATAAAAATTATTAATGAGTGTTTTTGTATTCTGAATAAATGATTTGTGTAGAAAATAAAATAACATAGAAAAATAATGCACGCATTTGAAAATGTGATTACGTAGAGTTGCTGCCAATGTTCACAAAGTGTACTTACTAGAGAATTAATATTGTGAAATGTTGACTATATGTTTGACTAATGTAGTAGTGTGTAATATTAAGGGTTATGCAGTAAGCTTTAGCTTTATTAATTATAGGCCTTAACTTAGCGAATGTCTTGGCCTACTTGCCAGGCCTCATGTTAAAGCTGTGTTTCTTAACATTTAATAAATGGCTGCCCTAGAGAGTTAAACTGTGATTTTCCATTTTGCATTATGTGCTCGCAGCTGGGAATTGCTTCTCATGAGAACCGACTGCTAGAAGATGCTGATCCTAATAATGTAACATTTTATGTGTAATGCGTGTGAGACTGACTTTCTCAGGCGACGAACAATTGAGATACTGTCTGGAGTAGAAACTGCAACTGACAAGCCGGATGATGAGGACATTGCAAGATAAACCAATCAACGACATGTGAATGGAGTAATAGTAGAATTCATAGATTTGGAGTTTTAGTTTTATTGACAAAGTGTGAACACGCAATTAACTGACCAATAGGGATTTAGGAAGTCGTTTTAGTAGTTTTGACTTAACAACACTGCACAGATAGAAGACAGGATTATTCTTGTTCATCTTGCGTCTTGACAAGAGACATGCTTAACTTTAATACTTAGAGACTTTGTGTTTTTCTGAACTTTGATGCTGAATCCTCATGCCTTGCTGATCGACTGATGTCCTGAGGACGAAGACTGACTGCTTGCTGAGCCACACTGAGGATAGGCATTATAAATGAGGCTGTTGATTATTATGCATATTTGCTTTTCCTTTTTAGGTACCAACTGCATTGTTTTGATAAAGCCACAGTTAGATGTTTTCCAAATTTGTGTTACTAAATTGTTTTGCATGAAGTCTAACATGCTGATGCTAATTTGGTGTTAGTTAAGTATCCTCACTAATGATATAATACTAATAAGGATTAATACTTGATAAATTTCTCTGCTAAACTTAATGTATGTGATTACATTGATGCAGTTGACTGTGTTATTGATTTGCACCATAACCTTAGAATGTGTTGTAGTTCAAGCTTTGATTAGATTACGTTTCTTCCGCCACTTTGGACAGCCAGTATTGTTTCTGTAGGTGTTTCATTTGATTTTGAGATTAATCTACATTACCTTAGCATTGTTAATATAGCGAAATAAATATTCTAACTTTTAGTAAAATGTGTGGTTATTCATTACTGAAAGGTCATGGTGCTTGACAATTACTGTCTCTATTGATTATTACTGTTGTTGATTAATGATGATTTTTGACTGTACTGGAGCTATAGTAAGAACATCTTAATTGCGAGTCAAAAGGTTCATCGACCTATTCACGTCCCCTTGTAAGTTTACTTATTAAGGTCAGATGCGCTAACATGCCCTTGCAGGAAGGGGGTGGAAGGGAGCTCACTAGCAGCGGCGTATGAAGGCTGACCTCCTCAAAATGATAATCACTCTTTGCACTGCGGCACTGATAGCCGGCAGTGACCACCAATATGAAACCCATCAGGATCTTGGCACTGCAGCGATGACCATCTATGGCACCAAGCCCTGCTCTTTATACTACAGTGACGTCCGTCCGCAAATCTCTCCCAGACCCTTGTGGCTTCCTTCACCCCAAGCAGACATTTTTGAGCTGGTCCTGTGTAGGTATTTATTTCAGTAATACTAACCAGGTCCCTATATCTGCCCCGCATTCCATCACAATCGTCCTAACCTATGACTTTCACTCGGACTCACAGGAATAGATAACCATGAGTGGTCCTTTGTGCTTTCACTCGGACTCACAGGAATAGATAACCATGAGTGGTCCTTTGTGCTACTAGGCATGCTAGTTATCTGAAACTTGTAAAATTTCATATCTGTAGTTTACTAATGTTTTTTTTTGTTTTGATGTCATTTAATTGATTACATTTTACTCTATCTTTTAAATTGGTGTGGGATTTTTCTTGTGTTGTGTTTTCACTTTATTATTGCTTTTGTGCTGCATAAACACTTTACACATTGCCTGGAAGTTAAGTCCGACTTCTTTTGTTCCCAGCTACCAGTGTGTTAAGCATGGGTTAATTTTGTGACTTTTTGTCCTGATAAGGATAATAGCTATGGTTTGAGTTGTGTTGCACCTCCACCCACCAACAAAACAATTTTTCACAACGTGCAATATCTTATCGACCACAGCAAAATTATTACTTTCATTTCACTAACTCAGTTTTGTTCTCGAAATGAAACAAGATGAGATTTATTACACTACCAGACTGTGTATTTGAGAATAGGAGGATAAAGCATTTTATCGTTGCATTTAGAACACTATGGCCCTAATTTACTATGCTTACATGCTATTTAGTGCAGCCCTCATATTTTCGACTCTGCCTTGGGCACAGGGGAAAACAGAAGGTAGAGTCTACCTGTTAGACTGGCCAAACGCTGATGTTATCTGCTGTACTGAAATTCACAATGACTGTCTGGCACCATGCATAGCCTTGCACCATGCACAGCCTTGCACCTTGGCAGATGAGTTTTGCACTCTCTTGCCTTGAAGTTGTACTTGAGGCACGCGTTTCAAGCAAATTCCCAACCTGAGACAACGGCAGAAGGGTCGGATGAGTTTGTTGTGTTTTACAGAAAGCATGATATGTATCAGTCTCTGGGAAAATCAATGCTTTCCCATTTTGTTTACGTTTGGCCCCACTAGGCATTAGTTTTGATGCAAAGTCAGATCAGGATATCTTAGTTGATTAGGCTTTGCATCTAAACCTTTTGGTGTTTGAGCTGATCTACTCCCAGATTTGTTCCTTGATGCAAAGTAACATTGTCACTGAGAAATTGCAACTTTCCTGTACAAAACACCTTCTGTGCTAGAAAGGAAAACATATTTGCCACTTTGCGCTACTTTGCATGACGTTGCATTGCTCCGGCATAAAGCATTAGTAAAACTGGGCCAATGAGGCTGAATCCTGGACGTTCCAATAGTATTCATTGTTGCCAAATAGTTGCATATCATTAAATGGAGAAATTAAAAAAATGCATTTAGCATTCCATCTATGTAAATGAGTATTGAAATGTAATTGAGACCAACATAATCTATTCCATTCCATTTGCATGTTTAAATGGCGAGTCTACTATTTTGCTGAAAAGAAAGAAAATATCAAAAGACAAGACCTTTACTGAGTGAGATTCTCACATTGTCTGAAAGATTATCTATAAAGATCCCCCAGAATATTGTTTAAGTTTAAGGCAGTTTGACGGAATAAATACTACTACCATCTGCTCCGTCGTTCAGTTATTAAGGGTCTTATACTAAGCATTTATCTTAAAAGTAAACATTTCTCACTGGCTAACAGCTAGATATGTACTAATTAGAGACATGCTTGGTTGATGAACTAAGTTGAAGACCTTAAAAAACAGTGCAACATTGAATTGGCGACCAATAAAAGCTCAAGAGCCAGGGGCATAATACAAACCCCTGCGGGAAGACTTTATTTAGTGAATTTGCATAATATATGGGAATCTCTGGCCACCCTCAAGGCCCCCCTCCGCATTCTGCAGGGAGGCCCCATCATATTACTCTATGTCATTGCTCAGGGCTTTTGTGCTTTCTCCGTCTAATAAAGCACGACCACCGTTATTGACCATTTGGATTTGATGCAAACTGTGATGAACCAGCAGATGCAATATTGTAATGACATACAATTTCACAGTTGTTGAAGAGGGTAATACTATCAACTTTTAACAAGCTCCAAACAATATTAGGGCACGTTTATATTGATTGAAGAGCTGAATGGAAAAAGAAGGCTCAAATGGGCTATCAGAGTTTTCACTTCCAGTACTATTGTACTGCACAGTTTAAGATCAAGTATCCTCGGGGGCTATTGGCAGCCTGAGAAGACCTTCACGAAGTGAACCCTCAGCTTTTATATCACTATAACAGTATGTTTTATCCATTTTTGATGTAATTTTATGTAGCATTAAAGAGTGAGAGAGAACGCATCTAAGAAATCATCTGAAACCTTAGGAATAAAGTCATGAAGGAGCTGAACTTCATTATTTAAACATTAGTGACTCTACATTTCACATGAGACCACTCGTGCAATGTGTTAGTACTAGCAGTTAAATAAATTGTATTTGGACAAATGAGCCTTTTAAAATAATGCAAAGCATACAGCTTTGGGAATAAAACAATTTTAAAAACAGATAATATTTTTAAAAATAATCAAATATTGTACCTGGTACGTAAAAAAAATATATTGACCATAAAAGGCATAGCTGCCAGCCATAGCATAGTCATTCAAAATGATTAGTTCATTATCCTCCACCTTGCACTTAAAACATGGGACAATTCTTTAGTATATGAGTACACGAACACATACTATTAAAACACAATTAAACTTTGTGTCATTACTTTCTACCCTTGTCGCTAATACCGGACCAGAGAAGAGCGGTTTGAATGCTAATCAAAATCGAAAGATTTCTGTCTTCAGATAGTGATCCAATAACCAGTATATGAAGCAGTCTATAGGTTTGAACTGATCTTCATTCCATAATGATAATGATGTTAATGAGATAGCTAATTTTCTACTGGATGTTGAAAATGTTTTGTAATAGCAACCTGTAGCGCAGATTCTCTCTATGCCTGTTTTGAGGAGGACGTATAACACACCAATGTTTCTGAATTTTGCTTGTGTCTCTTTAAATAGATCTATCTGCTTTTGTAATTAACTTGTTTATTTCATTTTGCTCATTCCAGCAGATTTGAGAGATTTATTTGGCACTCACTGTTAGATAAATGTTGGAAAAGTCTTATTAGATGTACATCGGCTACATCAGTCTATGAGATTCGTTTTGGTTTGTGTCTGATGCTTTGCTCCATGACACTGAGCAAGAAATTCAAAATTTGTTTTAAACATCACCTCTCCACAAAATTCTTAGTCAAGGACGAGTATCACTTTTCCCTACAAAAGCATAAAGTCTCAGGTGAGGTTATCGTTTGAATATCCAGGTTCTCAAAATGTTCTGCCCATTTTAAGTTGCTAGCAAAAGCGAGACCTAAGAATCAATATATATATATATATATATATATATATATATATATATATATATATATATATATATATATATATACACACACACACAGGTTACCTTCTCTACTAATTCCTCTGCAATGTACTAGGAAAACATGGACTACTTGTTTTCCAAATATCAATATTTTTGCTTTGCCCCAATTTACTGTTAGATGTTGGTTATATAATAGCTGTTGCAACTCTATCACAGTGTAATCCATCAATCATGGGGACCGGCATATAGGACACATGGTATTTGCATTATACTCATCTTAGGGGAGAAAGAACCTGATTTTCTTAATTGCAAGAAATATTGGCCAAATGTAAACTAAATGAGGCCAGGAACTGAACACATCTATGTAGTCAATATGTATACTTCTCAGTAATTGACCTGTAAGGTCTATTTCGATCTGAGCCCAATTCAAGTTATGAAAAACTTGTAAAAATTACTGTGGGCCTTGAGGATTTCCCACGCAGCCAATTTCTTCCAACGGCATTATCTATCCACTAGGTGAAAGGTTGCTTGTAAGTTGGCAAAACAACAGCAGACGTCTGAGCTAATGATCACAATGCAAAACAATGATCAACAGTGGAATGTTGCTCATGAAATCCACCTTGTTCTGCAAGTATATTTTTTATTTTCCAATCTTCAATGTTTCAATATTATTTTTTAATTCACTTTAGGAAAAGCATCTATTAAGTTGATTAATCAAAACATCACTGAAACCTGGCCTTTCATTTCTTAAACATGGATTTTACAACAATGCTATGCCATGAATTGTGTAATTGATATGTTTTGGTTAACAAAGGAAAAAAGTAATTAATTTCCCAGCCCACTAGTCAGTATTTATCACCACAGCTGGAAGGCTAGTTAAATGGCTTATTTTCACTGAAAGAATTGTGTTACTTATATTTTGAAAAGTGAATAAGTCAGCAATGGTGGTATTTGTTAAGTAGTTCAGGGTGCATTGTTGCTCGGTAATGCTGCTGTATAAATTCATGTAATGGGTGGCCGAACAAACATCTGTAAATATGCAAACCAGTGAAAACGGAAGAAGGACTCACCTCACAATTAAAATTGACCACGGCCCATCATTCCCTGATATCTCCTGATTGACCTGTCTCAGAAATTAGCACCCAATTGCAGTGGGAGAATATTTGTCTTTTACCTCTGATCATTGATTCGTAGTTGTTTTTAGGGTTGTTTAACTTCTAAACAAGTTACAACTTTTTTATTCATTAGCAAATTCCAGTTGAGTTTGTTCCATATTAAGAAGAAATCAGCTCCATGAAAAGACACTTTTTGCTGAAAGGCTAATATCTGGAGTTTGTGAGAACTGAGCCTCATGGATAATCAACGTGGATATTCAACTGCTATTGGTGTAACTCTGAGCTGTCATATGCATTTTGTAGCTATAGCAGGTGTGTAGGCAGGGAAACAGAATACAAATTGCTCCCACCCGGAGGGGATAGGCATAGATAGTAGTTCCCTCCGGGTGGGAGCAATACAGGCATCCAACATCATGCAGAGAGCTGGCTGTGGCTTCAGCGGCTCTGGGGCTTCCTCCACAGTCCCCCGTCATGTTGTTTGGGGGTGCCCCCGTGGGCCCCCTGGGTGGTGGGATCCCCAAGGCCCAAGAAGACTCAGTGAGGGAGGCAATGAAGCCCCCCTTCTCTTTTAAATAATATACAGGCCCAAGATGGGGTAGCCAGGGCCTGAGAAGGCTTAGGCCCCCTCCCCTTTTTGTAGAATTTAGCCTAGGGGATGAAGTTCTGAGGACCTTATGATGCTTGAGGAAGTGGGCCTTGTGGTTGGGTCCCTTGTTTCAGTGTTTATTGCATTGGTCCCAAGGAGATGGAATCATCAGGACCAAAAGTTAGCTAGGGAAGGAAATGTCAAGCACTCCCCCTTATTATAGGGCTTATGAAAATAAATGTTGTGCTGACTCTGGAGGTTGGCCCTCTCCAGGAGAATTTGGGTTTCACATTCTTCTTGGTCTCTCCAGGGTACCAAACTTCACTGATGATTTTCTTCAACTTTGTAGAGTCCATTGTAACTTCCATAGGCGTGTTCTGCTCCTGGAGGACAGCCGTATCCACCAAGAACATTTTCTTATATCTATTGATCCCAAAGGTGGACTGTTTTAGGGAGCTGGATTTTCTGGCTCCCTGTCCCAGGCTTAAGTTCTGCCTGGTCTCCTGGTGCTCTCTAATCCTGTGGGAGATTTCTGCACATTCCCTCTGCTTTCCACTAGCAGGGCACTCTCTCTGACACAATCTCTTCCCAGATCCCATAGCCTCCTGGCTACTTGCAGGGTACCTGTGTGTCAGTGGAATCAAGGGCCAGTCATTAAACATCCGAGGAGCAGGACTGGGCAGAGCTCACAGAGTTCCACTCTGCAGAATTCATTGGAGTTACT
This sequence comes from Pleurodeles waltl, assembly GCF_031143425.1. NCBI lineage: Eukaryota > Metazoa > Chordata > Amphibia > Caudata > Salamandridae > Pleurodeles > Pleurodeles waltl. The sequence goes on from NC_090450.1 coordinate 114,891,947, forward strand.
AAAAAACTTGGAGAGATTCCACAGAGTACCGCAAGCATGCAGAGTACCACCGCAAGCAATGTTTAGCACTCAAGGCATGCTGAATGTTAACTCACAAATACATAAAGGAGAAGCATGCACCCCCAAGAGCCATCCATTGTGGCTACCAATGCAGCCCTCTCATAGCAAAAACATGCCTGACTGTAGCAGCATATTGCAATGATACCCCCCTGTCTATGGCACCCATTCCAAACAGTCTACAGCAGGGTTGTGTGGTGACTACCCTCTACATGCAGCTCCTCTCTGCAACCAGCCAATTCCACATGTACACACATTTCGTTGGCACTCCATGTGCAGTACCACATTTAACTCTTCAGCAGATGCACGCATTGCAAGAAGAGAGACCCGGTAACCCCTTCTCTAGCAGAGAAATCATGAAGTGTCAGGAAGAGCTCCACATGCCCCTTCACCTCTGAGTCAGATGAGCTGCTCTGGTTTGCTTTGACTCGTACACCAGCAAGGACTTCACAATGTCAAACAGGACCCTCTTGGCCAACAAGCCCTCTGAGGTCATCTCTTCTCCTCCTGAGCGTCCTCGTCCTTGAACAAAATCACATGATCTCATCATTAGCCCCCAGGTCTTTGCTCCAGCCACTGTCAGCTGTGACATCCTTCCCCAGGGCAGCCTGATGACAAGCCCAGCAGCCACTGGGAAAAGCAAAGAGCCCTCCAAAAAGAAACCAAAGGGCAAACTTTAAAACTTTCCCCTTCTATACCTTTGTTTTTTTTCCAACAAACCCCCCCACTATGAGGATCGGGTGCTAGGAGTGGAGGGGGAAAAACTTTAATGAGATTCAGCAGGGAAAGGGAGGGGGTTGCTGTTTGCACATGTGGATGCTTGCATAGAAACACAGGAAGAGTGAGAAAGAAAAAAGGGAAAATTATTTGGAGACATAATACCCAGAAGTACAATGAAAATCATGTCTCTAAAGAAAGGTAACCATATGACTGCAGCACAAGAAAAGTAGCATCATATTTAAAAACAGTTATGATGTGCACTGCTGACTCTTTTAGTTCTTGGTCACAATAGTACAAAAGTGGAGCACAGAGTGGCAAAAACTCAGTGGACTCCACCTGAGGGGCGGAGTTTACCACACTGGCCTACCCAGGGAAACCAACCAGGGTCTGGCAGCACGTGCATTCCCCAACAATCTCAGAAGTCAAAGGGGACCTAGGCCACTGGCTCTGGAGAAACCCATCCTAGTGTTTTTTTTAGCTCGACTCAAATTCCCATAGTCAGTTTGTGCAGGGGCATCAGATGGCCTTTCTTTCCAGCTGGTCATTCTTACACCATTGTTACTCCCAGATCCAATTTCTTCTCAAAAGTGTCCTTTCTGTGACAGGCTACCTATGCACAGATACTAAGCTGCACAATACAGTGGTCTCACACATGCATCCTGCACATGTAATCATCCTAGAGTCACTTAACCTATCTTTGCAGCAGTGGCTTATCTTAAAAGGCCGATACTTACATATACTTGCAGTTAGAACTTTCAGTTCACTTACCATGAACTTACTGTCAGAGAAACACAGCTGCTGAGACTTAGACACAGGAAAAGTAAAAGTAAAAAAAAAGTCAGAAGCAAAAAACCTAGGGGGATTAAATGTACTCAACCCATTTGCTACACTTTGCATCAAAGGAATAATACATTTTTTTTGCTGTAATGAGTTAGGTAGGAGGGCGTGGTGTGCGTTGGGAGTGGAACTCTGGGCAATATTCAGGATTGGGTAAAGAGCACGGCCACTGAAACTGTTATTGTTAATATGTGACCTGTGTGCCAGTGGTTGTCCTAAACCCATGCACCCCCTCATCAGGTTAGCTCACTTAGCCCCTTGGGTGCCATGGAAATAATGGTTACGTCCTCAGCTTTACCGCTGCTGTGCGAGGACGTAACTATAACGTCCTGGCACCGGCCCACAGGGGAAGCACTAGCTCTCTCCCCGTGGGACTCTCACCCAACCCTTCTGGGCAGAGATGGCAGGGGAAGTGCTTGCCCTGCCACACCTGAACCCCCGGGGCACCTAATGACGTAAGCATGCACCACGTGTCCTTGAGGGCAGATCAGCCTATTAATTGTGTGTAAATGTTTGGTGACGGGGTGTTTGTCAACTAGCAAAGTAATTGCATTTGTGATAAAATGGTTTATTTCTTCTTTTTTGTTCTAGTTCAAAGCTTTTTATTCCTTTGATGTGACTGCTTGTGGTTTTGGCAGTGGTTGACCTGCAGTTTGCGTAGTTGCATGTTTTGGGTAAGAAAAAACAATTTACTCCAAATGAGTATTGTTGCCATGCATGAATGACATTTTTGTAAGTGGTGTGCTTAATGTAGGATTATATGTGAAATTGCCCTTAGCTTTCTGCACAATGTTGTCTAATGTGTAATTTTCTTTTCTTTTTCCTGTTTAGTAGGAAATCATTGGTGAATGTTGTGTCTGTGCAGAGTAGTTGTTGGTGACTCTAGCTTTTTCAGGTAAGTCAGTGGTATAGTTGTTGAGTACATAACTCTTTGTGATAAAGCCACACTTTGTTTATTACTTATTTTTCACAGTGCTGGTTGTTATTGGTGCATTTGTCAAGTTACTTTTCTTAGAAAGGATCATGGCTTGCTGTAGAGTGACTGCTCAGCAGGTTGTTTGTATGCTTTTTGAGTCATCTTCTGACCATGATAATAAGACTGATTCTGCATCTAAGGCAGAGGAGGAAGCACAAGATTCTAGCAGTGAATTTTCTATCTAGAGGAATCATCTGAAGAGGAAGTCACTCTCAGTGTGGATGAAGTGCCTGTTTTAGAGGAAGAGCCAATAGTGCAGCAGCCTGTTGCTTTAAGGCTTCCCATTGGAATACCTGAACTCTGGGTTGCCCCAAACATGGGGCAGCCAGATTTGCCTGCCCTTACTTGTCTCCCGGGTGTTGAGTGAATACAAAAAACATATTGCCTATCAATTTGTTTCGGTTATTTATGTATGATGTGTTTTTGGCAGGGATTGTTGAGCAGACTAATTTGTATGCTGAGCAGGTTTGAGGGACAACAGTGCCAGACTTAGGTCACAGTCTACCCTGTGGATTCCTACGAATCTGGAAGCATTGAAAAATTCTTCGATTTAACTTTTTTGATGGGGTTGATAAGGAAGCACTGTCTTCATATTGGTCTACTAGTCCCTTGATGGAAACGGCTATATTTCCGGCGACCATGAGTCGTCATTGGTATTTGCTTCTTCTTCGGATGCTGCATTTTGTTGATAATGCTTTAGCCTTGCCACAAGATCACCCTGATTCTGACTATCTTTTTAAGATTAGGCCTGTCCTTAATCATTTTGTAGATCGTTTTTCAGAAGTCTATGTTCCAAGGAAAGAAATAGCTGTGGACGAGTCTTTGGTCCTATTTAAGGGCTGTTTGGTTTTTAGGCAGTGCATTCCTAGCAAGAGGACATGGTATGCAATTAAGATGTATATGATGTCTGAAAGTAGAACAGGATATGTTTATAATTTCTGGGTCTACACTGGTAGGGATTCCAGTATTGACCCCCCCCCCTGGTTGTCTGTCCACTTTTGGAGTTAGTGAGAACTTGGTAGATGACTGTTTAGCAAAGGTCACCATTTGTACCTAGACAACTTCTCCACAGGAGTGCAATTGTTCAAGAAATTGTTCAGAGTGACACTGTTGCTTGTGGCACAATCCGAAATAATCGTAAAGGCTATCCAAGGGAGCTTGTGTGTAAAAAAACTTGAGAGGAGACAGTGCAGTACCTTGCATAATAATGAGCTTCTAGCTGTGAAATTTGCAGACAGGAGGGATGTCCCTATGCTGACTACCATCCATGATGAGAATACTTCCCCTGTGACTGTTTGGGGTCAGGTTTATGAAGTGTGCATACCTGAGTGCATTTTCGACTACAATAAGCACATCGGTCATGTAGATAGAGTAGATCAGAGGTTGGAACCTTACACTGATGTTCCTAAGCCTTACATTTGGTATAAAAAAGTTGGCCATACATCTCTTCCATTTAGCATCATTTAATGCTATTATTGTGTTCAAGGTCTGTTCCCCTGAGTCAAAGATGGAATTTGGTAAATTTCAGGAGCCTGTGATAGAGAGCCTTGTTGTGGTGGAACAGGTAAGAGTTCCTAGAAAAGCAGCGGTGGAGGATGTGGCTAGATTGAAAGATCACCACTTTCCTGATCACATTCTTCCCATGCCCAAAAAGACTTTCCTGCTAAGAAATGTAGAGTCTGTGCCTGAAGAGGTATCGGGAGGGAGACTCATATGTGCTGCCCCAATTGTATTTCTAAGGCTGGGCTGTGTGTGTCTGGCTGTTTCAGAAGTTACCACACCCAAAAGAATTATATGGAACTACAGTGAGTGTAAACTGTCTGTTCTATAATGTTTTATATTTTTTGTTCAATTTAACGGTTGGCTTTACTGTCATGTGTTTAGTTACAGCTTTTGTGTTTGTATTTTGTGCTTACTTATAATTAGATAGTGTTTTCTTTTTTTGTTAAAAAAAGTGATGGCAGTGAGCATGGAGTGATGCTTGTCTGGCATTGTAAGTGGAGCAGCGCTTGGCTGGTGGTGTGCGTGGAGTGGTGTTTGGCTGTCGGTGTGTGTGGAGTGGTGCCTGGCTGACGGTGTGCGTAGAGTGGCACTTGGCTGGCAGTGTGCATGGAATGGCACTTGGCTGGTGGTAGAAATAGTGACTTGCTGTAGGCCACTACAACACACTGCTAGCCAAATGCCAGTCCACGGACTCCGTCAGGTGGTGTGATTGCTGTTTCAGGCATGTGGGCATATGAAAGTAATGGGCCTTTGAATGGAGCTGTCTGTTGATGTGAGAGTAGAAATGTGCTGGGCCCGTGTCTGGCGGCGGGAATGGTCTTGTGCTTGTCACACATGAAAAGTGTGTGAATGGACTGTATAGTGATTAGTGCCTTGTCATGGCTTTATAGCTCATGAGCTGTGAGTCATTGATTCAATTTTTTGGCCTTTCAGTTATTAACCGTGCATTTCATTTTTGTGAAATCTCTTCCTAATAAAATTTGATCTATTGAACTATCACTCACCTGATGAAGCATGCCACCAACTAGGTTGGTGGGTGAAGGGTCTTTTTTTCATAATCTAAGGGTGTTTCTTTTCACAATTTGAGTGTTTGTAATATCACAGAAGTAAGAGCCTTGGTAGTGTGCTTGCTTTTTCTCTAGGGAAAAAGTACCAACCCTAGATTAGTTTGAAAACTAGATACCAGGTGAAGTACAGGCTGGCGTGCCTCTTGTGGAACCCAACAAGTTTCTTAGCCACAACACCCTGTAAACTTTAGAATGTGACTAAAAGCACACATTTGTCTTGCATTTCTGTACCATATCCTTCCAGAAGTGAAAATAAACGTATACCACCCACTGTTCCCCCCGGTCTCCTGATCAAAATGCTACCTCAATTGTGTGGGTGGGCCAAGTGCCCATGACAGGGAAGGGGCCAAAACACAACGTGACACCTGAAATGATCTATTACAAAACTACCTTTTTTTGTGGGTGTGCACCTGTGTTTTTCGTCCCGGGCACAGCCGTCATATAGGTAAACCTAGCAAACCCAGAAATGTTTTAAAACTCTCTTTAAAAAATTGTCCAGCAGACATAACGGTATGTTGCTTTCAAAACTCTGCCATAGCTCTAAAAAGTAACAGAAGAAAGCGTGGACAGAAATGGCTGTTTGTTTTTCAACTCACTATCAATATTTTTTTATTTCAGCTGTTACTTTCTGTATGAAAACTTTGAAGGATCTACGCAAATGACCCCTTTCTGAATTCAGAATTTGTCTACTTTTCAGAAATGTTTAGCTGTCCAAGATCCACCATAGGTTTCACACCCATTTCTGTCACAACTGGAAGGAGGCCAAAAGCACAAAAATAGTAAAAATGGGGTCTGCCTGTTCCTGAATGCTGGGAAGATGGGGATTTTAGCACCACAAACCCTTTGTTGATGCCATTTGCCGGGATAAAACACATACTTTCTTCTGAAGCACATTTTCCCATTTTGCCCCCTAAACATTTCTTGGTCTACTCCAGAGGAACCAACAAACTCTGGGTATTGTTTATAATCCCCAGGATGTTGGAAAAAGAGAGTGCAAATTTAGTGTGTATAGCTTATGTGGATAAATTGTTATGATGGCCTAAGCGCGAATTCCGCCAAATACCAAAAAAAGGCATGGCACGGAGGGGGAAAAGGACTAGCAGCAAAGCAGTTATTGTTGTATGATACATATTTATATTGAAACAAATTGTGCAGCAATAATGTAAGTTGCATTTTTTCTTTGGAAATATATCTGCAGTTCAGTCATTCTTTTTAAATACACCTTAATTGTCCAGTGAAATTATTAACCCCTGAATTGCTTTTATTTACACTTTTCCCAAATTTTAGTGAAAAACATTTTCTTTGGGGCTGGGCATGCAGATTAGGCCTGGGGAAGTTTTATTTACAGTACAGCAATTTTGGTAATTTTGCGTTACTCTTTTGATGTGGAATTACTGAAAATTACACAGTTACTCCCCTTCATATAATAATGAGTGCTTACTCATGAATATCGTACTGCAGAATCACAGGAACAACACATTGAGTGAGCGCAATTAGCTGTGGATTCTACTTTTCATCTCTCTTGTATTTAGCAACTACTTTCGTAGCTCAAAATGCATCCTTAGGTCCATTCTGGAAGCAAGGGTACATTTTGTTCCAAGAAAACATTACTAATCACTGGGTTATACGCAATGCAAAATTCCATGTAATCTAGTGTAATTTTGCATAATTACACACTAGCAGTGTATATTAATACTAAATAATGCAAGTAGTAGTATGTGAATCATGTGTAAAAAACGTAAAAAGATACAACATCCATCAGCTCTTGGGAATCAGCATCAACAAATGGCTGTCTGATTTTACAAACTTGCTTGCAGTGGGCATTATAATTATTATTCTTTTCCTCTATCTTCAAACCATCTAGCTGTCCCCACTAAACGTCCAGGCCCAGGATCCCAGGTTAAAATGATTATTGCCTTCGGGAGATAGTGGCTGTGCTGTACCTCCAAAAAATGGAGCCAATAACAACAGCTTTCCACTGGCTAGCTGACCTTCAGGAGGAGGAGGCAGATATGGCAGCCACTGCCATCAGTGTCCAACCAGCAGAGAGAAGGCAGTACCATCGCTGCAGCCTTCGAGGGTGTCTGCACCTTGCATCCATCACATTTCTCAATGAAACCTACTCCCCTACCTTCCCCACTAAAGATGTTGTCCTCTGTGAGGTCCTCAAATGCCAGAACAAAGTAAAAAAAATCAAAATGTCATTTTACAAAAACGGAAGGGCATTGAGGGGATCTTTTGTTAGGGAGAAGATGAGTCTTCTGAAAGGTATGAGGGTAGGATAGTTGGGAAATGGGTAGTTTGTTTAATTAGGATTGTATTTTATGTTTAAGAAGGGGCTGGCCTCTTGTGGGTGGTGATGGTATGACAGCTGAGAAAGACGTAGTAATATTAAATAATGTTTTGAGGGTTTAGGGAGGGTTCAGTCTGTTGTTGGTGATGAGAGTGGGACAGTTGATCTCTATATCGGGTCCCAGTAAGCATGTCATTTTGAGGAAATTAACAACTTTTTATAACCTCCCCTGGAACAGTTCACCAACAGTTTACCGATGTGTGCACCACATTCACCCGTCAAGTGTGAAATCTTTTGATGGTTGAAATAGATAACAGCAAAATAGAGCTTACATCTGTGAAGAGGGTTAGGAAATCAATGATTTGAGGGGTTGCGGTAATTAGGTAAACATTTAGGGCGACAAACACAGAATTCTGCAAGTCCATCTGTCATGGACAGAAGATAACAGTTATGTTAACCCACTCAGTGTGTAACAGTCAACAGACTGCAAAGTTAGTCATAGTTATTTAGGATAAAGTAAAAAATGACAACAATACACACAGTTGAAAAATATTTATTATGAAATTTAAGAAAAAGCATACCATAGAGAATGAAGAGAGTGTATAGAATGAGAAGAGAAAACAACATATGAAAGTCAAAGTAAACAGAAAACAGTGCACAAGAAGTCAGAGAGAGTGGAGCATACATTTGCATACAGTTAACTAAGGGCCAATCTAGACTACCAATCACACACAATTAGCTGCAAGTACCCTGAATGATGGATCACCCAAAGCTATGAAAAGGTTTAGCTGTGCCCAATATTATCATGTCTACCAGAAGTTGGTAAGATTTGCAAGTTAAGTTACTAGCCGTCATAATTATAAAGTAATCACCCTGTTTCTCGTTTTCTTTGAGTCCTTTTGTTTATCATAGATGTAGATAGATATTGGTCCTAATGCTCTTGAGAATTTCAAGTTGCATTTCTTCCAAGAAGAAACAGACCTGTTGTACTATAAGAAAGTAGTTTAGTTGAGATTACTGAGAGGTTTCAAAGAACCAAGTTATGCTGGTGTGCAAATTACCAAAATGCAAATAAACGAAGACTCCCAGTGTTCACCCTGAATCAAATGATCACCCAAGAATAAATTGCCAAGTTTACCTAATCATCATTTGGCATTTATTGATACAAGTTACCTTTGCAACTGTGGTGTTCATCTACCTATCTATGGGCCTAATTCAGAAAGGTAAACGTACACGTTTGTGTAAGTTTATACTTTTTCATTATTTGTAAAACTAAATTTTAATAGTACACTTATGATTGCAGAGACGCCACAGTCAGGACAGAGAACTTTGCACATAAAAATATAGGCCTGTCCTTACTTTTTATGTGTGGATGTCTCCACCCCAACTGCTGAAACTTTGCACTTGTAAACTTGGTATTGAAATGCAGCTTTGTGAGTACTGAAAAAGACCGCGGCGGCCATTCTGGCTTTCCAGCTGGGCCGGCGGGCGACCGCCAGAGGGCAGCCCGCCGGCCCAGCGGGAAAGCCCCCTCAACAATGAAGCCGGCTCCGAATGGAGCCGGCGGAGTTGTAGGGGTGCGACTGGTGCAGTGGCACCCGTCGCGATTTTCAGTGCCTGCAAAGCAGACACTGAAAATCATTATGGGGCCCTGTTTGGGAGCCCCTGCACTGCCCATGCCAGTGGCATGGGCAGTGCAGGGGCCCCCAGGGGCCCCACGACAACCGTTCCCGCCATCCTGTTCCTGGCGGTAAAAACCGCCAGGAACAGGATGGCGGGAAGGGGGTCGGAATCCCCATGGCGGCACTGCAAGCAGCGCCGCCATGGAGGATTCCCTGGGCCAGGGGTAAACCGGCGGGAAACCGCCGGTTGCCCTTTTCTGACCGCAGCTTTACCGCCGCGGTCAGAATGGCCCAGGAAGCACCGACAGCCTGTTGGCAGTGCTTCCGCGGTCCCCGGCCCTGGCGGTCATGGACCGCCAGGGTCGGAATGACCCCCTATGTGTTTGTAGTCCTTTGAGCCTTCTCCTACAGCTGAGCATTGGAATTTGGTATTAAGCAATGGTGGCAGGGATCTTGGCTTTTTTAGGTAATGATCTGGCGGTGACAATTGCTGATATTGATACCATCTGTAAAAAAAAATCATGATTCATTGTAAGGTTGAATTACTTTTCTTTCTTTGTCGCCACTCACCACACAGTCATGATAAACCAAATGGCTTTGTTCTCCTTGATGGTTTATCTGTGCCACACACACACTGACCCATTTAAGTTTATTTACATTAGCTGCACACCAAATATAAAACTAAAACATTTTTATTATATAGCAGGCATCTTTGTTGATGTTTTAATCTGGAAGGTAGGGATCATTCTCAAATTCAATGAGATCATCTGGAGAATGATTACCTGCTGCACTTGTGATGTCAGAAAATCTACCCTCATTCATGGTTGTGTCCCCTGGAGCCTTCAAAATTCTGAAAGTAAAATGTTCAAAATTTTTAAATATAGTCAGTCTCTTCACATTGTAGGGAAAGACAGATATTTATCCTTCTGACAATGGCAATTGCTCAAGCAGCATTGAATATGTGCTCTGAAGATGCACTGGCTACTGGACATGCCTTTTGAATTCTGGCCATTGTTTCTTCTTTCCATGTCAATAGGTCAGTGAATCTTGAGCCAGGTTAACCTTTGTTGGGTCATCCAAATAGTCCTGCCCCATCTTCTCAAGAGCCATTGTTGTTGACGCCATTTGTATCTCCACTGCCTGGACCTGTGCACTTGATTTAATCCCTGAAATCACCTATTAATAGACAGATTGCAGATGTTGGAAGTGAAGCTACTGGTGCTGTGGGTTTTAGTAGCAGGTAATGGTATTGCTCCGCACACTGGTGGAATATTCTGACAGTGTTAGGTTCAGTAGTTTGTTTAATTTAAAAAACAAATACCCTCTTTGGGAGTTTGTTTTTGAAAAAATAAGAAACCTTTGGAAAAGTTTGACAGCAGGCAGCCATGTTTGACACAGTTCTATGTCAAACGTTTTCTACATTGACAGTAGCCGCTATGGTGGCAGTTCCAGCCAATGTATACAGATGTCTGCTGGGCCAGCACACATCTCTTTATTTGGTGGATGAGCAAAGGCTGGGTGAAGGACATAAAGTCTTCTGCCAGCCTGCCAGCTTTTTCCATCCTCCAAACACTACATTAGGCTATTAGTTCATTGTCCACATGTCTGTCAAGAAGTAAATGTGTTTAAAGGCTCTCTCCTCCATTACTTTGCACCAACTACAACACTTAATGGCACAGCACAAGAACAGCAGCAGTGGATTACTAGATTCAACTTGGGATCTCACATTTTGGTCAGAAGATCTCTACAAATTTTATAATCCCCTCTCCTTCCATCAAAGAAAAAGGTAGGGAGTCAGTCACTCACATTTTTGTTAACTTCTGTTGTATAAATGGTCATTGTCATCATTGTGATGGGGTGGCAACTCCTTACTGAACATAAACATGGTAGTGGCTTGTGGTGACTGGTTTCTTTGTGAGAAAACATCCACACGTAACCTATGGATAGGGAATATGCTGCTTAGATGTTTTGGGGTGACTATATCCCTCTTTTTTCCTTGTGCCAGTCCATGGTTGCTACTGGTGATGACTGCACACTATGAGCAACAGTCACAGGACTGTTTCTCATGACATCTTCTTCCTCACCATCACCTCCTTCCCTCAGTTCAACTTCGTTATCGCTCTCAAAATCAGCTATCTTTTTGATATGCTCTTCTCACCAAATTGCATCTTGGTTTTTCAGCTCTTGTCCCCAGTATGGTATTGTTCATCATGCTTACCACAGCACACTAGTTTGCAGAGAAGTAAGCCTCCGGCTATCTGCTCCATACGTGTCCTAAGTGTAAAAAAGGCCCAAACTGGGGAGGAGAGCTTACTTTCTAATCAAGCCAGTGTCTGAAGCTTTGGTTGTATTGGAGCTAGATAGTTGTCCCTGCCTTTCTGTAGGGTGGGCAAAGACAGCCATCCTGATAGTTGTACTTGCTGCAGGTGTTTGGCTTCTGGAAAAGATGAAAATAGTTGTGCTAGTGGTACTTAATGGCTCGGAGCAGATTGAATGGAATTGATTTGCACTTTCTGCGTGCCACTTTCTACATCAAAATAAATCACTGGTTTGTCATCTTCCTCACTTCAAAGGCTTTTGGGAACCTTCCTTTTCCTTGTCTCTCATGGTTTGTGTATCAGGGTTCAATCAATATCAAGATCATCAGAAGGGAGGCTTGGAGAAGAAAGGGGAGTGGTCTGTGACAGATAGTGAAAGGGCAGCGAGAATGATTTCTTGCTCAGCAGCAAACTCAACATCCTGCTCTGCTCCTACCTCTAGAAGATTAGAGAAGATCAGGTGTAGCATGTTATGAAAGGTGATGCCAGCATTCTGCTTGCTTTACTGTCAGCTAGAGGAATACAAGGACCAGACGACACTGGGCCCTAGGAGGCTGCTCCTGTGACAATTCCCATCGGTTTCACCTGCAGTGTTGGGAGCACTAAGGGGCATATTTATACTCCTTCTGCGCCAAATGTGCGTCAAAAATTTTGATGCACATTCAGCGCAAACGTTACCCCATATTTAAACTTTGACGCTGGAGCCCAAGGACGACAAAAGTCCACCGTGTACGTCATTTTTGGGATGCAGCAACCCGCCTTGCGTTAATGATATGCAAGGTAGGCGTTCCCGTCCAAAAAATTACTTAACCGGCCATGAGTCGCATTTATGCTTTCGGGCAAAAATGACGCACAGCCGGGAGGCAGAGCCGGAAAATTACGCACAGCCCAATTTGCGTCAAAATTCAACGCCTGGGTCAGGGCAGGCATTAAAATGGGGCAAAAACACCTGTATTTAATCAGAACACACAGAACCAACAGCAGAGCAGCAGAGCAGCAAAAGGGAGACATGGAGGTGATTCTTATCCAGCGTGCACGCAGACGCAGAGCCCTGCAGCTACAACAGCATCTACCACAACACCAGCAGGGACCCCAAAGGCAGCGCAGAAGGCAGGAGAGGATATTCCGCCCCAGAACAACCCTTCATGGCCTCAGGGAACACAACATCATCCAGAGGTACTGGTTGAACTGGCAGGCCATTCAGCAGCTGCTGCGAAACATTGAGCCGCAGTTGGCACCCACTTTGCTGACACCCGCACCATCCCAACAGAAACCAAGCTGCTTGCCGTACTTCACATGCTGGCAAGTGGCTCTTTTCAAACAACTGGTGCCCTGGTTGCCGGAATATCACAGCCGTCATTCTCTGCCTTTTTGTCCAAAGTACTGGATGCCATCATTGGACTTACACCCCGCCACATCTGCTTCCCTAACACACTGCAGAAGCAGCAGGAGACAAAACAGGGGTTCTACCTCATTAGTGGCTTCCCACACGTCCTTGGTGCAATCGACTGCACACATGTACGCCTTGTGCCACCTGCTGCAACCGAACACCTCTACCGCAACAGGAAGCACACACACTCCATCAATGTGCAGGTCATTGTCGATCACCAAGGATTGATCACCAACATCGTGGCTAAATATCCTGGGAGTGTCCATGACTCATTCCTCTTCCGTCACTGTACCATCAATGAACACTTCCAGGATGGACGGTATGGCAATGGACTACTTGTTGGTAAGTACAAAAACCTACTTATATACACACTGCACAGCAACCCTCTAGGCCACACAACACATACACCACAACAGCAACATGTGAACAGGAACACACTGAGGTCGTGACATCGCTAGCCATGTATCTTAGGTCACCATTGAACCTGTCACACATCGGAAATGAGTGTACAGTCTAACTTTAAGACGTCAAAGATCACAACGTGTGGAGTGGGTTGCCTAAATGTCACCTTGCAAATTCTAAGTGTCCCAATGACGTTTACATTAATCCATTGCATAAGTCTAAAGGTATGGGATGTCCAGGGTACATTGATATGAAAGTGTTAACAACACTGTCAAAATGAATCTGTGTATGGAACTATCATCTCACCCCCAGTGAAGACACAGGGACACCTGTATCACAAGTCACAATGCTATGGAGGGCACACTGTACTGCAAATCCCAAAACATACTGCTGACAACCGGTTAGCAGCCAAACACTCGTTCAGCCAAGGAAACAACACAATGCAGATGGTACATCCTACAAGCCAAGGATGCGACATAATAACACAAAAGAGTCACAGACAACACAAGACAACTACTGCCATGAAAGGTGATTTCAATAGGGCTAGCTACATCAACATGATCCCATTCATTTTCTCTTTCAGCTGATCAGGGGTATGGCATCCAGCCATGGATAATGACAACTATTGGCAACCCGAGTACTGCATCAGAGCGTGCCTACAATGATGCACATAGGAGGACACGCACCATAGTCGAGAGGACCTTCGGCATCCTCATGTCACGGTTTCGGGCGGGTGTGATCAGGACTCTGGTTGGGACACCCCTTGAGGTTACCGAATATCCTAAAGAGGTAGTATACTGGGGAAGAAGAGCAGCTAAAGGCATACACGGAAAGGACAGCTACGAACAGGCACAGGAAAGTAAAAGCAGAAGCAACCCTTATGTAAACAAACAGGAAACAGATTACTAATGGACAAACATGCTGGGGTTGTACACAGAGTAAGGTGCAGAACCTCCCACAGTGTCAATGCCTCTGTGCAGTTTGCTCTTACAGATAGTCACCCTGCCAGCCCCATAGAAAGGAGGCAGCAAAAGTGATTCTGTCTCTGGACCCTAGAGCACAGACAAGGAAAGTACTTACATACACAAGACACGCTCTTGTGGGTCCAGCTGGAAACACAGCGGCGATTCCTGAGAAAACAGTAATAGCACACTGTCACTGTTAGGCACGAAAGAAAACGTATAACACTGGACAAGGATGGGGGCTCGAATTGCCTCCTGGAAACCAGGCGCCAACCCCAGAACAAAGGAGGACACTTATACACTGGTGAAGGCAGAGACAAGAACTAGGAACAGGTTCAGGCTGAAGCAAAGGCGGGACTAGGACTTGAAAACAGGGCACAAACGTCTGGCTGGGACAAACAGAGACAGGACTGGGAAACTGAGAGCAGGCTCTGGCTGGAACAGGCAAGGACAGGGCTGGAATACAGGGAGTATGAATGAGTAGTAAACAGGACTGGGAAACAGAGAGCAGGTTCAGGCTGAAACAAGGCAGGAGCAGGGCAGAGAAACAGGGAGCAGGCTCTGGAAGAAACAAACAGGTACAAGGCTAAGAGATAGGGGGCAGACTCAGGCTGGAACAATCAGGAGCAGGGCAGAGAAACAGGTTCAAGCTGGAACAGCACAGGAACAAAACTGGAACACCATCCGACAAGGGGTCTGTAACACAAAGGAATCGAACTCCAATGCACGACAGGGATCTTGAGGAAATGGCTGCTTATAAGCAGTTCCAAGCTGAGCTGCACAGGAGAGGTCTCAGGTGTGTGTAGTTTCAGACACTTGCAAGTCCTGGAGTAGAGGATCCGGTGAAAAGGAGCAACTGGACTTCTCCCATAGAAAACAATGGGAAACAGAATCCAGGTTTTCCTGACTACCAGGCTGTGCATTATGGGATTTGCAGTCCAAGGAAGCAAATGTAGTACTACACAAGTGTACCATGAAGAAAAGAGAAACAAACAGGAGTCAGCAAGGGACTCCAGATAGGTGTTCAAGGTGATCCCCAGGCTTCCGACAATCCCCTTACAGTGCCCCCTGGAAATGGGACGACAGAGTCGTAACAGTATACCCCCTCCCACCAGTCTGCTCAAGAAGAGAAGGCGATCCTTTGGCTGAAAAAAATTGAAGAGGAAAAGCCACAGCAAGAAAATCCAACACCAACCTTGGTGGATAAGTTTACAGTCCTGCCATAGGTAAAACTTCCAATGAGCAAAGCATGTATTAATACCCATATGGGCTCGGATGTGTTTCCTCTCTATTGTTCGATTGATAGGGGAGGAGTGCATGGAGTTGGTTTCTGGCGAAGTAGATTCAGGAGCAAGGAGATCTGGAATGGCATTATGGGCGGTATTCTTTATGACATTAGTTTCCTGTTCAATACTTTCATCTTTGGAGGAGCTGATTGGTGTATTAGTAACTGTCAGGTCTGTAACACCTTCTGACAAGCTGGATTTGTCTGTTTCTGCAGCAGTATTTACATTGATTGTGGTCTGAGGCTTGCAAAGCATAGAGACTTGGGAGACATGGGTAACTGGTGTTCTCAAAGTAAACATGAAAAAGTCAGAATTTTCTTTCATCTTGGATGACTTTGGAGTATCAAATTCAGGAACAACAATAGTTTTCAAGTCTTTAGAAACTGGATTAACATCTGAAAATGTAGAAGTTCCACAAGCTAATTCTTTAGGGTGATCTTCACACAAGACTGAGATTTCTTCATTACAAGTGCCCTGTGGTGTATTTGTGGTATCAGAAATGGTTTATTTGCAAAGCGTTTCTACTAAAGGTAGTTGATCTTCAACTCTGTTAACACTGAAAGGTTTTTCTTTGGATTGAAATAGAACTGGAGTCTCTTCAGAAATCGCCTCTACATTGTTATCTACATTTTCAGCTTTAGCCTTTGAATTGATGATGGTTTCTTGCAATAAAACACTAAGAATAGTACTTATCATCAGATCTTCGAATACAAGATTCAAATTCAAGTCTTTAGTTTTAGTGGGACATATTACATCTTTCAGTACTTGAGCTTTGGTTTCAGATTGGTGTTTTTCAGGAGTCTTTAATTTCAGAGACACAGCAGGTGGCATTGGTGTGGCTGGTTTTACATCAAAATCAGATACCGGTAGTTCAAAGATCTGTTCTTCACTAACCATTGAGCTGGAAACAGGATACACAGTGGCAGGGAACAGCAAGTCAGGATCAGTGGTTGAGGCTGTAACTGGGTCTAGTTCTAGGAGAAGGCTCTCATTTCTTATGACAGGCTGTTTAGTTTCAGATTGCTGGCTTTCTTCCTTGTCTGAAATCTCCACGGTTTGCTTTGACATAGAAGAGATTTTTAAACTTTATGAGAAGTCCATTTCATTCTTAGTAACTGCATTAATTTCTTCACGGTCAGAAAAATCCATGAATTCACTTGAAACAGGAACTGTCTCTTCATTATCTGAAAATTCTATGATATTGTTTGAAAGGGCAGGAGTATCCCCACAATCTGAAAATTCTGGTGTGTGTGCCATTTGAACAGCACTATCTGCAGGTTTGTTCACCATAGGGCAGGAACCACTGTCATCACCAGATTCAGATTCTTCAACACTGTTGCACAACTTGCCCTTAATCTCCAGTAAAGTCATAACTTGGTTTCTTATGGTGCAGCTATTGGAGTCTGCATCAGAACTCTCTTCTACCTTTGGCTTTATTTGTTCTGATAGAGGGACTGAGACACTTCCTTCTGAAGACTATGATCCATCCTCTGAATCAAAAGCTGTAAAATCTCTCAGAGATGTCAGAGATTCAGCCAACTGTACCGGGATATTCTCTGGAGAACTACAAGCTGAGAGAGAGTCTGAAAAAGAGGCTGATATATTTATAACTGGAGCTGTCTTTTGACTGTCAATAATAGAAGGGACAATCTGCTCTATAGTAGTCTTTGGAGAGGCACATGAAGTATTATACTGTTCTTTGAGCCAAAGCTGGTGATCATTTTCTTTTTTCAGGTTTTCAAATTGCCTTGCAGTAGTTTCCATCAGCTGCTCTGTTACTTCTTCTACTTTACAGATAAACAGAATGTCTGGTTCTGGCAACAGTGAAATATGCATTGATGAAAAAAGCCCACGGGCAAGATTTCTAGTGTATGTTATAACATATTCATCATAGAAGTCCTATATCTGCCTTTTAATCTGCCAAAACTGCTCTTTTAGTGTGTGTATGTCCATATTGTTATCAAACCCACTCAGAATAGAAAAGGGTTTAGCAGAGCTTTTAGGGATTGAGACTGGTGTATTATCATCCAGGTTGGGAAGAGCACAAGCCTTTTGAGTTGAACTAAGGAATCCCACAGTCTTTACTGATCCCTTTGATACAGGTTCTATCCTGCTGACTTGAAAGCTCTGAGGGACTGGTAGGTCTTTTTAAGAGTTAGCACTGCACTTTTAATTCTGAGAAACTGGCCTAGATGGGCTGAAGCACTCAACAGAAAACAAGGGAATCCCTAGTGTGGCTTCTTGAACAGTTTCAGGGTTCCTTGTTTTGGCAGAGTCCTGGAAGTGAACTTGGGATGCACTAGCATGAGGCAAGGAATTAACTAGTTTTTCTTGAGAGTAAATGTCTTGTGCAGAAGTAGCAAAAGCACTTTCACTGTTAGGAACATTCACCCCAGTCTGAGGTAATAGAGCCTCCAAAAACTCATTATTGCTTTGTAATTCTTCTACAGACAGGGATTGGGGGTCATAATCACAGATATCATAATAGTTGAACATTGATGGATCAGCAAGCCACGCAATGTAGTACTGAATTTGCAATCTTTGATTTTCTTTAACAAGTCTATCCTTTAAACTAAGGCTTTTTTTAGAGGTCTTCAGAGAATGTAAAGGTTTAGAAAGGGGTGTCTTAACATGACAGGAAAGCATTTTAGGTTTGTGTGTGCCTTTGCTGCCTGGGGAGCTTGAAATTTTTGGGTCGTGCATTCTGTCATGGGTTCGGGCGGGTGTGATCAGGACTCTGGTTGGGACACCCCTTGAGGTCACCGAATATCCTAAAGAGGTAGTATACTGGGGGAGAAGAACAGCTAAAGGCATACACGGAAAGGACAGCTATGAACAGGCACAGGAAAGTAAAAGCAGAGCAACCCTTGTGTGAACAAACAGGAAACAGATTACTAATGGACAAACACGCTGGGGTTGTACACAGATTAAGGCGCAGAACCTCCCACAGTGACAGGCAATGTGAATGCCTCTGTGCAGTTTGCTCTTACAGATAGTCACCTTGCCAGCCCCATAGAAAGGAGGCAGCATAAGTGATTCTGTCTCTGGACCCTAGAGCACAGACAAGGAAAGTACTTACATACACAAGACACGCTCTTGTGGGTCCAGCTGGAAACACAGCGGTGATTCCTGAGAAAACAGCAGTAGCACACTGTCACTGTTAGGCACGAAAGACAACGTATAACACTGGACAAGGATGGGGTCTGGAATTGCCTCCTGGAAACCAGGAGCCAACTCCAGAACAAAGGAGGACACTTATACACTGGTGAAGACTGATAGAACACTTACCAGACACAAATAACCAAGAAAAACAGAAACAGAAGGGAACAAACTAAGAGGCAGAGGCAAGAACTAGGAACAGGCTCAGGCTGAAGCAAAGGCGGGACTAGGACTTGAAAACAGGGCACAAACTTCTGACTGGGACAAACAGAGACAGGACTGGGAAACTGAGAGCAGGCTCTGGCTGGAACAGGCAAGGACAGGGCTGGAATACAGGGAGTATGAATGAGTAGTAAACAGGACTGGGAAACAGAGAGCAGGTTCAGGCTGAAACAAGGCAGGAGCAGGGCAGAGAAACAGGGAGCAGGCTCTGGAAGAAACAAACAGGTACAAGGCTAAGAGATAGGGGGCAGACTCGGGCTGGAACAATCAGGAGCAGGGCAGAGAAACAGGTTCAAGCTGGAACAGCACAGGAACAAAACTGGAACACCATCCGACAAGGGGTCTGTAACACAAAGGAATCGAACTCCAATGCACGACAGGGATCTTGAGGAAATGGCTGCTTATAAGCAGTTCCAAGCTGAGCTGCACAGGAGAGGTCTCAGGTGTGTGTAGTTTCAGACACTTGCAAGTCCTGGAGTAGAGGATCCGGTGAAAAGGAGCAACTGGACTTCTCCCATAGAAAACAATGGGAAACAGAATCCAGGTTTTCCTGACTACCAGGCTGTGCATTATGGGATTTGCAGTCCAAGGAAGCAAATGTAGTACTACAGAAGTGTACCATGGAGAAAAGAGAAACAAACAGGAGTCAGCAAGGGACTCTAGATAGGTGTTCAAGGTGATCCTCAGGCTTCCGACAGTCCCCTTACAGCACCCCCTGGAAATGGGACGATAGAGTCGTAACACCTCAAGTCAAGGTTCCGGTGCCCCAACATCACTGGTGGTAGCCTCCTATATTCCCCGGAGATGGTCTGTAAGATCATCCTAACATGTGCTTTTCTGCACAACATTTGCATCAAAAGGAACATACCCCTCCTGGAACCAGAGCCACACATGCCTGAAGAGGAGGAAGAGGAGTATGCTGGCCTGCAACATGAGGGGGAACACGGCCGCTGGCATACGCAGGCGGCAACATATCGTGAACAATTTCTTTTAAATATAATCACCATCACCACTTTATGAACTAATTTAAATAAACACATATAATAATCACGATATCATCGTTTGGCTATTCATTTTTGCACACTTTCATCTCTAACTATCATGACTCACAGTGATCATTTGTGACACAGTTCATCATGATTAACTATGTGGATGTAAACTCAGACAGCTTTATTCATGCAGTTTTTGTAGTGTTTGCTTAGATTTGTGTGCACTGTTATATGTGTTAGTACTGCATGGCGACAACATTTTGCTGCCACTATTTGGTGACTTAGATATCCCTTGAGGAAGCATTATTCTGTCCAACACAGCATGATGGTGTATGGTTTCTCACTTCATCAGATATTACCCTCAGGAAGGGCAGAGTATGATGCAATCATGGCCACTGTGCAGATTTATCTGACTACATAATATCAGGACAGTTGTATTGACAAGCTACGTAATTTGACAGTAGGCACATTTCAGTTATCTACTGCACAGTTTGATATGTCACATTACCCAGAGTCAGATTTGTTGTGTAAGTGCTATTTATTGAAAAGTGCTGTAGTGCTATCTGTACATTGTCCATGATTGTGAGTCCATTAGAGTGACATCTTACAGTGTAATCTGACACAAGAGGTTACAGAAATGATTTTGACATGCTGGGGTGAGTTTTCAGACAGTGCAGAGGGACAGGATTTGCCAATGAGTAGGAGAGAGACAATCACTGGGCAGGCTGACAAGATATACAGTGGTAAGCAGAACAGTCATTAAGTAGAGTTGTTGCAAGACTGGCATGTTACAAAGCGCAGGACCTTGGTAATAGTTGGCCATGTGGCAGGGACTAGTGCTTCCGGGTACTTTTCCGTGTGAAGGTGATCTGTTCCATGTCTTCTTCTTCTGATGTGTGTGTTGCCTCCTCTGTTCTTGGTGGTGGTGGTTGTGAAGGGGCAACACACACCTCAGTGTTAGAAGACATGGAGTCAGACATCCCGGTCGCTGCTACCTGTGAAGGTCTTAAGGGCAGTACTGCAGCAAGGAGGATCTGCTGGTTCTTGAGAATAGCAGCCACATCATGATGGTAGGCAGCCAGGTCGGCCCTGAGGGGTTTAATGTTGCATTTGTGCACACATTGACAGGATTGCTGTTGTAGGTGTTGAGTCAACTGTATTACAGCTGTGCTGATTTCCTTCTGGGTTTTTTGCTGTTCCTGCAAGATAGATGTAAGGGCTTGCATAGCTGCTGCCTGATCTGCAGATGACATCATGCATGAACGCACCCCCTCTAGGCTGGCTGCCATAGTTTGTATCCCCACCCCCACCTCCTTGGCCAGCTCCCGCTGTACCCCAACTACAGTTCTCTCAAAGCTGGTGCCTGTGTCGTCTGAGTCCTCAGCTGTATTGGAGCTGGCAGGTCTTACAGTTGGGGTGGTAGGTGGATCCTCTGCAATGGCTGCTTGTTCTGTGCTCCTCCTTGTGACTGAAGGTGGGGTCTGGAGGGTTTCAAGGACCTTTTGGATAGTCTCCTGGGGAATGTTTATCAGCTCGTCATCATTGTCATCAGGGTAATCTGGGACAGGCATATCCGCAGGAGATCCATCTTCCTCTGCAATGAAACAGGGTACAATTAGTGTGTCTGTGTTGTGGCATTGGTGATGTGACATGCCTGCCTTGTGATGAATTCACATTGTGATCTTGTTTCCTGTTTGTTGCTTCAGTCTTTCAGATGGGCATTCTCCCAGGCCTATGGCCCACCTACATGTCACATGTATGTTATTAAGTTATTAGACTTGTTGGCATCATCTCTTCTAGGTGTTGGCTTTGGCCAAAT
Source organism: Pleurodeles waltl (assembly GCF_031143425.1). Lineage (NCBI taxonomy): Eukaryota > Metazoa > Chordata > Amphibia > Caudata > Salamandridae > Pleurodeles > Pleurodeles waltl. Next base: position 114,913,569 of record NC_090450.1, read on the forward strand.
AGTGAATTGCCACCTTCTTGTCCTACTCAACCCTCCTTCTACATCCATTCTCATGGTGAGACCTTTCACTGGCTGCGGGGGGTTGTCTGATGGCACTGGCAGCACACTTAACAATCTGGACCTGCCCCAGTCTCTGATCGTTCACATCCACTTAAATGTATTTGACATGTAGCATATCCTATGCATAGCAATGTTATGGCACGATATGGATGTTGGCATGGTAATGTGTACAGCTGATGTTGGGAATGTGTGGTACATTGGATTGCCCTGATAATCGTGTCAGTGTCCTATTTCCTCCTCTGACTGTGCAGGTGTATTTCAGTGACCAGTTACATGTGTCCCCCCCTCAATGCTGTTGTCTGAGCAGTATGACATTTGGGATTTTACACTGTGACCCAGCCACAGGATGGACCCTGACATATGCAGCATGGGTATGTCCTTAGTGCTGTGTAGCTCCTATTGTTGTTTACATTGGCTGATGTTTGCAACAACTAGGGGCATTGACATTTGACAGTACTGGGGCCTTTGTCTTTTTTCAGGGGATTGTTGAAGTTGTCATCCTCAACCCTCTAATTTAGGTGTGTATGATCCACGGGGAGGTTACTGCTATTGGCTACTTGAGCTGCACACACAGCAGAGGTGGTAGGGGCAACTGTTGTCGCAGTTACATTCCAGTAGTAAGTATGGCTAGAGGTTGTTAAAAGGGCCCTAGTTATTGTTTGGGGTATGGTGGCTGACAAGTGCCGGGATGTCAGTTTGACGTTGTGCCCTTCCCTCCTGACGTGGCTTTCCCTTTGCTCCATCGATGGCATGGCAGCATGCCCCCATGGGACTGTTGTTGGTGTAGTGTAATGGTGTGCCCCTTTACCCATGCCACTCCATGTATATGATGACTTACATGCAATGCGTAGTAGGTATTCCCCCCGTTGCAGTTGACATTAGTGCATTTCAATTCCCCATGCGACTTACCCTGCATGTGCGTTGTCTCCTGGTAGTCTGCGCTGTCCTGTCCTTGAATCCCTGTGACTATCTCCTCAGGGATGACGGCTGCGACCATCTCCTCCATTTGGTCCAGGGCCTCCTGGTGTGCTGGACTCCCACCTCCAGTCTGCAGTGCTGCCTTCCTGTTCCTGGCCATCTTTTCCTTGGTCCTGTGCTTGCAGTCATGCCAGCGTTTCTTGCACTCGATGACTGTTCTGCGTACTTCTGCACACTGTTAATCTTGTCAACAATTTGTTGCCATATTGCCTCTCTCCTACTGATTGGCAACTTTGAGGTGACAAACAGTTGGTGCTGGTGTTCCGTCACCTCTTTAACCAGAATTTCCTGCTCCTCTGCGCTGGAGCGACACTTTCTTTTCTTCTTATAAGTGTCCTGGTTCTTGTGTGGGTCCTCCTGGCTGGTTCCTGGTCTGTTGTCATCTTCCTGGGCTCTGTACTGGCATCTGGGATCCATTTTGGCTCTCCTCTGGTGAAATGGCAGTGTTCGCGTTTTTTTTTTACGCTATTGCATCAAAAAACGGCGCATATCCGGTTTGCGGGGGTTGTAAATCGACCCACAGTAATTTCCGCTGTGTTAACGTCGTTTTGCTTTACGACTTGATGCTGCGGTGTGCGGCAAAATAAATGACTCCCACCTGTGGTTTGCGCCGCCGTGTGTCAAAGTATAAATTTGACGCCCGCACGGCGCACCAAAATGGCGTTAGCCGGCGGTAATATTTGTGACGCAAAACTGCGCCGGCGCAGTTTTGCGTCAAAAAGTATAAATACGGCCCTAAATAGCATGTTACAATCCCGCTGTGTGGGTTGCCAGCATTCTGTTTGCTTTTCTGTCCGCTGGGGGTCTAAAAGGACCAGACTACACAGGGCTCCAGGAGGAGGCTTCTGCAATCAATCCCATCGGTTTCACCTGCAGTCTTGGGAGTGCCGTATAGTGCATTGAACAGTCCAGTTGCAACAGGATGTGGCAGGGCAGGACCACCTCCCTTGGTTTTTCATTTCTGATCCTATACCGAGTTTGTGACAGTCCTCTAAGACTTCATGACATTGTCACCTACCATTTATGTTTTTATGTTTTATTGTCTTAATGTTCTAACTAGGCACAATTGCTAGTTTATAAATGTAAATTGGCATCATTTTATTGGGTTGTGTAATTCCACTAATTTGCCCAATTGGTTGCCCTTCTTCTGGTTGAGATAGGAGAAGGGTGTTAGCAAAGGTTTACAACTGGCGTGTGTTGAGGCAGAGGATGGGAAAGAGAAAGCTTTCCATGGTTGGTGCTAAACACATACTTCTTTAATGAATCATATCACAAGTGCTATAGGAGCCATAGAAAAGCAAATCACTAGTGCTGAGGAATCCTTAATTATCAGTGTGGAGGAAGCTTCAGGCACCTACCTTCCGGAGACTAGAGTTAATCATGCCAAATCACCACTAATTGCGGGAATAAACACAGCGGGTCAGAGCAGTAATGGATACATTCAAAATGCCTCAGACTCCGTCTGTGAGCTTGATCCTGAGCCTCCATTAAAACATATTAGAACACCAGGGCCCTCTCCCCAGTCTTACGTATCTGAAACATGCGAAGCTAAGGCTGTAAGGTTAGATCTCAAAGCATCCATTATTAAGCCCGGCTCGCAAAGAAAACAGTTGTCAAAGTCACATCTGAGGAGTTTAAGGAGCTACGAACCCCTGTGCAATCCTTGGAGCCTTTTGTCAAAATGACATTGACTTCTCTGTCGATGAGAGTTAACCAGGTGGAACGTATTGCTTCCACATGTGTAGAGCTTTTGCAATGATCTCTGATGCCAGGAACAGTCAAACTCTTGCAGGAAGACCTATTAAAACAGACAGTTTCTGACATTACACTGACTGGGATTGTTCAGGGTTTAATGGGTGTAGTGCAACAGTCTATAGAAGGGGGTAGCTCACGGCCTGAAATCAACTTGGTGGGTGCTCACCCTGACTTGTAGGCCCATATCAAAAAATTTGTGCCAAGTAGGACAAAAGCGCTCTAGCACTGGGTCAGGGTCCTATAATGAACACGGATGTGCCCAATAAGGCAGGTGGAGCCAGGCAATTTCTTGGCTTACCCCCTGCGGCTACAGCCTACATGATAGTCTTGGCCAAAGCACTTACTTTGTCATTATCTGCAGCGGCAACAGAATCATGGGCATCATTGAGGAATAAAGCCTTACATTGGTTAGGGAACAAAACTGGGCTTGCACATGACCTGTTTGAGGACATTACAATGGGAACGAGAGTGAAGAGGGTGGGGAAAGGGCAAAAAACAATGCAGGTAGATTGTGCGGTCCTGTCCTTCAAAACACCATACTTGGTAGAAATCATATTAAATAAAGTGACTCCTGAGCAGTGAGACCAAATTGTATATCTTCCTTACTCCTTGGATACTTCTATCAGCCAGTTAGTGTGAGGAGGTGCCAAAATGCTTGTGGAGCCCAAGTAGAGGCCTAATTGCACCCCCACTCCTCCATCACCACTAGTAACTATTTTGCAAGTCTTAAAGACTTGAAAGGAGTAGATTGACTTAATTTTAAAATTAACCATGTGTCAGAACATCTAGGGGGTGAGGGCCGCCAATGGATTTATATGTGACTTTCGGGAAAGTTACTCTAGTCCCGATGATACCCCTGTTATCAGATCCCCACAAAGAAGGCTCAATGTTGCTAAAGGATCGATACATTGTTCCTTGGAAGATTATACTGCCCCAAGACTGTTCTTGATTTTACAGACATAGGGCGTTTGCAGTGGAATGTGGCAGGCCTGTCAAATAAGATTGTAATGGTTGAACGTGCTGACTTTGTAAATAAGAACAATGTACTGTGCTCCAAGAGACTTGGGAAGTAAATCCTATTCACCTAAATATAGAAATTTCCATACTCCCGGTGCACCATCTGATTTCAGGAGTCCAAAGGGGGGATATGCATCCATGTTTCAAATGCACTGCCTGTTCATCGCATTATCATGATGGACCATGATGGTATAAAAAAAGTTTTTTTTAATCGGATTATAATAGTGGAATTCTCAGCTGCATGTGTGCTAGTATGAATTAATTTTTATCAGAAGAGTGTTTAAACAAACTAAAATAGGTTATTAAGAGCCCCTTGGGGATTGTTTAGGTACTGATTCTAGCCAAGAGAAAATTATAGCGGCTTTTCAAATGATTGCAAGCGGCATTAAGTATGGATTAGTAGCTGATAGAAGAATTACTAACAAGAAGAATAAGGGGTGGTTTGCTGGATCGTGCACAAAAGTGCATAGCAGATTAAAAACTGCCTTACATAAATATCTATGCTGCATTAACAAAATTCACTCAGCCAGGAAAAATTATCAGCTTGCTTTGAAGCAGAGAAGAAAGGAGTTGAGGGAGGGACTTTGGTGACGACTGCAAGAGACAAGCTATAGTGGACATAATGCCTTTCAGCGTGTAATCAACTCTCCCTGTCTTAGACCAGATGAAGGAGCACGCTTGGAAATTGCAATTAGTGAAACAGGCTGAATCTCGCATTTTTGAGCCATCTACTCAAATTCTTTGGACAGGTCGGGTTCCCATGATTATGAGATGTTGGTTAGTGGTTCTCCTGCTTCCATCAATTTTCCTATTAGCCTCATATATACACTAAATGAAGTCATTACTGCTGTAAATGAATGTAAAGGTGGGAAGGAACCAGGACCAGATTTTATTCCTCTAGACATATATAAAACAAACATTACTGTCTGGGGACCATTGCTGTCCCGAGTTCTAGACGTCTGCTGTAAAGCAGGCTATTTAAAGACATGGTGAGAATCTCTCATTGTGCCTATTTTCCGTTCATGCGCAGGGTCGCGGCTGTGTGCGCAAGTTGCTTGGGAAATCTTTCAGAGAGGTTGCTTCCGGTTCCGGTTCACGACCGAGCAGCTGTGCGCGCTGTAAGCAGAACGGTTGCGAACCATCGCTGGGTGTTGCTGCTGCTGCCGGGTGCCTGGCGAAGACCGTGCCCCTCCGTCCCTCCATCCCTGAGCCCTCCAACGAGCAGGAAGGTCAGCGGACTCCAAGGGGGGCCCGGGTGAGACGGGTGAAACCGGGTGAAGCCGGGCGTGCTGGTCAACTGGTCGACTGGTCCGGAGCCCGGGGGCCCAGTGGTAGGATTCCACAATAGGCCGAGACGGGCCATGCGCCGTAAGCTGCAGTGCATGCAGTAGTGAGGAGGAGGAGCGGCGAAGGAGGACCAAGGGGTGAAAGAAAGAAGGAGGACTACAAGTGTGGACAAGGAGGCAATGGAGACTGGAGAGACCAGAGAGCAGGAGGCAAGTGAAGGAGAGCAGCGGAGGCCGGCCTTTGTCTTCTGGACTAAGGTAAAGGTGAGCGGGGAGAAGGGGCTGCCCCACCCTCACCCCCCTGATTACTTGATTGCCTGGTTACTTGGCTGCTCGCCCGCTGCCCTACCCCACTTGCCTGCATGCCCGCCCGCTGCACACCGCTCTTCTTCACCTCTCACAAACCTCCATTGATCTTATCATTACGCAGGAGACTTACAGGAGACTTAAAGGAGACTTAAAAGTATTCCTTACCTTTTCACCGGTTTCGGACTTCCAGTGACTTTTACTGACTCGCAAGAGACATAAAAGATGTCTTAGTCACCGTGGTTGTTGCTTGGCTTGGCTTGGCTGCTGCTGGTGCTGCTGCTACCCACGCCCACGTCACTGTGAGGAGGATCAGAGCTCAATCCGGCACAGTACTTCGGGGCTCATCTGCACATCTGGGACCTGGGGGTCTGTACCTCCGGGGAGCCTCACTGCAGTTGCAGCAAGCTCGCACTCCACCCGCGGGGGGCCCCCAGGTGAGCAACTTCTCCCGCACCTTCTGTCGTGGACCCCTGCTGAAGCGGCCCGACCGGGCGTGGCTTGTAGGAGGTGGGGGGGGGATCCAGCCCCTCTGTTTGTCGGTTAAGAAGGCCTTTGTTTCCAAGACCTAGCCTCCCCTCACAGTGCCCCCGACCACGCCTACAACACTGTGAGGTGGGTCGGATCAGAGCTCAGCCGGCACAGCACATCAGGGGACATAGACGACGCAGCAGAGAGCTGAGCTCCTGTAGGGCACAGAGGAGCAGCGGGCGGCTGGGGGCTGCCGCTGGTCATCGCTGGACGTCCTGTAAGTTGGTCTAGGCTGAGTCAGCTGGTGAAGAAGTGGTTGAAATTGGTAAAGAAAGCGACTGCTGTGCGAGTTTGACCTTGCTTGCCTCGCCTAAGCCGCAAATCAGTAGCATTAGCCTTCTTGTGCCCCTAGTGGGGGTAGTCTCTACTATGACCATGAAGAAACTCCCCTCAGGTCGTCTGCTACCAGGAAGATCCTGCTTAAAAACCAAATCCAACCCTACACGGAACAAGGCTATTCAAGCAATCTTGCTGAAGGGACTATTTACCTTTTGGGATAAAGAGATCACCACATTACAGGAAACAAAAGGTAAAGCCCTCTCCATCGCAACTCTGGATACAGAGCCAAGGGAGCCCTCAAGGGAACTCTCAAGGGAGTCATATCAGGCAGAAGTAAGCCAGAAGAGAGGAGTTAGGGTCTTGGAACAGGACCTTTCAACACCCCTTGCGGAGTCTGTAGAGACTGCCCGGCCCGCCTGGAGCTTGCCGGGGGCCACTGCATTGTCCCTTTTCTTCATCAGCCGGGCCAGCCAGCTTCCTTATTCAAGCTGACCTGGCTCCGAAAAACTCTCAGGAAAGTGGTACCAACTCATCAACAGCGTCTATTGTTGTCTGGCCCTCTGACTTCACGCTGCCGGACCTGGATCCAGATTTATTTCAGAGATATGGCCCCAGGCTAACAATTCCATGCTCCCGTCTGCGGATCCCAGGTCCAAGGGCTTACCAACACCAACCGGTCTTGAGCTGTTTAATAGTACAACCACTTTACAAGATTCACTAGATATCCATTCTCAGTTGTCTGCGACGCCAGCCTTAGAAGTAAGTGGAATTCAGCCAATTCAACCTCCGGAATCTGAGGCTAGGCTCTCAGCCTCTCTGTTAACTTGGAAAACCTTCTTGCCTCAATTTTAAAGCTCTTGGAGAAATTTGAAGGGGGTTCAGACTGCATTCTTGACTCTGTAACAGCAATTGTAGCGGAGATGACCAAAGATAAAAAGGTGACCGATCCTTTAGATTCTATTCAGCCTAATGCTTCTTCTTTGCAATTTCTTAAAGATCAGAGGTCTTCTTGGGTGTCCCCCAGGACACCCCGAAGTGAACGTACGTGCGAGGATGTTGGTACTCGAGCGGGAAACTTCCAATGCATCCTTCCTAATGCAGCAAAGCCTCTGCCTGTTCGCCCAGTGGACTTTCTTTGATTCATCTTAGATCCCCCTTCACTGAAGGGCAATCACTCTGCACAGAGCAACCAGCCCCCATTGAAGGTACTTCCTATCTTTGAAAGAGCTGTTACCCAAAAGAGTGGACCCATAATTCCCCCCTGCGCGATCCTTGGGAGAAGAACTTAAGAGGGGAATCATTGTTAAAGGAGGGAAAAAATCTAAGAGATCAAAGAAGTTAAATCGACGGATCAGCAGGAAAAAAAGAAGGAAAGTACTGTTCCCCGATACAATAACGGACGGGTCAATTTCTCCCCGACTCCACACAGATCCACACATGAAGCAGCCCCATCTGCTCTCCCAACGAAGGCCCAACATTTCTAAAAGGGGGCCTGAAAGCGAGCACAAAACTTTCCTCTCTACCATTCCGGCCCTCCGGATGGGAGGCCGCTCCTATTAACTCTTCCATCTTATTGCCTTGGGAAGGAGCACCTTCCACAGGTTATAACATGGATTCTCAGATTGTAGACTTTTTTCCTATCTTTGACGCTGATTTAATCTTAAATATGTCCACTTTGTTAAGATGTTTCTCGGAATCCAGTTCTTTGAAACACATCACTAGCTATGATATTGACCGTGTCTCCCTACTAATGATTAATGGTGGCTTTTGGGCTAGGATCGCCTTCCGCTCCCCACACTCAGCGAACCTGGTCCTCTCCCACGCTGATTTGTTGCAGTGTCAGGGGATTGACATGATCCAGCTCTTGTCCTACACTGCTTTTGGTTGGGAAAAGGGTGCGACTAAGGCCCCTAAGAGGCCCCAATCACCTGATCACTTTAAAGGTACTGACTTTACTGTGTACTGATCTAGATTAGATCTACAGGCCCTTAAAGTCTCCCCAACAGGGAAGGATAGACAGGTGTTACTGCGGGAGATACGACCTGAACCTAATCATCTAGCCACTTATGCCCTGGAAGATTGGGTTTGGCTTCCCGGTGCCCTCGCTCAAGAGCAGGGGCCCAGGGATCCACTCCATCCCTCTTCTTAATAGAAGATTAATAATCATCATGGAATGCAGCTGGGGTAGAATTTAGTAGGGAAAAATTCTCTTATCTTAGCACACTTAAACCGGATCTAATTTGCTTAGAGGAGACTTGGGCAGACAAGGACCTATTGTGGGATAACTATTTTGTTGTTAATTGTAAAGCCTCTTCGTCACGAAGGGGACACGCTAAAGGGAGACAGGAGTCATTTCAATGGGGGTTGTGCGTCAAAAAATGGACCAAGTCCGGTTTGAGCCATGATTTTTTACTCAAACCTGACTTGCACCATTTTTTGACGCACAACCCCTATTTTCCCCTCCGCCGGCGCTGCCTGGTTTTAGTCTTTTTTTTTTACTTCGACCAGCCCGCAGCCCCAGCTAACGTCAATCCTTAAATAAGGCAGCCGTCTGGCGCGTAGGAATGGCATTAGCCTGCGATACATTTTTTGACGCAAATCAGCACCAGCGCTGGTTTGCGTCAAAAAGTATAAATATGGCCCTGAGTTCCCTCCACTGATAGCACTAATGGGAGATCTAATCTGTAAAATTTCCAACTTTGCCTTATGCCAAATGTGTGAAGCAGAGAGAGAAACAGCACTTAGAATTCCAGCCTGTGTTTTCCCCCCTTCAATTAAAACTAACAAAAGAGGTAAACTTCTCAGCCTTCTTAAAAAAAAAATGACTTCATTATCGCCAATGGCAGGTCCACCTCGGATTTTCCCGCCTCCTTAACACATATATCCCCGGGGGGAATGACCATTCTAGATTACTTAGTACTTGGATATTACTCTTATTGTTTATTGGAAGATCTTAAGATTATAAGTACCCCCTATAGTGACCATAATTTGCTTCTTATTACTCTAGAAACGTCCATATTGTCACTTGATTCTTGAAAGTCTGGTGGATTTACCCAGAGTTTCTTTAATAAGACAGGGAGCCGCTTCAATTCTAAAGAGCGAGGAAAACACTATAAGATCATTATTAAAGAAAAAACTCTTCTTAGACAATGGCAAGGTCAAATATACCTTTTGTAAGAACTTCTCTAATGCCCTAGAAAGGTTGGAGCTAGATCGCAGCCAGGTCCTGGAACTTTCTCCATTGCATCTGAGAGTGATTTTGAAGAAAGCAACATGGGCTTTGAGCTTCCGCCTAGACTTGGAGAGCTGTAAAAAAAAAAGTTATTTTGTGAATATAGTCAATACTCTAGTAATAACAAAATCACAACTTTACTTTACTTGGAATAACCCTCATAGTGTTAGATGCTTTTGGATGCTGCTTCGCCAGGGATTTCTTCCTTGGAACACACTTCTGTCGAAATGGCACGGAACAGCAAAAGAGTGTAACTTCTGTCTGGTAGAATCTCAAGATCTAGTCCACGTATTATTTGTGTGTCCATCTCTTGCTTTATTTTGGTGTAAATGGCTAAAACGTATCTGTCTCCAGCTCTCTCTGTTGTCGGTGCCAGAGTTCCCCCTGTATGATCCTCCTAACGAAAGATTCTGTTTTAAAGTATTTAATTTTTTCAAATGTTTTTTAAACTTATTTTAAGAGCACTCTCCGAATGGCAAGTCGGGTGGCTAGGTCTATTAACATGACTATTGCTTCAACTCGCTTGTAATAATATTATTATGGTGGTGCTGAGAAAGCAAGGCCCCTCACGATATAACGCAAAAAAAAGACTTGAGTTTGGCCCATGAAAATGTTGTTTTTTGCTCATGTATTTATCAGTAATATTATGTTTAGAGAGGTTTAGTTTTAAGACAGTCGGTGCTGGAATCTTTTTTTTTTTGGTATTCTTCCCTCTTACATACTGTCCTCTACTTATACTTTGCCACCCTACATCTTGCAGCTATATATAGTGGGGATTGTTTTTAAAGTCTTAATATTTTCGTATTTTCTGTTATTTTAATTGCACTGAGGTGAGAATCCTCTTTTTTTCTTTCTTTTTTTACCCTCTTCACATGAGTATTGAGCATGTAATTACAAGGTTGGAAAACATTGCAGAGCATTTTGATACAAATTGTATTGTATAAATTTCTTTTTTGTATCCAATCTGATTTTAGGTGTAAATAGCAATAGAGACTAATGCTTGGTTATAGTGTGCATTTCTTATGTGGACCTCAGTTGAGTTCCAAATCATAAATAAAATAACATTGAAATTGAAATTGCCTATTTTTAAGAAGGGGGGATAGCATAGTCCAACTTGTTTCCGGCCAATTGCTTTACAAGATTCTTTGGTGAAAGTGGCAGGACTCTGGGGGTATGCAAATTGTCTCCCTTTGCAAGAGATAGAAAATGCTTTCTTGAGATATCTCCTTTGTCTCCCCCTGGGTATCTCATCTTATGTATGCCATGATGAATTATGTTTTTTTTCAATATAACAGACGTAGCTAAGATCCAGCCCATTTTATTATGGCACAAGATATGGACTTCTAAGCACACTGGACTGAAACAAGGGATTATTAATGACTGTCTCAGAACTGAGCAATAAATGTTGCATGGTTAAAATGTATTAATAACTTTATGGGCGATCTAGGGTACCAAGAGTATTTTTATCAGCCTGTTGCAAGGAAATTAGTGTTTGTCCCTTCTCGAGGAGGTAAGATTATCCACAGAACTCACTAAGTTGAGTGTACCTAAAAGTCAGACAATTTTAACATCGCACGGTATGCAATCTTAATTAATTGAGATAATTAATGCTCAGCATAGATTTGATTTGACTCATTTTCAGATTGGACATTTTTCATCACCTGGTTAGTTTTCCTGCCATGAATGTTTGGACATGCCCTTTGGATAGATGTCCATGTGACAAGGAATCTGTGCAAAGTACTTTTTATATTATTTTATATGTAAGTTGTATAAGACACAAGTGGAGGCACTGCTTTTACCTCAATTGTTATTCTAGGACTTTGTGCAATGTCGGCCAGCATAGGTGTCTTTACAATCCTTGCCATCTATTTCAATTTATAGTGTTATGTAAAAGAATTAATGGGCCATTATAAAACAAAGAAAGTCAATACACTTCTAAATATACTGGGGGCTTGATGTACTATTTTAGATTGCCGTATCAGTTGATGTTTTAATCTGTTTTTATACCTTGCGCTTTTAAAATTTATATGACAAATTGAATAAAGATTATTCTAATTGTGATTGGTGATGAATTTCCTATGAAGAATTTCTTTGTTATTGGAACAATTTGATTTCTTATACAGTGCTCTGAGCCATTACTGCAGTCATGTCACCAGTGAGAGAAATCTACCACAGCTTTGACGGTGGTGCTGTTGTTGTTGATTAAGGGGTGATCCTCCTCCCAGATTCCATCTTTCCAATGGAGAGTGCACCAGGTGCACTGCACTGCTAGAAAAAAAGATGAGAACTTGCTGTTATTAGGGGCACTAGAATCAGGCTTTTTTCACTGGCCACTTTCTTGGCAGGAATCTCTTTTTTTGAGGCCATATTCTTCACAACCTTTATGGGTCAGCACCATGAGCAGTAGCTATTAGCAGAGAGACCTCTAGGCTCTACAGTCGGTTAATTACAGACTTCTCTCTGATTCAATCAGTGATATACTCTTGTGCATCTGCAGGCCAAAAAGAATGCACATGGTAGCCTTGGCAATGTTCATCAAGGCAATACATTTAATTATCATCATTATAACAATATCATAACAATTATTTTATTACTAAATAGCTGGGGTCCCTCCAGAGCCCATGGGGCCTCCATGCAAGATGAGAGTAAGGTAACAAATTAAATAAATTAATTAATAAATAGTTGGTGTCCCTCCATGGTTCACAGGTCCCTTTGTGGGTGGGGGGGCAGGCAATGGGACGCAGGGAGAGATAAGCAGACAAAAATCAAATACGTTAATAAAAACAGCAACTCTGTACTTCTTTTACAATCGTTCAAACTACAGACATATATCAGGAAAACATATTGGAAAGCAACAACAAAAAATGACATGAACTTCTAATAACAATGGTTCTTGAAAATGTGTTTTAAAAGTATAATTGAATGATTTAAACTCAGAAAAACCCACTTGTTCCAAAAAATGCTAGCTTCTTGCCACGTGGCATTGCCAGCAATGAAGCAGGCATGGCAAAATTAGACAACATAGCTGTCTATGGCACACACACAAGCTCCATAAAATGCAGGATCCAGCAACAAAAACAATGAAAAAGGAACAAAAAAAGTATTGCCTGCCAACACAACCATTTTGTAAAAAACTGTGCTCAGCTTCAATTTAAAAAAAAAGTGCTGATTCCAGTTTCCAGTGGTGGATGACGCAGCACGGATTGCAGTCAACGGAAAAGTGATGTTTTCTCTCTAAAATCCAAATTCAAAATGACCAAGGGCTGGACAAAGCAGAGGGAGGAGTCTTCAGGACAAGAAAAGGAAAAGGAAGCTGATACTCTCTCCACAGTAGTCTCACTCCCTATAGCACTTCCTCTATGTAAAACAAAATACTAAAATTAAAGAGATGCATTTCACACTCCAAAATTTACCTGAACCGTCTGGGTGACTTTTTTTGTTATTTCATTGGTGCATGTGTTAAAGAAATGCTTCTTGCCCTTGGGTCTATCGCATTATTGCCGCAGTTCAGTCGGGTTGTTCCTGTGCTCCTCCAATTGAATTTTCTCTGCGTGGATATGTTGTTTTAATGAGATGGCGTAATGGCACAATTTCAGCATTAGCGTAATATTTGCAAAGCAAGCTCCTGAGATTTCGACAACTTGCTCCTGTGTAACAGAAATTACACCCGGGCTTAATCAAATGTTGATGTGAGCTACCACAGGCCCTCACCAGCTACCAGTAAATACAACCATGTATTTCCTTCCCCTTCCCAGCCCTCTCCTCTCTCTCCCTCTCCCTCCCCCAACTACCCTCCTCTCCCCTCCCCTCTCATCTACTCGTAGAAATCAGTCACATGCAGAATGCCATGATTTCAAGGGCCGAAAGCCATTCCTTTACACCCCTACAAAGTTTGGGGCATTTCCATTCGCTTTCCCACCCTGGGAAGAGAATTACCCCAGCCCAAGTAGGAGAAAAACTCCAATCATTTCAAGGGTGGGAAAGGATAAGAAGAAAGATTGTGTATACCTACAAACTGACATGTTTGTGGTGATTCACAAACTTTCAAGGACTACCACACTTTGAACAAGTCACTTCCCACCTTTTGCCTCGTATATACTACTGAGTGATATTATACTGTTGTGCATTAACCCCTTCCTCCACCACGGACGTAATGGTTACGTCCATGGCAGCGCCCGTGTGGCGCCATGGACGTAACAATTACGTCCTACATGCTGCCCTCGGGAGAAGCGCTAGTGCTCCCCCCGAGGGCCGCCCCCCCCAGCCCCCCAGGTCAGGGCTGAAAGGGGAATCCCTTCCCCTTCAACCCCCGCCCCCCCACCCCTCCTGTGACGTCAGCGCGTGAGCGCGCGCTGACAATCACACAACCTCCCCCATCGTGCTGGAAGCAGAGCTTCCAGCGCGATCAAAAGAGAAATGCTCAGCATTTCTCTTTCGATCACGTGGGGGAGGCAAGGAGAGGCTTCAAAGGGAAGGAAATGTATTTCCTTTCCTTTGAAGTCTCTCCCAGGGTTTCAAAAGCCGGATTGCAAAGCAATCCGGCTTTTGAAACCCCACTAGACACCAGGGATGTCTTTTTTGGGGGGGAAAGTGACAAAAAGGGAGCGACCCCTTATGCAAGGGTCGCTCCCAGGGGGGCATTTTTTTTAAGGCCTTTTCTGCCCCCCCGGGGGCAGAAACCTCTAGACACCAGGGATACTTTTTTTTTTTTTTTTGTTTTCTTTTGTGTTTTAGGTGTGGGGAGCGACCCCTTAGGCTAGGGTCGCTCCCATAGGGGGCAAATTATATTTAGGCCATTTCTGCCCCCCTTGGGGGCAGATTGGCCGATTGTAGGTCAATCTGCCCCCAAGGGGGGCAGAAACCACTAGGCACCAGGGATCTTTTTTTTTGCGCCGTCACGCAAGGGGAGCGACCTTGTAGGCAAGGGCCGCTCCCCGGGGGGCTGGGGTGGAAAATTTATTTTAGGCCATTTCTGCCCCCCCGGGGTCAGATCGGCCTATTGGTATTAGGCCGATCTGCCCCCAGGGGGGGCAGAAACCTCTAGGCGCCAGGGCAAATTGTTTTTTTGTGTTTTTTTTTTGTTTGTTTGTTTTTTTAGAGATTGGGAGCGACCCATTAGGCAAGGGTCGCTCCCCTGAGGGGCAAATTGTATTTAGACCATTTCTGGTCCCCTTGGAGGCAGATTGGCCGATTGTAGGTCAATCTGCCCCCAAGGGGGGTAGAAACCACTAGGCACCAGGGAGCTTTTTTTTGCGCCGTCACGCAAGGGGAGCGACCTTGTAGGCAAGGGTCGCTCCCCGGGAGGGGTGGAGGGGAAAATTTATTTTAGGCCATTCCGGCCCCCCCTGGGGGCAGATCGGCCTATTGGTATTAGGCCGATCTGCCCCCAGGGGGGGCAGAAACCTCTAGGCGCCCGGGCAAATAGTTTTTTGTGTTTTTTTTTTGTTTGTTTGTTTTTTTAGAGATTGGGAGAGACCCTTTAGGCAAGGGTCGCTCCCCTGAGGGGCAAATAGTTTTTAGACCATTTCTGCCCCCCTTGGGGGCAGATTGGCCGATTGTAGGTCAATCTGCCCCCAAGGGGGGCAGAAACCACTAGGCACCACGGATCTTTTTTTTCCCGTCGTCACGCAAGGGTCGCTCCCGGGGGGGGGGAGGGGGGCAAATGTATTTTAGGCCATTTCTGCCCCCCCTGGGGGCAGAAACCTCTAGGCGCCAGGGCAAATAGTTTTTTTGTGTTTTGTTTTTTGTTTGTTTGTTTTTTTAGAGATTGGGAGCGACCCATAAGGCAAGGGTCGCTCCCCTGAGGGGCAAATTGAATTTAGACCATTTCTGCCCCCCTTGGGGGCAGATTGGCCGATTGTAGGTCAATCTGCCCCCAAGGGGGGCAGAAACCACTAGGCACCAGGGATCTTTTTTTGGGCGCCGTCACGCAAGGGGAGCGACCTTGTAGGCAAGGGCCGCTCCCCGGGGGGCTGGGGTGGAAAATGTATTTTAGGCCATTTCTGCCCCCCCTGGGGTCAGATCGGCCTATTGGTATTAGGCCGATCTGCCCCCGGGGGGGCAGAAACCTCTAGGCGCCAGGGCAAATTTTTTTTTTGTGTTTTTTTTTTTTGTTTGTTTGTTTTTTTAGAGATTGGGAGCGACCCATTAGGCAAGGGTGGCTCCCCTGAGGGTCAAATTGTATTTAGACCATTTCTGATCCCCTTGGAGGCAGATTGGCCGATTGTAGGTCAATCTGCCCCCAAGGGGGGTAGAAACCACTAGGCACCAGGGAGTTTTTTTTTTGCGCCGTCACGCAAGGGGAGCGACCTTGTAGGCAAGGGTCGCTCCCCGGGAGAGGTGGAGGGGAAAATGTATTTTAGGCCATTTCTGCCCCCCCTGGGGGCAGATCGGCCTATTTGTATTAGGCCGATCTGCCCCCAGGGGGGGCAGAAACCTCTAGGCACCCGGGCAAATAGATTTTTGTGTTTTTTTTTGTTTGTTTGTTTTTTTAGAGATTGGGAGCGACCCTTTAGGCAAGGGTCGCTCCCCTGAGGGGCAAATAGTTTTTAGACCATTTCTGCCCCCCTTGGGGGCAGATTGGCCGATTGTAGGTCAATCTGCCCCCAAGGGGGGCAGAAACCACTAGGCACCACGGATCTTTTTTTTTCCGTCGTCACGCAAGGGTCGCTCCCGGGGGGGGGAGGGGGCAAATGTATTTTAGGCCATTTCTGCCCCCCCTGGGGGCAGAAACCTCTAGGCGCCAGGGCAAATAGTTTTTTTGTGTTTTTTTTTTTGTTTGTTTGTTTTTTAGAGATTGGGAGCGACCCATAAGGCAAGGGTCGCTCCCCTGAGGGGCAAATTGAATTTAGACCATTTCTGCCCCCCTTGGGGGCAGATTGGCCGATTGTAGGTCAATCTGCCCCCAAGGGGGCAGAAACCTCTAGGCACCGGGGATTTTTTTTTTGGCGCCAATGTCACGCAGGGGGAGCTACCCCATAGGCAAGGGTCGCTCCCGGGTGGGCGGGGGGTGTTGGGGGGTGTTTGACAAATTTATTTTAGCCCATTTCTGCCCCCCCTGGGGCCGGGTGAGCTAGAGGCCAAAATCCACAGGTAGGCACTGTTTTCTATGAAAAAATGTGATGTGTCCTCGTTGTGTTTTGGGCGATTTCCTGTCGCGGGCGCTAGGCCTACCCACACAAGTGAGGTATCATTTTTATCGGGAGAGTTGGGGGAACGCTGCGTAGAAGGAAATTTGTGGCTCCTCTCAGATTCCAGAACTTTCTGTCACCGAAATGTGAGGAAAATGTGTTTTTTTAGCCAAATTGTGAGGTTTGCAAAGGATTCTGGGTAACAGAACCTGGCCAGAGACCCACAAGTCACCCCATCTTGGATTCCCCTGGGTTTCTAGTTGTCAAAAAAGCGCTGGTTTGCTAGGTTTCCCCAGGTGCCGGCTGAGCTAGAGGCCAAAATCCACAGGTAGGCACTGTTTTCTATGAAAAAATATGATGTGAAATTTTGAGGTTTGCAAAGGATTCTGGGTAACAGAACCTGGTCAGAGCCCCACAAGTCACCCCATCTTGGATTCCCCTAGGTCTCTAGTTTTAAAAAATGCACAGGTTTGGTAGGTTTCCCTAGGTGCCGGCTGAGCTAGAGGCCAAAATCTACAGGTAGGCACTTTGCAAAAAAACAGCTCTGTTTTCTGTGATGTGCCCACGTTGTGTTTTGGGGCATATCCTGTCGCGGGCGCTAGGCCTACCCACACAAGTGAGGTACCATTGTTATCAGGAGACTTGGGGGAACGCTGGGTGGAAAGACATTTGTGGCTCCTCTCAGATTCCAGAACTTTCTGTCACCGAATTGTGAGGAAAATGTGTTTTTTTAGCCACATTTTGAGGTTTGCAAAGAATTCTGGGTAACAGAACCTAGTCAGAGCCCCACAAGTCACCCCATCTTGGATTCCCCTAGGTCTCTAGTTTTCAAAAATGCACAGGTTTGGTAGGTTTCCCTAGGTGCCGGCTGAGCTAGAGGACAAAATCTACAGTTAGGCACTTTGCAAAAAACAGCTCTGTTTTCTGTGATGTGTCCACATTGTGTTTTGGGGCATATCCTGTTGCGGGCGCTAGGCCTACCCACACAAGTGAGGTACCATTTTTATCAGGAGACTTGGGGGAACGCTTGGTGGAAGGAAATTTGTGGCTCCTCTCAGATTCCAGAACTTTCTGTCACCGAAATGTGAGGAAAACATGTTTTTTTAGCTAAATTTTGAGGTTTGCAAAGAATTCTGGGTAACAGAACCTGGTCAGAGCCCCACAAGTCACCCCATCTTGGATTCCCCTAGGTCTCTAGTTTTCAAAAATGCACAGGTTTGGTAGGTTTCCCTAGGTGCCGGCTGAGGTAGAGGCCAAAATCTACAGGTAGGCACTTTGCAAAAAACAGCTCTGTTTTCTGTGATGTGTCCACGTTGTGTTTTGGGGCATATCCTGTCGCGGGCGCTAGGTCTACCCACACAAGTGAGGTATCATTTTTATCGGGAGACTTGGGGGAACATAGAATAACAAAACAAGTGTTATTGCCCCTTGTCTTTCTCTACATTTTTCCCTTCTAAATGTAAGACAGTGTGTATAAAAGACGTCTATTTGAGAAATGCCCTGTAATTTACATGCTAGTATGGGCACCCCGGAATTCAGAGATGTGCAAATAACCACTGCTTCTCAACACCTTATCTTGTGCCCATTTCGGAAATACAAAGGTTTTCTTGATAGCTATTTTGTACTCTTTATATTTCACTAAATGAATTGCTGTATACCTGGTATAGAATGAAAACCCACTGCAGGGTGCAGGTCATTTATTGGCTCTGGGTACCTAGAGTTCTTGATGAACCTACAAGCCTTATATATCCCCGCAACCAGAAGAGTCCAGCAGATGTAACGGTATATTGCTTTTGAAAATCTGACATTGCAGGAAAAAGTTACAGAGTAAAACGTAGAGAAAAATTGATGTTTTTTTCACCTCAATTTCAATATTTTTCTTTTTCAGTTGTTATTTTCTGCAGGAAACCCTTGTAGGATCTACACAAATTGCCCCTTGCTGAATTCAGAATTTTGTCTACTTTTCAGAAATGTTGCGGTTTCTGGGATCCAGCATTAGTTTCATGCCCATTTCTGTCACTGACTGGAAGGAGGCTGAAAGCACAAAAAATCATAAACATGGGGTGTGTCCCAGTAAAATGCCAAAATTGTGTTGAAAAATTGGGTTTTCTGATTCCTAAAAGCTGGGAAGCTGGTGATTTTAGCACTGCAAACCCTTTGTTGATGTCCTTTTCAGGGAAAAAACCACAAGCCTTCTTCTGCAGCCCCTTTTTCCCATTTTTTTGAAAAAAACGAAATTTTCACTGTATTTTGGCTAATTTCTTGGCCTCCTTCTGGGGAACCCACAACGTCTGGGTACCTCTAGAATCCCTAGGATGTTGAAAAAAAAGGACGCAAATTTGGCTTGGCTAGCTTATGTGGACAAAAAGTTATGAGGGCCTAAGCGCGAACTGCCCCAAATAGCCAAAAAAAGGCTTGGCACCTGAGGGGGAAAGGGCCTGGCAGCGAAGGGGTTAATATTACACATGAGTAAACAGATGTACAAACGCAAAGTCTATTTTGCGAAGACCATGCACTCATAAATCCGGCCATTTGCACTTCTGGCATTAATTTAGGAGCAGAAATGTATTTGTGAATCGTCAGCTATTGTTGAATTCTATTATTAAAATCTAACACTAAGGGGGTCATTCTGACCTCGGCGATAAAAGGCTCTTACCGCCAGTCAGAAGACCGCCATTCTACCGCCGCCGCCGCGGTAACCCGCCACAGTCATTCTGACCCACAACTGCCAAGCCGCCAAAAACCCGACATCCACGGAAGGCCGCCTCATCAGCGGGCAGCGATAAACTGTAGATGACCAAACCTCCACCGCCACGCCAACACAAACACGCCCATGCCATTACGACCCACGAATCCACACAGCGGTCATTCAACCGCGGTATTCCATTGGCGGTACACACCGCCACGCTCAAAATACACACCCAGCTCCAAAACCCAGCCACATTGGACAATTTGAAATACACACACCTGATACACATACAAACACCACCCCCACACATCCAAGCAACTATAAAACACACACCCACATCACCCACAAACCCCCACTAGTTGGAAATCGGAGAGAAGGCGATAGAGAGAGAGCGAGCGAGCACGGCAATCGAAAACCCCAACACACACAGGAACCCAACATCATCAACCACACCATATCTACGCACACATCACCACACACCACCACTCACATCACCACAAACACCACCCCACACCTCATCCACACCACCCCATGGCACCCCAAAGACACCCCAGGTTTTCGGACCAAGAACTCCGGGTCATGGTGGAGGAAATCATAAGGGTAGAGCCCCAGCTCTTCGGCACACAGGTGCAACACACCACAATAGCCAGGAAGCGGAGCTATGGCAGAGGATCGTCGACAGGGTCAACGCTGTGGGACAGCATCCCAGAAACCGGGAAGACATCAGAAAGCACTGGAACGACCTACGGGGGAAGGTACGGTTGATGGTCTCCAGACACAACATCGCTGTGCAGAGGACTGGTGGCGGACCACCACCCACCCCTCCGAATTCACAGCATGGGAGCAAGAGGTCCTTAACATCCTGCATCCTGCGGGCCTCGCTGGAGTAGGCGGAGGAATGGACTCTGGTAAGTCTAGTCTCAAATACTCCCCCCCCCAACCACCAGCATGCCAACCCACACCCCCACCCTCACCCCCAACCCCCCAGCACACATTCTCCCTGCCAATGTCTCACCAGCACAACCCACCCAACCCAAAACCAACCCCTGAATGCCAACACAAACCTTGGACACCCATCACCTATGCATGACCACTGCACATACCCATCCCCCCCCCACAAACCACCCTCACAACTTCTGCCACAAGGGAATGCCAGCACTGGGGGACAAGGGCACCCACAAATCGCACACCATGGAACACACAGAAGCAATAACCATACTCTTTCACCCCTGCAGGGCCCGAGCGCCAACACACCGGCCAGGAGGGTCCAGATATGTCCATCCCACCCCCAGAACAGGCCCGCAGTGAGGACAGCAGCTCTGTCGACCTGGAACCTGATGACCAGCCCGGACCATCAGGGACCTCTGGACAGTCGGTTCCCCACACACAGACACAGGCTACAGCAGACCTAACCCACTCTGGGAATATCAGCACAGCTCCCACCCAGCGGGCCCATGCCTCTGTCTCCAGGACAGGTCAATCAGGGGTGTGTCCGCCACTACAGGGCACCCAGGCTGACCCAACACCCCAACAACAACAGGGACCTGGGGGCAGTGGTAGTGGGCACACCGTCCAGGGGACAGAGGCCCGGGGAAACAGGACAACTGGGAGGGCTGCAGTGCGACATAGGGGGGAGGACAGGCCCAGGGAACCGACTCTCCAAGAGGCCCTCACCACCATCATGGGAGCATACCACCACTCCCAGGAGACGATGGCGACGGTAATGGCCAGGTTCCAGGAGATCCAGGCACAGCAGGAGGAACGGTACATGGGGTACAGAGAGGAGCTCAGGAACATCGTCCAGGCCCTGAACCTAATAGTCACCACATTGCGGGACCATGTGGCACCCCAAAGGGCCCCTGTCACCAGCTCGGACCAGGAACAGCCTACCACCTCCGCCGGCGCTAGTGGACAGGAGGCCCCCACACAACGACGGACCACCAGAACCCCACCTCCTGCTGAAGATCAACCACCCCGCAAGAGGAGCCTGAGATCACAAAGGAAGACAGAGTAGGATGCCAAGACCCCCGCCAGCCTAAGATCCCCCCGGATGTCATTCCACTGTCCCACATCGTCACCCTGTCCCACCTTGAACTGCCCCTGCTCCATCCTTCCACAGGCATATGGACAATGCACCTGTGCGACCGAGAACTGGACTCTGCCATGGACATCACTCCACCCCCACCCATCACCGTTTTACTATCATGGACCTATATGTAGCACTTTAAATAAATCACTTATTGCACTTAAAACACTCAGGAGTCTGCTTGTATTCTTAACAAATGTATTACACATAACGGTTCAAAAATGTACAGTTACATTGTGATGACAACATACCAATGTCAATTTGCTTTACTCCATGGCCGAACAAACCAGAAGTCACGCAGTGGGTCATACAGCTCTGAAAAGCCAAGGGAAAGTCACAATTCAGTTGAAAGGAACTGGGGGGAAACACAGAAAGTAGAGGTGCAGGAGGCCAGAAGTAAATGTAAAATGCCGTGGGGGATTCTTACCTGGGTGCTATTGAAAATACTGTTGTATGACCGTGTCCCTGTTGTCTGTGTCGTCCCCGTCGTCTTCCTCCTCTTCACTCTCCACAGGCTCCACAGCTGCTACAACACCACCATCTGGACCATCCTCCTGCAGAAAAGGCACCTGGCGTCGCAATGCAAGATTGTGAAGCATACAGCAGGCCACGATGATCTGGCACACCTTCTTGGGTGAGTACATTAGGGATCCCCCTGTCATATGCAGGCACCTAAACCTGGCCTTCAGGAGGCCGAAGGTCCTTTCTATGATCCTCCTAGATCGCCCATGGGCCTCATTGTACCGTTCCTCTGCCCTGGTCCGGGGATTCCTCACTGGGGTCAGTAGCCAAGGCAGGTTGGGGTAACCAGAGTCACCTATTAGCCACACACGGTGTCTCTTTAGCTGTTCCATCACATAGGGGATGCTGCTATTTCGCATAACATTCGCGTCATGCACTGACCCAGGGAACATGGCATTTACATGGGAGATGTACTGGTCAGCCAAACAGACCACCTGGACATTCATCGAATGGTAACTTTTCCTGTTTCTGTACACCTGCTCATCCTCTTTTGGGGGTACTAAGGCCACATGGGTCCCATCAATGGCACCAATGATGTTGGGGATATGTCCAAGGGCATAGAAGTCAGCCTTCACAGTGGACAAATCACCCTCCTCAGGGAAAATAATGTAGCTCCGCATGTATTTCGTCAGAGCAGACAACACTCTGGACAAAATCTTAGAAAACATAGGCTGAGACATCCCTGATTACATGGCCACTGTTGTCTGAAAAGACACACTTGCCAAAAAATGGAGGACTGACAGAACCTGCACCAGAGGGGGAATTCCTGTGGGTTGGCGTATGGGGGACATCAGTGCTGGCTCCAGTGGGGCACACAGTTCATGTATAGTGGCTCGGTCAAGTCGGTAGCGAAGTATTATATGACGTTCCTCCATTGTCAACAGGTCCACCAGCGGTCGGTACACGGGAGGATTCATCCTTCTCCTCGCAAGTCCCAGCGGACGGTGCCTAGGAAGGACAACATGGAGCACAGAGTCAAGCAACCCACAGGTACGTATTACAGCTTGCACAGTACACGATTCTCAATGCATTGAATGGCTTGTATGAGTGGCAATGCAAGGCCTAGGCCTGTGTGACGCAGTAGTAATTAAGCCCTGTGGTCCCTTGTAATGGCGGCTGCCTGACCTGAGAAGTGTGACAGTGGGATGTGAGGTAAGTGCGCTGGTGTGACACACCGTGGCGGTAGGCGGTCGAAGACCGCGGCGCAAAGCCGCATTGGTTAACATCGAACCCTATGGGTTTCACGAGCCAATGACTAGCTGCGCCGGCGGTCGCGGAACGCACCGCGGCGGTACGCGCGCCGCGGGCGTGACCGCCATTTTCTATCTGGTTAATCACTCGAGACCTGATCATCCACAGGAGAGGACCTATACTGCAAGTGCTGCTGTGACCTCGGTCTGGGAGATACAATGGCTGCTGCGACTGGGGAAAGGGCCCCTGCCTTCACTACAGAAGAGTTGGAGAAACTTGTGGATGGGGTCCTGCCCCAGTATGCGCGACTCTACGGTCCTCCAGACCAACAGGTAAGTACACTGTGTGCACGTTGAATGGGCTATGCCTGGGTTGTGTATGGTGGATGTAAGATGGTGGGGTGGGGGGACAATGACGAGTGCAAGGCACGACAGATGAGAGCATGTGCCACATGGCAAGGTTGGGGAGGGGGGGCCAATCGCATCTATCATGCGGAAAATTGTTGATATTCCAATTTCCACCCTGTACATGTCAAATAGGTCAGCGCCCATCAGAAGATCGACATTTGGCGTGCCATCGCCAAGGAAGTCCGGACCCTGGGGGTCCACAACAGACGGGGCACCCACTGCCGCAAGAGGTGGGAGGACATCTGCTGCGGGACCAGGAAGACCGCCGAGTCACTGCTGGGGATGGCCTCCCAACTTAGGAGGGGTGCCAGTCGTAACCTGACCCCCCTGATGTCCCGGATCCTGGCGGTGGCCTACCCCGATTTGGATGGGCGCGTGATGACATCACAGCACACACAAGGGGGTGAGTACCAGCACATTCAGCTATCTTTACGCGCAGTGGAGGTGCCTGGGTGGGGGAGGAGGGCTGTGGGTGACATTGGGCCAGGGCGCTTTCTGCATTGTATTCCTCTCCTTTAGCCATGTCCCTGTGCCCCCGCCCCCCACCTCTGTACGGTGACAGGTACAGCTAGCCATGGTCCAGCATCACCCATGTGCGCGTTTGTTGTCCCTAGACCTGTTGGCCCAGTCACAAGTACTCAGTAGTGTACCCCGATTGCGCGGCTTAGTGCATGAGGCTCCTGTATCTGTCCTCTCCGCCAACGGTGTTGACAATGCATGTACTCAACCTTTTTTTATGTCTCCCCCCACCCTTTTTCTTCATCTTCTTGTGCATGTGTGCATCAGCATCATCAGGCGGAGGAGACTTGGCACCGGAGCACGAGGGAGCTGCGACTCACAAGGCCCCGGTGGGCCATGGCACAGACACCGAGGCCACCAGTGATACGGAGGGCGAGGGGAGCTTCACAACGGGGACCTGTGGTGAAACCAGCTACACCGACACGTCCTCGGATGGGAGCTCCCTAGCGGTGGCGGCAACATCCGTGCCCCCCGCCTCTACAGGTACAGCCACCACCCAGCGCACCAGCTCCGCCCTCCCAGCAGCCCCTCAGCCTACGCTCCGTGCCCGCTCGCCCAAGAGGGCGGGCGTCTCCTTTGCCCCAGGCACCTCAGCCCCTGCCCCTGTTACCCCTGCTGCCCTCAGTGAGGAGGTCATTGACCTCCTGAGGACCATCATTGTTGGGCAGACTACCCTTTTGAATGCCATCCAGGGGGTAGAGAGGGAGGTGCATCGTAGCAATGCATACCTGGAGGGCATTCATTCGGGTCAGTCTGCCCATCAACGATCGTTCAATTCTCTGGCCTCAGCACTGACGGCAGCCATTGTCCCTGTTTCCAGCCTCCCTCATCTAACAGCCTCCACCCTGTCTCTGTCTCCTGTTCCTCTGCCTATCCCATCCACACCATCAGACCAGCCTGCACACACCTCAACACCCAAGGGCAGCTCATCCAGACATAAGCACCACAGATCACACAAACATTCACCCAAGCAACACCCAGATGCAGACATGCCAACAGCCACTACCACCTCTGTGTCCCCCACCTCCTCGTCTCCCTCCCTGTGACGTCTCCACTCACACCTGCATGCACACCACCAACAGCCAGTACTTCCATCACCAGCACACCCTCCAGTACAGTCCGCACACGTGCAGTCACCACCCCCACTGCCATTTACACGTCCCTGTGTCCTCTCCCACTGTGTCTGTCACCCCCTCTTCCAAGACACACAAACGCAGGCAGCCACCCACCCAACAGCCAACCACCTCACGACAGCCTGCAGCCCATGCACCTTCACCCAAGGACAGCACACCTGACTCTCCTACAACCACCTCCTCTTCCTCCACTCCCATAACCACTGCACCTACCGTTTACCTTGGTCCTAAAAAGTTTTACCTCTCCAATCTTGACCTCTTTCCCTCACCTGACCCACCCCCTCCATCTGCTAAGAGTCCCAAGAGCACCTCAACCACCACCAGCCCGGGTTCACGTGTCAGCGTAGTCCATGGATTTTGGAGTCCCCCCTTTGCCAGCAGTGAGACATGGGTCAGCAGCAAGGGGACAGCCAGCCCCCTCCCTGGAAAGAGGACCCGGAAAGTGAGGGGCCGCCGCGAGAGGAGTGCCACGGCTGCCCCCAAGGACCAAAGTTCGGACACTTCACCTGCCACAACATCCAGGGGAGGCAAGGCCCAGAGAGCCACAGCGAAGGAGGGCAAGGGCAGCAGGGCGGAGAAGTCAGGCAGCAGGAGCGCGGACCAGGAGGGCCCCACAAGCCCCATCCTGGGTGTAAGGGAGGACACCCAAGGGCCCAGGACACCGTCACCGAAGGGTCCAGCAACTGCACGGTCGGAGGGCGACTGAGCAGGGAGTCCTGCCCAGGTCTGACTCCCTGGAATTACAGGACAAGCACCGCTGAAGAGGGCCCCGCCGTGCAGGGAGGCACCGCTGAAGAGGGCCCCGCCGTCCAGAAAGGCACCGCTGAAGAGGGCCCCGCCGTGCAGGAAGGCACCGCTGAAGAGGGCCCCGCCGTCCAGAAAGGCACCGCTGAAGAGGGCCCCGCCGTCCAGAAAGGCACCGCTGAAGAGGGCCCCGCCGTGCAGGGAGTCACCACTGAAGAGGGCCCCGCAGTGCAGGAAGGCACCGCTGAAGAGGGCCCCGCCGTCCAGAAAGGTACCGCTGAAGAGGGCCCCGCCGTGCAGGAAGGCACCGCTGAAGAGGGCCCCGCCGTGCAGGAAGGCACCGCTGAAGAGGGCCCGCCAAGACAGGCCCCGCTCCGCTGGGCCCTTCCTGTCAAGCACCGCTCCGCTGGGCCCCGCCGTCTCAAGCACCGCTCCGCTGGGCCCTTCCTGTCAAGCACCGCTCCGCTGGGCCCTTCCTGTCAAGCACCGCTCAGCTGGGCCCCGCCGTCTCAAGCACCGCTCCGCTGGGCCCTTCCTGTCAAGCACCGGTAAGCTGGGCCTCGCCGTCTCAAGCACCGCTCCGCTGGGCCCTTCCTGTCAAGCACCGCTCAGCTGGGCCTCGCCGTCTAAAGCACTGCTCCGCTGGGCCCTTCCTGTCAAGCACCGCTCCGCTGGGCCCTTCCTGTCAAGCACCGCTCAGCTGGGCCCCGCCGTCTCAAGCACCGCTCCGCTGGGCCCTTCCTGTCAAGCACCGGTAAGCTGGGCCTCGCCGTCTCAAGCACCGCTCCGCTGGGCCCTTCCTGTCAAGCACCGCTCCGCTGGGCCCCGCCGTCTCAAGCACCGCTCCGCTGGGCCCTTCCTGTCAAGCACCGCTCAGCTGGGCCTCGCCGTCTAAAGCACTGCTCCGCTGGGCCCTTCCTGTCAAGCACCGCTCCGCTGGGCCCCGCCGTCTCAAGCACCGCTCCGCTGGGACCTTCCTGTCAAGCACCGCTCCGCTGGGCCCTTCCTGTCAAGCACCGCTCAGCTGGGCCTCGCCGTCTAAAGCACCGCTCCGCTGGGCCCTTCCTGTCAAGCACCGCTCCGCTGGGCCCTTCCTGTCAAGCACCGCTCAGCTGGGCCCCGCCGTCTCAAGCACCGCTCTGCTGGGCCCTTCCTGTCAAGCACCGCTCAGCTGGGCCCCGCCGTCTCAAGCACCGCTCCGCTGGGCCCTTCCTGTCAAGCACCACTCCGCTGGGCCCCGCTGTCTCAAGCACCGCTCCGCTGGGCCCTTCCTGTCAAGCACCGCTCCGCTGGGCCCTTCCTGTCAAGCACCGCTCAGCTAGGCCCCGCCATCTCAAGCACCGTTCCGCTGGGCCCTTCCTGTCAAGCACCGCTCCGCTGGGCCCTTCCTGGCAAGCACCGCTCAGCTGGGCCCTTCCTGTCAAGCACCGCTCCGCTGGGCCCTTCCTGTCAAGCACCGCTCAGCTGGGCCCCGCCGTCTCAAGCACCGCTCCGCTGGGCCCTTCCTGTCAAGCACCGCTCAGCTGGGCCCCGCCGTCTCAAGCACCGCTCCGCTGGGCCCTTCCTGTCAAGCACCGCTCCGCTGGGCCCCGCCGTCTCAAGCACCGCTCCGCTGGGCCCTTCCTGTCAAGCACCGCTCCGCTGGGCCCTTCCTGTCAAGCACCGCTCAGCTGGGCCCCGCCGTCTCAAGCACCGCTCCGCTGGGCCCTTCCTGTCAAACACCGCTCCGCTGGGCCCTTCCTGTCAAGCACTGCTCCGCTGGGCCCTTCCTGTCAAGCACCGCTCCGCTGGGCCCCGCCGTCTCAAGCACCGCTCCGCTGGGCCCTTCCTGTCAAGCACCGCTCCGCTGGGCCCTTCCTGTCAAGCACCGCTCAGCTGGGCCCCGCCGTCTCAAGCACCGCTCCGCTGGGCCCTTCCTGTCAAGCACCGCTCCGCTGGGCCCTTCCTGTCAAGCACCGCTCCGCTGGGCCCCGCCGTCTCAAGCACCGCTCCGCTGGGCCCTTCCTGTCAAGCACAGCTCCGCTGGGCCCTTCCTGTCAAGCACCGCTCAGCTGGGCCCCGCCGTCTCAAGCACCGCTCCGCTGGGCCCTTCCTGTCAAGCACCGCTCCGCTGGGCCCTTCCTGTCAAGCACTGCTCCGCTGGGCCCTTCCTGTCAAGCACTGCTCCGCTGGGCCCTTCCTGTCAAGCACTGCTCCGCTGGGCCCCGCCGTCTCAAGCACCGCTGGCCCAATGACAGTGCCGGTTCTGTGTCGTGCTAATGTTCACGCTGCACTCGGGCCACCCTGCCTCCTCCATTGCCTGTGGAGACTGTTATCCACTTGATGGACTGTGACTTTGCACTCCCCTGGATATGACAGTGGGCAAGCCACCCACTGTAGAGACTTGAGAGACTGTGGCTTTGCACTCCCCAGGATGTAACAGTGGGCTAGCCACCCACTGTAGAGACTTGAGAGACTGTGGCTTTGCACTCCCCAGGATTGAACAGTGGGCAAGCCACCCACTGTAGAGACTTGAGAGACTGTGGCTTTGCACTCCCCAGGATATGACAGTGGGCAAGGCACCCACTGTAGAGACTTGAGAGACTGTGGCTTTGCACTCCCCAGGATATGACAGTGGGCAAGCCACCCACTGTAGAGACTTGAGAGACTGTGGCTTTGCACTCCCCAGGATTGAACAGTGGGCATGGTGGCCCCTTCTTGGATCTGGCGTTGTGGACTCATGTGGCTGTGGTGCCCCCCCTTCCCTTCACCCTGAGGTGCCTGTAGTTTTGTCATCTGATGCCCCTGCAGTGTTCTCTCCAATGGACTCAGGTCTCCTGTGTGGGATTTGCCCATGTGTTGATACACTTTGGCCCACGGACATTTGCAATTTCTGTGACTGTGCGGGACTTTCTGCCTCTATTTCTCGGTCACGCAATGTTTACATTTGGAATTTTTTGCATCATTTTCCTATTTTACCATGTCTTCAATGAACCTATTTTTTACATAAATGTTGTTTCTCACTTTAATCATATCTTTTCGTTATTCAGGGGGGTTTGGGTGGGGTCACTTTGACTTGGTGCTCTGCATTGGTGTGTAGATAGTTGGGGGGTGGGTGTAATGCGTATGTGTGTGCCCGTAACCCTTCCTCCTCCCCCCCTCCCCTGTGTCGTAGGTGCGGTACTCACCGTTGTCGTCTGCGCCGGAGTTCGTACTCGTGGTAGATGAGCAGGTAGACGAGAGCAGGTAGGATGTTCAATTCGGGCTCCATGCTGTCCTCCGTCCTCGTGGAGTGTATAGAGGTGAGCGTTTTCCCGTTCGTAGTCTGTTTCCGGCGTGTTTTTATCGGCGGGGCTCCCGCCCCGGAAAAGATGGCGGATTTGTGAGTTGTGATAGGGTGGGCGGTACATTGTCTGCCGCCTGCCTGTTGGCGGTGACCGCCGCGCTGTTTGTCGGTCCCGCCGTGGCGGTCGGAGTGTTAAAGTGGCGGTCTCTGTTGGCGGTTCCCGCCAGGGTCAGAATTCCATTTTTTGAACCGCCAGCCTGTTGGCGGGTTGGCCGCCGCTTTATCACCGACCGCCAGGGTCAGAATGACCCCCTAAGTTCTATTCTCAGAACTAGGGGCCAGATGTACCAAAGGGTTTTTCCCATTCTGTGTCAATGGGAAAATGTGTTCGTACATATGGCCCTAAATAAACTGCAACACACATTTATGGCCTGCAGTTCTATAGCTAATGTAGTAATACATTTGAGGTACTGAAATGCCTTGCATAATGTAAATATTTATCCTAATGGTCATAGATGTGATTTGCTTGGAGTAGCCAGATATAATGCAAAACAGAGAGTTTAATTATAACCTTGAATTGTGTTTATACATTTTCTCGAAAATGACATAACTCTGGCATATTATCAATAGTGACTTTAGTAACTGGAACCCGAGATGACATATATTTAAAACATTTAAAATGACAGCATGTCTCTCCAATATCATTATTTGCCCTGCCATGCTGTGAGAAAACAAAGTCAGCACGCACACCACACCATTATTTTAAGGAAATGTGTGTCAACCAGTAGGTTGAATGAATATTTGACAAAGATGAGTTTAATCATTGCCTATAGCACTGTACTCATTTTCCTAAGCCAAATTCGTTGTTTTACTCAGGGCTAGTGTTTCGGTTCATCTGTCAATCGTGTCTTTAATTTGATTAGTGTTTGATTCGTATCCTATTTATCTACGTTAGTGACGACTGTTTGCTATTTGGGGATCTACTTTCTTAGCTTCCTTTCGCTTCATTACAGCCATCTTTTATTTCAAATGCTTAGGTTTATTCAGATTTATGAACAGATTAGAATCCCTTAAACCCGCACAATATGCAGAAAGTGCTCAACTAAAAGTAAACAGGTTGACGTGTAATAAAACATATTTGAAGTTAGTGTCAACCCACGAGCTGGCCTGTAATTACTTATAACGTGTTCATGACAATTACATAATAATGCCCGGAAAGGAGAAGCCTGGAGAGGCCACCACTGGTTGCAAGAAAGCCAGCAAAATGAAATGATGGACACATTTGATGATCGTGGTACTACAATACGTTTGCTTGTTAATTGTGTCTGTTGAGTTCATAAGCGACACCTCAACATAAGCACGTTACTTTAAGGACGTTCATCTTTGTAGAAAAAATAAAAGAAATGTGTACTGGTACCTTAGCACTGTATGTAGATTCAGTCCCTCTGTGCATTGGATTCCCATCCATTTTGAAGGACTATTGCTATCGCTCCATCCCTCAGCAAGCAGTACTTCTAAGTGCTTGTCCACAGCAACCAGAAGCTAAAGCTTTGAAATGAGTTCTTCCTGGTAATCGTTTACTGAACCTCCTTCGCTAGACAGGCATTCTTTTCCCATATTTTCCTTAGTAAATAATCAGGTTCACTGTCACCTTCCAGTAGGCGCATTTCAGAACCACTCAGAGAAAAGACAGGTATGCTGTATATAGGCCAGCAGGGGAACATCACTTACAACGCGGTGAATGCAACGAAATGCATTTACCACAATGCATTTACAACGCATATGTGTTTCCCACGCATGACTTTACCACGCATGCCTTTACCACGAATATACCTTTACCACGCATGCCTTTACAATGAATTTCGTTGGAAAGGCAAGAATGGTAAAGGTGTATGCATGGTAAAGGCTTTAAACGTAAGTACAGGTAAGTATTAAGTGGGTTGGGTGATATAAATATATATATATATATATATATATATATATATATATATATATATATATAAACTGTTTAGGGTGGGTAATACTTATTGGTGGTAATTGCATTTTAAGTTTTAGGGTGGTTATAGGTTTTGGGGTGCTAAGGGCATTTTATGATTCTAGGGTGGGTATGAGTTTTGGAGTGGTAAGAGCATTTTTACGTTTTAGGGTGAGTATGGGTTTTGGGGTCGGAAGGGCATTTTTAGGTTTTAGGTTGGTCATGGGTTTTGTGGGTGGTAAGGTATTTTAGATTTTAGGATGGGTATGGGTTTTGGGGTGGTAAGGGTATTTTTAGGTTTTAAGGTGGGCATGGCTTTTGGGGTGGTAAGGGTAATGTTAGGGTGGGTATGGGTTTTGGGTTCGTAAGAGCATTTTTAGGTCTTAGGGTGGGTATGGATTTTGGGGTGGTAAGAGTATTTTTAGGTTTTAGGGTGAGCATGGGTTTTGAGGTGGTAGGGGTATTTTTAGGTTTTAAGGTGGGAATGGGTTTTGGGTTGGTAAGGGCATTTTTAGGTTTTGGGGTGGGCATGGCTTTTGGGGTGGTAAGGGTATTTTTAGGTGTTAGGGTGAGTATGGGTTCTGGGTGGTAAGGTAATTTTTAGGTTTTAGGGTTGGTATGGCTTTTTGGGTGGTAGGGAATTTTTAGGTTTTAGGGTGGGTATGGGTTTTTGGGTCATAAGGGCAATTTTAGGTTTTAGGGTGGTTATGGGTTTTGGGGTGGTAAGGGAATTTTTAGGTTTTAGGGTGGGCATGGGTTTGGGGTGGTAAGGGCATTTTTAGGTTTTAGGGTGGGTATGGGTTTTTGGTCGTGAGGGCATTTTTAGGTTTTAGGGTGGGTATGGGTTTGGGGTGGGAAGGGCATTTTTAGGTTTTAGGGTGGGTATGGGTATTAGGTTGGTAAGGGCATTTTTAGGTCTTAGGGTGGCCATGGGCTTTGGGGTGATAAGGGTGTTTTTAGGTTTTAGGTTGGTATGGGTTTTGGGGTGGTAGGGGCATTTTTAGGTTTTAGGGTGGGAATGGGTTTTGGGGAGGTAAGGGCATTTTTAGGTTTTAGAGTGAGCATGGGTTTTGAGGTGTAAGGGTATTTTTAGGTTTTAAGGTGGGTATGGGTTTTGGGTTGGTAAAGGTATTTTTAGGTTTTAGGGTGGGCATGGCTTTTGGGGTGGTAAGGGTATTTTTAGGTTTCAGGGTGAGTGTGGGTTTTGGGGTGGTAAGGGCATTTTTAGGTTTTAGGGTAGGTATGGCTTTTTGGGCAGTATGGAATTTTTAGGTTTTAGGGTCGGTATGGGTTTTTGGGTCATAAGGGCATTTTTAGGTTTTAGGGGGGTTATGGGTTTTGGGGTGTTAAGGACATTTTTAGGTTTTAGGGTGGGCGTGGGTTTTGGGTGGTAAGGGCATTTTTAGGTTTTAGAGTGGGTATGGGGTTTTGGGGTTGTAAGGGCATTTTTAGGTTTTAGAGTGGGTATGGGGTTTTGGGGTTGTAAGGGCATTTTTATGTTTTAGGGTGAGCATGGGTTTTGAGGTGCAAGGGTATTTTTAGGTTTTATGCGGGGTATGGGTTTTGGGATGGTAAGGGCATTTTTAGGTTTTAGGGTGGGCATGGCTTTTGGGGCGGCAAGGGAATTTTTAGGTTTTAGGGTGAGTGTGGGTTTTGGGGTGGTAAGGGCATTTTTAGGTTTTAGGGTAGGTATGGCTTTTTGGGTGGTAGGGCATTTTTAGGTTTTAGAGTGGATATGGGGTTTGGGGGTTTTAAGGGCATTTTTAGGTTTTAGAGTGAGTATGGGTTTTGAGGTGTAAGGGTATTTTTAGGTTTTATGTGGGGTATGGATTTTGGGATGGTAAGGGCATTTTTAGGTTTTAGGGTGGGCATGGCTTTTGGGGTGGCAAGGGTATTTTTAGGTTTTAGGTTGAGTGTGGGTTTTGGGGTGGTAAGGGCATTGTTAGGTTTTAGGGTAGGTATGGCTTTTTGGGTGGTAGGGATTTTTTAGGTTTTAGGGTGGGTATGGGTTTTTGGGTCATAGGGGCATTTTTAGGTTCTAGCGTGGTTATGGGTTTTAGGGTAGTAAGGGCATTTTTAGGTTTTAGGGTGGGTATGGGTTTTGGGGTGGTAAGGGCATTTTTTGTTTTTAGGGTGAATATGGGGTTTTGGGGTGGTAAGGGCATTTTTAGGTTTTAGGGTGGGCATGGGTTTTGAGGTGGTAAGGGCATTTTTAGGTTTTAGGGTAGGTATGGCTTTTCGAGTCATTGGGGCATTTTTAGGTTCTAGCGTGGTTATGGGTTTTGGGGTGGTAAGTGTATTTTTGGTTTTAGGGTGGGCATGGGTTTTGGGGTGGTAAGGGCATTTTTAGGTTTTAGGGTGGGTATGGGTTTTGGGGTGGTAAGGGCATTTTTTGTTTTTAGGGTGAGTATGGGGTTTTGGGGTGGTAAGGGCATTTTTAGGTTTTAGGGTGGGCATGGGTTTTGGGGTGGTAAGGGCATTTTTAGGTTTTAGAGTGGGTATGGGGTTTTGGGGTTGTAAGGGCATTTTTAGGTTTTAGGGTGAGCATGGGTTTTGAGGTGTAAGGGTATTTTTAGGTTTTATGCGGGGTATGGGTTTTGGGATGGTAAAGGCATTTTTAGGTCTTAGGGTGGGCAAGGGTTTTGGGGCGGCAAGGGTGTTTTTAGGTTTTAGGGTGAGGGTGGGTTTTGGGGTGGTAATGGCATTTTTAGGTTTTAGTGTGGGTATGGCTTTTTGGGTGGTAGGGCATTTTTAGGTTTTAGAGTGGGTATGGGGTTTTGGGGTTGTTAGGGCATTTTTAGGTTTTAGGGTGAGCATGGGTTTTTAGGTGTAAGGGTATTTTTAGGTTTCATGTGGGGTATAGGTTTTGGGATGGTAAGGGCATTTTTAGGTTTTAGGGTAAGCATGGCTTTTGGGGTGGCAAGGGTGTTTTTAGGTTTTAGGGTGAGTGTGGGTTTTGGGGTGGTAAGGGCATTTTTAGGTTTGAGGGTAGGTATGGCTTTTTGGGTGGTAGGGAATTTTTAGGTTTTAGGGTGGGTATGGGTTTTTGGGTCATAGGGGCATTTTTAGGTTCTAGGGTGGTTATGGGTTTTGGGGTGGTAAGGGCATTTTACGTTTTAGGGTTGGTATGGGTTTTGGGGTGGTAAGGGCATTTTTAGTTTTTAGGGTGAGTATAGGGTTTTGGGGTGCTAAGGGCATTTTTAGGTTTTAGGATGGGTATGGGTTTTTGGGTGGTAAGGTAATTTTTAGGGTTTAGGGAAGGTAGGGTTTTTGTCTGAAAATGTGTGTTTGTGTGTGTGTGTGTGTATATATATATATATATATATATATATATATATTGTACATATATATATATATATATTGATATATATGTATATATATATATACACACACATATATAATGTATGTTTTTCTTACCTCTAGTTTTTACCATGCATATGCCTTTAACAACTATGCCTTTACTGCAAAATTCTTGTGGTAAAGACATTTGGTGTAAAAGCAAATGCATTGTAAAACATTTTGTGGTAAGTGCATGTGTGGTAATGACCATGAATTGTAAGTGCGTGCGTTGTTCCATCAAACATCCGGCCAGCAGCCTCCCTAAGCATGGGTACATGAAGGAGATTTAGGGCCTCATTCTGACCCTGGCGGACGGCGGAGGCCGTCCGCCAGGGAACCGCCGCTGAATGACATTCAGACATTCAGACATTTCCTCTGGGCCGGCGGGCGCTCTCCAAAAGAGCGCCCGCCGGCCCAGAGGAAATGACCCTGCAACGAGGACGCCGGCTCAGAATTGAGGGAACCGCCGCTGAATGACATTCAGACATTCAGACATTTCCTCTGGGCCGGCGGGCGCTCTCCAAAAGAGCGCCCGCCGGCCCAGAGGAAATGACCCTGCAACGAGGACGCCGGCTCAGAATTGAGCCGGCGTAGTTGCAGGGGTGCGACGGGTGCAGTTGCACCCGTCGCGTATTTCAGTGTCTGCTTAGCAGACACTGAAATACTTTTCGGGGCCCTCTTACGGGGGGCCCTGCCGTGCCCATGCCATTGGTATGGGCACGGCAGGGGCCCCCAGGGGCCCCGCGGCACCCCCTACTGCCATCCTGTTCCTGGCGGGCGAACCGCCAGGAACAGGATGGCGGTAGGGGGTGTCAGAATCCCCCATGGCGGCGCAGCAAGCTGCGCCGCCATGGGGGATTCTAAGGGCAGCGGTAAACCGGCGGGAGACCGCCGGTTTGCCTCTTCTGACCGCGGCCGAACCGCCGCGGTCAGAATGCCCTGCGGGGCACCGCCGGCCTGTCAGCGGTGTTCCCGCCGACCCTGGCCCCGGCGGTCTTAGACCGCCGGGGTCAGAATGACCCCCTTAATACGTAATGACTGTAAAAAGGAAGAATGACCTCAAAGTAATAGCATAAACCGTATATAATTTAAGCAGTACATTCTCTTTAAACAGAACCTTTATCACTGTACAATAATACTGGACTTATCACACTATGGAAACCACAGCACAACAGAAAGTACCTTAGCTCTTAAAGGGCCAAATCTCACTCACATAGCAAGGTGATAATCCCATATAAACATGGAACGAAACACCAATGAAGCAGCAATACGTCCCTCTACCAAGGTGCTAAACTGCTCCTATTTAACAGTTCTTGCATCCTCTCAGGCATGGGAACCTGCTGAACGTCACAAACATATTAAGTGAATGACCCAACACACCGACTTAAACTGGGCATAGACTGTATCAGCCCCTTCCCAGCTGGATCAAAATCAAGGAAGAGGGAACTAGAACAGTAGAAAAGTAATTGTCTCAAATAAACAGAAGCACTACCAGCCTCTCATTGACAATGTGCAGCAAAAACGCTTTGGGAGAAGAATTCCCAGGAAAACATTTTCCAGAACAAATTCCTTCATAATATTAAATGATAGCACCATCTTGGGGAACAATCAAAGTCACAATAATAAAGCTTGCCAGGTTCAACATCTCAATTATTGCCTTCTGCAAAGTATTGAACCATAACAGGTCATCTCATCTAGGAGCATGAGTTAAATGTGGAGGGCGGGGCACAGGAAAAACGTTTAAGAGTCTCACAGCATAAGGTGTAACTTCTCAAATGCCCCATTGATGACAAAAAGCCTTGATAAAATTCCACTAATGGTGGCATCCCTGCAGGAATGGGAAAGCTTCCACACAAGAGATAGCAATAAGTTACCTGGCATGGCTAGACTCCCTATCGAATCTATAAGGCCCATATGTAACCGAAGATCTGACCATTCATGCATCCGCTTTAGACATTCTTCTGCCTCCTCTCAACACAATTGGCCTCCAGTAAGCCTAATAAATGCTTTTTTCAGGGAGCTAGACGCTCAGGGGCTATGGGTCGTGATCAGAATCTTATGACAGTGAATGAAAATGAGCTTGAACTATGGGAAAACGTTTATGGCTCATTTGTTTGCATATTGTTAATGATTTGTGTCAGATCTTGATTTCATTGACAGGCAATGCCTTTCTCCCAATTTTCAAAAAGGGTTCTCAAAAACTGCTGAGTAGTTATAGACAAATTGGTCTCCTCAACACAGTCCATAAAATCTTTTCAAAAAGTATTCTTAAGCATCTTCAATCCTGAGTTTCACATAATAGAATAATCCATTGGGTTTAAGAGAAAATGCTTCACACTTGATATAATAGCCAAGGTAGAATCCATTATGGAGAGGTGTAATAACCTCTGAAGTTAGCCAGTTTTCTCAGCTTTTATAGATTTCTGGACCCCCTTCAACAGAGTCAATAGAAAAGCGGAGACAGGCAAGCCGTACCACTCTCCTCATTTTGCTGCTAACCTGTTGGTATTCCCTGCCGCTATGTTAACTTTTAAATGACTTCTGTGTGATTTTAGTTTTACTTGTTTTTATGGGGTTATTAATCATTCTTTTCCTTTTCTGTGCAATATAGTGCATACCTGACTACTTTCTGTTCTGCTACAGTCTTCTTTGTAACAGATTGTAGAAGAGAACGATGTCTGCTGCCACACTTACTGGTTAATTTTGCTGGTGTAGATTTTGCCAGTGGCCTAATGCTAACTTGGGTGCATACATAAGAACGATGTTGACACGTACGCATAAAGAACACACGGAGGGCATGCTGAAGATGTGCCAAAGGCAAGCCTGTCTGCACCCATCCATGTCTGACCGTTGGCTGGCGCTAGGTCCCTTGTCCCTTTTTATATCACGGTCAGTGACTGCCAGAACTAGCTACTCGGCTAAAACTGTATACAACTTTAGAGACTCTTATTTACCCTTTATGGACATTTGCTGTTTAAATCATTTTCCCTGTTGCCTGGAAGGCCCAATGTCTTGTTATAGGTGCAGAATCGCCTGCCTGGGGTACACTTTGACCAACATTGAAACTGATATGCATCTTGACTGTCAACCTGACGCATCAGTACCCCCTCTACTATTAGGCCTCATGTGTTCCCCTGAGGCCCCAACATCTTTCTCTGATTTATCAGATACTTACCTAAGTATGCAATCAAACTTTGTGACCTAATTTCCTCCTTGACCCCAGAAGATTGTCTTCAAACTGAAAGATGGATGTGTTCGTCTACACTTCCATCAGCTATGCTTGCACTTCCAGGGACGTATCGTATAATTAGATCCTACAGATAATATAAAATGGGCAGTGACATTGCTACTGTCTTTCAAGAAGGGATTTAGGCATCATTTATTGATACACTAATGGCTGACTGAGTAGAATTCGGAAATTTCAAATTAGAGTTTTCCTCAGGAGTTTTTGGAAAAGGAGCACTGGTTTATTTCACACCAGGCCCTAAGAAAGATTTCAGTCACTACCTATCTGAGATTATTGCCACTAATGTTTTATCAGAAAAACAGTTCCCCTTGTTGGGAGACCTCACCTATCATGGAGAAGATCTCTCAAACACTGAGGTAGTGCAATTTATCTCAGATATGGGCTTGCTAGGAATGCATTTTGAAAAATTAAAGGCCCCACCTATACAGAAGGGTACAGCTTAGACTTAAATTTAACTAATGCCAATGACCCTCCCTTATCGCTCACCTAGACAGATCATTTCCTATTTCAGTTTCAGAGGCCAAAATCAAGTGGGACAGTTAATGCCAGAACCGGTGGCCACAACGCTTTGCAGAAATGGTGCTTGGTGATTCCAGACTCCTTTACTAATGCCTCTGAGCAGCCAGAGCCCTTTTCAGATCTTAGGGGGTCATTACAACATTGGCGGTAAAAGCCGCTTACCGCCGTGCAGAAGACCGCCAATACACCGCCGCGGCCGCAGAATTCCGCCACAGCTATTATGACACACATCTCGGAATCCGCCGAAATCCAGACACCCACACAAGTCCGCCACACCAAAGGTCAGTGTTAAACGGGCAAAAACAAAACCTCCACCTCCACGCCAACAGAAACATGCCCATGCTATTACGACCCACGAATCCACGCGGCGGTCTTTCAACCGCGGTATTCCATTGGCAGTACACACCACTGCGCTCAAAATACACACACAGCTCCAAAACACTGCCACATTGGACAATTCCAAATACACACACCTGATACACATACAAACACCACTCCCACACACCCAACACAATATAAAACACACACCCACATCACCCACAAACACCTACGACCAAAAATTAGTCACGAAGGCCAGAGAGACAGCACAGATTAGACAATCCCACCACACTGAGGCACACAACACCATCACCCACACAACAACCACGCACAAAACACCACACACCACTACACATCACCACACACATCAACATTGACACCGCCCCACACATCACACACACCACCCCATGTCACGCTAAAGACACCCCCGCTTTTCCGAGGAGGAGCTCTGGGTCATGGTGGAGGAAATCCTACGGGTAGAGCCACAGCTATTTGGCTCACAGGTGCAGCACACATCCATAGCCAGAAAGATGGAGCTATGGCACAGAATAGTGGACAGGGTCAACGCTGTGGGACAGCATCCAAGAAATCAGGAGGACATCAGGAAAAGGTGGAACGACCTATGGGGGAAGGTGCATTCAGCGGTCTCTAGGCACAACATCGCGGTTCAGCGGACTGGCGGCGGACCCCCACCTCCTCCCCCACAACTAACAACATGGGAGGAGCAAGTCTTGACCATCATGCATCCAGAGGGCCTCAGAGGAGTCGGTGGAGGAATGGACACTTATAAGTCAAATCTTAACTATCAGATCACCCACCCTACCTGCATGCTATCACACAGCCCCACCCTCACCCCCTTCCCTATCACCCAAACTCCTCACTAATGTACTAAGAACACAAACCACACCTCCCAACACCAAGCCCTGCATGACACAACTAAGCATTGACACCCATCACTAAAGCATGCTCACTGCACA
Organism: Pleurodeles waltl; assembly: GCF_031143425.1. Classification (NCBI taxonomy): domain Eukaryota; kingdom Metazoa; phylum Chordata; class Amphibia; order Caudata; family Salamandridae; genus Pleurodeles; species Pleurodeles waltl. Next base: position 114,953,074 of record NC_090450.1, read on the forward strand.
TACCCATAACAACCCATAACCATCATCACACAAGCCCCCACACAGGAATGCTTGCACTGGGGTACACGCACACCCACTCATTGCACACCATGACACACACACATGCAATAATCATGCTCTTATGCCCCTGCAGGATCACGAAGGACCGTCACCACACCGGAGGGTCCAGCCAACTCCACTCCACCCACAGAAGAGGCCCACTGTGATGATAGCAGCTCTGCCCTACTGGATCCTGATGACCAGCCCGGACCATCGTGGGCCTCGGGACAGTCGGTTCCCCTTGCACAGGCACAGCCCAACACTGACCTTCCACCCTCTGGTAACACCAGCACAGCACCCACCCAGCGGGCCCAAACCTCCGTACCCAGGACAGGTCAATCAGCTGTGTGTCCACCACTACAGTGAACCCAGGATAACCCACCACCCCAACAACAACAGGGACCTGGGGGCAATGGTAGTGGGCACACGGTCCAGGGGACGGAGGCACAGGAACACAGGGGAACTGGGAGGGCTGCTGTGCGACAGGCCAAGGGAACCCACTCTCCACGAGGCTCTCTCCTCCATCATGGGAGCATACCACCACTCCCAGGAGACGATGGCGACGGTCCTGGTCAAGTTTCAGGAGACCCAGCGCCTGCAGGAGGACCAGTATTTGGGGTTCAGGGAGGAGCTCAGGACCATCAGCTCCGCCTTGGGCACCATCGTAGTGGTGCTGAAGGACATATAGAAGACCTTGAAGGACACCGTGGCACTCCAAGGGGCCCCTGACACTAGCCTGGACGATGAACTGCCCACCACCTCCGCCGGCGCTAGTGGACAGGACGCCCCGCCACAGGACCACCACACCAGCACCCCACCCCCTGCAGACGGACAACCACCCCGCAAGTGGTCCCTGAGATCCAGGAACAGGACAGAGCAAGATGGCAAGACCCCCGCCACGAAATGAGACCACCCTGATTGTTCTCCCACTGTCCCACTTTGTTACCCTGTCCATACTTAAACTGCCCCAGCTCCACTTCCTATGCCCATATGGGCAGTGCACCTGTGAGGCTAATAGACTGGACTCTGCTATGGACATTCCTCCACCATCACCCCTCACCATTTTACAACCCCCCTCCATTTTTGAGCACTTAAATAAACACCCTTGAACCACAAAACAATGTTGAGTCAGTCTATGATTTGGTCAAATGTATTATCAATGACAGTGTCAAAATGCGTTTCTAGTTGTAAAGGCAACATACCTATGTCACACATCACAAGTCCTTGAAGGATGCATGCAGATGATACACGTTGGTAAGCACACCTGTGAAACCGTAATGGAAAGGAACAACTCAGTTACCAAATAATCCTATGAAATTACACACAGGATAGAGGAAGACGTGTGACAGTGAATCTAATGGTCAAAATAAAAATGTTCTCACCTGTGTGTCACTGGAAATATTGCTGTATGACTTACTCCCTGTTGTTGTTGTCTTCTTCCTCAGCTTCCTCCTCATCACTGTCCACAGGCTCCACAGGCTCCACAGCTGCCACAACACCGTCATCTGGACCATCCTCCTGCAGAAAAGGCACCTGGCGTTGCAATGCAAGATTGTGAAGCATAGAACAGGCGATGATGATCTGGCACACCTTCTTCGGTGAGTAGAATAGGGAACCACCTGTCATATGGAGGCACCTGAACCTGGCTTTCAGGAGGCCGAAGGTGCGTTCGATCACCCTCCTAGTCCGCCCATGGGCCTCATTGTAGCGTTCCTCTGCCCTGGTCCTGGGATTCCTCACTGGGGTCAATAGCCAGGACAGGTTGGGGTAACCAGAGTCTCCTAATAGCCACACACGGTGCCTCTGGAGTTGACCCATCATATCAGGGATGCTGCTATTCCGCAGGATGTAGGCGTCATGCACTGAGCCAGGAAACATAGCATTTACCTGAGAGATGTACTGGTCTGCCAAACATACCATCTCTACATTCATGGAATGAAAACTCTTCCGGTTCCTGTACACCTGTTCACTCCTGTGGGGGGGGGGACCAGAGCTACATGGGTGCCATCAGTAGCACCTATGATGTTGGAGATATGTCCAAGGGCATAGAAGTCACCTTTCACTGTAGCCAAATCTTCCACCTCAGGGAAAATGATGTCTCTCCTTACGTGTTTCAGCAGGGCAGACAACACTTTGGACAGCACGTGGGAAAACATAGGCTGGGACATCCCTGATGCCATGGCCACTGTTGTCTGAAAAGAGCCACTTGCAAGGAAATGGAGCACTGACAGCACCTGCACGTCAGGGGGGATTCCAGTGGGATGGCGGATTGATGACATCAGGTCTGGCTCCAACTGGGCACACAGTTCCAGGATAGTGGCACGGTCAAACAAACCTGTAGGTGACAATTAAATGTCGCTCCTCCATTGTCAACAGTTCCACCAGCGGTCGGTACACCGGAGGATTCCGTCATCTTCTCAATTGTCCCAAATGACGGTGCCTAGGAAGGACAACAGCGACCACAGAGTCAACTTTTTTCCAGGTATGTACCCACAGTTACACAGAACACGACACCAAACACAAAACCCTTCCTGTATGTGTGTTGAGTGTAAACCTAGCTATATGTGACGCAGAAGTAAATGAAGCCATGTGGGCTCCTGAAATGGCGGCTGCCTGACCTCTAAACTGGGACAATGGGATTGTGGGGTAACTGCGTTGCCGTTGCACACCATCGCAGTAGGCGGTCGTAGACCGCGGCGCAATGCTGCATTGATTAACATTGGACCCTATGGGTCCCATGAGCCAATGAACAAGTGCGCCGCCGGTGATGATACGCACCGCCGCGGACGTCACCGCCGCGGACATCACCGCCATTTTCTATCTGTTCAATCAATAGATACCTGATCTTCGACAGGAGAGGACCTACACTGCAAGTGCTGCTGTGACCTCGGTCTGGAAGCGACGATGGCTGCTGCATCTGGGGAAAGGGCCACTGCCTTCACTGCTCATGAGTTGGAGAAACTAGTAGACGGGGTCCTCCCCCAGTACATGCTACTCTACGGTCCTCCAGACCAACAGGTTAGTACACAGGTAGCACGTTGTATGGGCTAGGCCTGGGTGGAGAGGGCTGGTTGTAAGAGGGAAGGGGGCAGAGTTCAGGGAACATTAATGCATGTGAATGAATGTGCCACATGGCTAGGGTAGGGAGGGGGGACACTCACATCAACGGTGCAGTTGGTACTGACTTCTCTTCTTCCCTTGTGCATGTCATGTAGGTCAGCGCCCACCAGAAGAAGGACATTTGGCGTGCCATCGCCAAGGACGTCCGGACCCTGGGGGTCCACCAGAGGCGGGGCACCCACTGCCGGAAAAGATGGGAGGACATTCGCCGCTGGAGCAAGAAGACGGCGGAGGCTCAGCTGGGGATGGCCTCCCAAAGTGGGAGGGGAGCCCGTCGCACCATGACCCCCCTGATGTTCAGGATCCTGGCGGTGGCCTACCCGGAGTTGGATGGGCGCTTGAGGGCATCACAGCAGACACAAGGGGGTGAGTACAACCTCATTCTGGGTACTTGGCGCGCAGTGGAGGGGCTGGCTGAGGAAGGAGGGCTGTGGGTGTACCTAGGCCAGGCAGAAAAACATAGGCTAGGCCCCTCCATAATGCAGGCCATGTGGCACTCTACCCCTCCGCAGTAGAATGCCAAGTACAGGTATACATGCCCCTGTGGCATCCATGTGTGCAGATGTCCACCATAGCAATGTAGGCCAGATCCCAGAAATTGCATCTGTAGAGGCCAGGAGCACGGCATAGTGCAGGGGGCTGCTGTGTCTGTATTGTCTGCCAATGGTAGCAGTATGCCATGCACTCAACCTGTCTTTCTTCTGTCTCACCCCCCCTTTTTGTGCTCTCCCTGTTCTTTTGTGCATCAGCATCATCAGGCGGAGGTACAGTGGCACCGGAGCACGAGGGAGCTGCATCCCACAAGGCCATGGAGGGCCACACCACGGACTCAGAATGCACCAGTGGGACGGAGGGTGAGGGGAGCTTCACGTCGGCCACCGGATCACCAACCAGCGACACGGACTCGTCCGCCGATGGGAGCTCCCTTGTGGTGGCGGCACCATCTGTGCGCCCCACTTCTACAGGTACAGCCGCCACCTCCCCTACCAGCACCACCCTCCCAGCAGCCCCTCAGCATTCGCCCCGTGCCCGCTCACCCAGGAGGGTGGGCTTCACCTTCGCCCCAGGCACCTCAGGCCCTGCCCCAGTCACCCCTGCTGCCCTCAGTGAGGAGGCCATTGACCTCCTCAGGTCACTCACTGTTGGGCAGTCTACCATTGTGAATGCCATCCAGGGTGTAGATAGGGAGTTGCAACACGGTAATGCATTCCTGGAGGGCATTCATTCTGGTCAGGCTGTCCTTCATCGAACCCTGCAATCTCTGGCCTTAGCACTGATGGCATCCATTGTCCCTGTGTCTAGCCTCCCCCTTCCAACCTCCTCCACCCAGACCCAGTCCCCTGTACCCCAGCCCATCCCAAGCACATCATCAGACCAGCATGCACACACCTCAACACACAAAAGTAGCTCAGGCAAACATAGACACCACACATCCCACAGGCACTTACACAAGCATCACACACATATAGACACAGCAACATCCACTGCCTCCACTGTGTCCCCCTCCTCATCGTCTCCCTCCTCCCTCCCAGTGTCATCTACACTCTCACCTGCATGCACTACATTTACAAGCACCAGGACTCGCACCAGAACACCCAGCACCACACCCCGCTCACCTGCAATCACCACCTCCACTCCCATTTACACGTCCCCTGTGTCCTCTCCCAGTGTGTCTGTGACGCCCCCTCCCAAAGTACACAAACGCGGGCACCCACACATCCAACATCCATCCACCTCACAACAGCCTCCAGTACCTGCACCTGCACCCAAAACACCTAAAGTAACACCTCCTACAACCACCTCCTCTTCCTCCACTCCCAGACCCCCTCCAGCTACCCATCCCAGTGTTCGTCAGAAACTGTCCCTCTGCAAAGTTGAACTTTTTGCCCCCACCCCTCCAATTCATCAGTCCAGTCGTAGCGCCTCAGCCAAAAAGCCTCCAGTACCAGTGGTGCGTTTTCAAGGTGTGTGGAGTGCACGGGCCACCAGGGCAGGCAGTGTGACACGGAGCCAAGGCACTGCCAGTCCACCCCCTGTAAAGGCTCTGAAGTTGGAAAGTGGCAGACGGGACCGTGTGAAGACTCCTGGAGGCAAAAGAACTCACAGGGGCCCCAGGGGGATTGCAGAATCAGCTGTGACTCCTCCAAAGGTGGGGAAGGGCCAGAAGAAGTCTGCACAGCCTGGTGTGAGCATCACGGCGGAGAAGGGCGGCATCATTCCCGGCGGCCGGGACGCCACCGCCAGCACCGTCGTCACTGGTCAGGAGACCACCGCCACCGCCGGAGTCAGTGCCCAGGAGGGCCCGAGTATCGTCACTGGTCAGGAGACCACCGCCAGAGTCAGTGCCCAGCGGGGCCCAAGTATCGTCACTGGTCAGGAGACCACCGCCACGCCAGAGTCATTGCCCAGGAGGGCCCAAGTATCGTCACTGGTCAGGAGACCACCGCCACCGCCAGAGTCAGTGCCCAGGAGGGCCCAAGTATCGTCACTGGTCAGGAGACCACTGCCACCGCCAGAGTCAGTGCCCAGGAGTGCCCAAGTATCGTCACTGGTCAGGAGACCACCGCCAGAGTCAATGCCCAGGAGGGCCCAAGTATCGTCACTGGTCAGGAGACCACCGCCACCGCCGGAGTCAGTGCCCAGGAGGGCCCAAGTATCGTCACTGGTCAGGAGACCACCGCCACCGCCAGAGTCAGTGCCCAGGAGGGCCCAAGTATCGTCACTGGTCAGGAGACCACCGCCAGAGTCATTGCCCAGGAGGGCCCAAGTATCGTCACCGGTCAGGAGACCACCGCCAGAGTCATTGACCAGGAGGGCCCAAGTATCGTCACTGGTCAGGAGACCACCGCCAGAGTCATTGCCCAGGAGGGCCCAAGTATCGTCACTGGTCAGGAGACCACCGCCAGAGTTATTGCCCAGGAGGGCCCCGGCAGCCACAGCCACGCTGGGCAATGAGGGACCATCATGCCACACACCAATGCCCAGTCCAGAGAACGTCATGCCACACACCAATTCCCAGTCCAGAGACCGCCATGGCAAAGCACCGCTGAACAGTCCAGAACCACCATGGCAAAGCACTGCTGAACAGTCCAGAACCGCCATGGCAAAGCACTGCTGAACAGTCCAGAACCGCCATGGCAAAGCACCACTGAACAGTCCAGAGACCGCCATGGCAAAGCACCGCTGAACAGTCCAGAGACCGCCATGGCAAAGCACCGCTGAACAGTCCAGAGACCGCCATGGCAAAGCACCGCTGAACAGTCTAGAGACCGAAATGTCAAAGCACCGCTGAACAGGGCATGCACCGCTGGACAGGGCAAGCACCTCTGAACAGGGCATGCACCGCTGAAGAAGGAAAAGACCGCCACATCAAGCATCGTTATCCCATGTGCAGCTGGGACAGTGACGGGACAGGAACTGTCACGGGGAGACTAATCCAGTCTGGGCACCAGTCCCCCTCCAGAACCAGTGGAGAGATCCATCCACTCTGTCTGTCCTTCACAGGATGAAGCACTCTGGGCACCAGTCCCCCTCCAGAACCAGTGGAGGCTGTTATCTACTTGAGAGACTGTGGCTTTGCACTCCCCAGGATGTTCCAGTGGGCAAGCCACCCACTGTAGAGACTTGAGAGACTGTGGCTTTGCACTCCCCAGGATGGTCCAGTGGGTAACCCACCCACTGTAGAGACTTGGGAGACTGTGGCTTTGCACTCCCCAGGATGGTCCAGTGGGCAACCCACCCACTGTAGACACTTGAGAGACTGTGGCTTTGCACTCCCCAGGATGGTCCAGTGGGCAAACCACCCACTGTAGAGACTTGAGAGACTGTGGCTTTGCACTCCCCAGGATGGTCCAGTGGGCAAACCACCCACTGTAGAGACTTGAGAGACTGTGGCTTTGCAATCCCCAGGATGTAACAGTGGGCAAACCACCCACTGTAGAGACTTGAGAGACTGTGGCTTTGCACTCCCCAGGATACATCAATGGGCATGGAGCCAAGTCGTGGATCTGGCTTTGCACTCATCCGGCTGAGGTGCCCCCCCCTTCCCTTCCCCCTGAGGTGCCTGTTGTATTTCTCTCTGATGCCCCGGCTGTGTTCTCACCGTTTGTGGACAGGTATCTTGTGTGGGCCTCGCCCATGCATTTTTGGACTAGTGGTGCACGGACATTGATATGTGCGTATCTGCACTACTTCTCGTAACGTATATACTTTTGAAAGAATTTATAATATATCTGTATATATTTAAGACATGTATATTGATACATTACAATGTTTGAACTGATTTTGTTTTGTCTTTGCATTCTTCCGGGGGGGTTGTGGGTTGTTTCTGTGATGTTTCTAAATGCATTGGTGTGTGTGTTGTAATATGCGAGGGTGGGGGTGGGGGTGTTGCGTGTGTGTCCCCCTGACTTTTGCCTCTCCTATGTCGTAGGTGCAGTACTCACCGTTGTCTTCGCCGGCGCCGGCATTGGTCTTCGTAGATGAGTAGGAATACAAGGGCCGGTAGGATTTGTAATTCCGGCTCCATGGTGTCCTCCTTCCTCGTGGGATGTGTTCAGGTGAGCGTTTTCACATTGCAGAAACTGTTTCTGCCGTGTTTTTATCCACAGTGAATCCGCCCCGGAAAAGGTGACGGATTGGCGGGTTGTGATACTATAGTCGGTTCATTGTCTTCCGCCTGTCTGTTGGCAGTGACCGCCGCGCTGCTTGTCTGTACCGCCGTGGCAAACGGTGTGTTAAAGTGGCTGTCTTTGTTGGCGGTTTCCGCCAGGGTCATGATTACCTTTTTTTGTCCGCCGGCCTGTTTGCGGTATTACTGCACCTTTAACACGGTCCGCCAGGGTTGGTATGACCCCCTTAGTGTTATCACCGCCTTAACACAATTTAACCATTCCTTAAAACAGGCTTTCAACAGTATAGCCCCCTTAAAACATGGAACAAACTTACCTATTAGGTCCTGTGCCCCTCGAAATACAATGGAGGGGCGTGGCCGGGCCACGAAACAAGATGGCCGCTTAGAGCGAGAGCTCCCTGCCGAGGCGGTCCCGGAGGTGCCCCTCCACCCTTACAACAGCGGCGACACGGAATCATGTCCGGGGACCCCGTAGGAGCGGGACGCAAGGCAGGAAACTCGCCCCAGGCCGATAAGGCCTGACAAAAGGGGCGGAGTCGCGTCTTCGGAAGACCGGGGATGGCATGCCCGCAGCGGCAAGGAGCAAGCTGAACTGGCCGCAGGGACTGCGGGAGCCGTGACGACCCGCATCCATCTCCCTACAACGCCAACAAACACCCGTGGACCTTCGACCCCCCACAGGGAGACGGGGAGACACAGCAAAGGGGTGCGGCCCCTTCGACAGCCGGGAGAGAAACCCGATCAGAGAGGTAGGATCAAATCTCTCCAAACTAAGGACAGCATCGCTGGAGGCAGAAGCACGACTTCTCCCCTCTTTTCCATCACAGAGGGACAACAAAAAACCTTCCCGCTGGGATAATAAACTTTCGCCCCCCTCCCTCCAGACAACTAATACTGAGGAGGGCAGAGGGGTACGACGGGAGGCACGTGGGGGCGAGGAGACGAGAGGGGTGAGCGATTGGAGGGGCATCGGAGATGAAGAGAGCCAGAGGGAGCCAAGAGAACAGAGATACAGGAGAAGGGAGAGGACTGGCACCAGCGTAAGCCACCGAACATCTATATCCTTATTGGAATCCATCGGAATCCACGGAGGGAATCTCGGGCCCCACGTGGCTAGACTCTGTGGACAATTGAGGTGATGCCCGGCAACAAACCGAACCATAAACCTGTCAGCAAGCCTGCACGACAACTATTATTCTCAGAAGCGCTACAACACAAACACCTAACCCCCACGAAGATAAACCCTCAAACATCTCCACCTTTAAACGAGTCCACCACGATGTCTGATAAAGATCAATCCACAACTATGGACAGGATACTACAAGAGATCACCACCGTCAGCCGCCGCATAGAGGGGATGGACGCCTCTATAACTTCATTGACACTAGAAATCAAATCCATGCGATCTGACATTGCAGGCTTTCAATCTAGAGTGACAGGGCTAGAGCAACGCATGGGATCACTAGAGACGCAGATCAACACGTTTCAGGAGCGAGAACAAGACTTCATCTACCTCAGGAGCAAACTAACGGACATGGAGGACAGGAGCCAGAGAGACAATATCCGTGTACTTGGGATCCCGGAAAACGAAGAAGGCTCGGATATGCAGGCTTTTCTGACCTCCACTCTTCCAAAAATGATCTCATTGGACTTTGACCCGCCGTTAGAATTCCAACGGGCACACAGGATAGGCCCAAAACGCTCTGACAACTCCTCAAGGCCCCGCCCAATCATCACATGCTTGCTGCGGCATAATCAAACCCGACAAATACTCCAAGTAGCACGCAACCACGGCCCTTTCCGAATAGACCAGCACGAGATCCGAATAACTGCCGATTACTCCAAGGAAACCAACGAACGTAGAAAGGCTTTCCTAGCCCTACGACCCCGGCTTCGCAAACTAGAGATGAAATACGGTCTCTTTGACCCTGCAAGAATGTGGGTTACCAAAAATGGAGTATCCAAGGACTTTTATAACCCCGACGAATTGAGACTCTTCCTTGACTCTTTCCAACCCCAGCCTATGGACTCTCTCAACACAGACAGTGAGCATGACATTGTAGGAGGCAGTGATAGGGCCGAAACCCCCCACTCGGGAATAGAAAAGGTGAAGACGGCTCTACACGACACCGGAGCCAGTCATAGGGGTAGAGACATGGAGAGACTAACCAGATCATATGATGACAGGGGTCAGATTTTACACGCAGTAGTAACCCACACCCAACTATCGGAAAGAGACAAATCCCGCTCCCCTTTAAAGCCTACAACTGGGTCTTCTTGAGAAGGTAACGCGACAAGACGACTTGTGGGACTATCGCTAGAGAGTCGAAAATAACAACTATAGACTCTACGGAAGGATGAGTACCTTTCCAGATCATATGTGTTTTACTATTGTAATTGTCTAAGACTGCTAGTATCAATGTTAAAACCAGATACATGAAAAACCTATGCTCTTTATGACTAGAGCCGAGGCCCTATAATGGAAAACTACCAGTAAATCATTATTTGCCCTCAGTACACAACAGATGATGATTATTAGAACAGGGATCAGACCCCACCAACTCCCTGTATGTTGAATAAGAGCCCGGTCCCGACCCTATAACCCTATAACAAGGTAACAAGGTAACAGGGGCATTAAACAGATAACAAAAATAAACACTAATTAACTATCATGGAACTTACCTTATATTCCACACACTACAAAATTTCTCATGGTAGTAAATAACAAAGTATGTGAAACCTCCCTAATACACACCACACTCGACCAGTGCTGACATTAGAACCGTTTAGCCCCCATTATCACCCCAAGGGATGGGACTAGACCACGTAAAGATAAATTAATTCCAATACAGGGACACACAATATGATATAACCTGAGACATATCAAAGCTCCCATTACTTGACTTTACTTTATTCTACAATAAGAAACTGGGGGAAAAAAAATAAAAAATAGAACACGAGGACATAATACAACATAATACCGCATAACGAAGCGAAATAATATGACATTCTACACTGCCATTCCGCACCACATTATAACATCACAATGTAAATTATAAACTATTAGCTATTCCTTTCCCCAGATGTTCGTATCTACCTCCATCCTAATCATTATTACTATCTTAACCTACCATCTACAATAGAACGATCGTGATGGTGGCACATACCAAGTAAGACCTTAGTAGGTCAGTATTATGATGTAATAATACACGGCAAGGAGTTAGTAATAGGACGAGATAAGCATTATCCTTGCGTAATCCGGGGCTCAGCTACACTCATTACCTATCCTACGATTAATAGAGAGACGCTTGGCATAATGGCTCCTAACATGATAATGTGATAAGATACCACGATATGCTATGTTGATCAACCTAATATGTCATTGAAAAGTTGTAAGGCGAGACGAGACGAGGCAGTGTTATAGTTGAATAGAAATGCTCAGGAAGTATTATATTATACTGTATATTGGTTTCTTTATATACCCATGCATACGCGAGAACTGTAATACTCTGTTTGAGCTCTTTCCCCCCCTCCTTCGCCCTGCCCCCCCCCCCTCGCCAGCCGGTCTCGGTCTTTCTGTCTGCCCAGTCCCTACTTTAATTTACGACCCTATCTTATGAACCCTTAAACACCCTACGATACCATACAGCATCAAGTACTAGGCACAACATCCTAAACACCATACCCCATCAACACCCGACACCCCCCCTCCTCTCCAGCGCTGCCCAGGTACAATAGTTATTAACCGACCATTACTTCTGCCAATATACACTTTAGTTATATAACTAATACACTAGCCACTAACCACTGATGAACAGACCCACTTCCCGATACATAAATATAAACATGAGCACTGATGTGTACCCCCCCACCCCTCCTTATCACCGACATATCGATAACTGGCTGTCTGTTATTTCCCCCCTCACCCCCCCGATCGAGATCGCCCAACGGCACGAGAGCTCCGAGAGAAATCGGTTCCGCCGTTTACAGACCTAACGAACGAAGGAGGTTGGACTCCTAACCTCCCTCATCCCTATCCTTCTCCACTTCTTCCCCCAAATTGTACGCTCTCTTGCTATACTCTTAATCTCAACTTTAGCATACACATCCATCCCTTCCCCCTCCTTCTCCCTCTTTTCTTCTCCCTCTCATTTCTCCTTGTCTTCTTTTCCCCTCATATTTCCCCTCCATCTGGCTCTCATCCTACTTATATTGCCTCTCTTCCTTCACCAGAGGACTCCCTTGGCCCCCACCAGCCGCTAACCCCCGTGTAAAATAAAACACCGTATCATATCGAAACACAACTCCCACTCTACCAACTAAGTCAAAATCTCCCACCCTCCCTCCCCCCCCCACCAACACCAACCCCGGAACGAGGGTGCTTACTCACAATTATCCAATATGTCGAAGTCCCACCCTCAAGTGACGCGACCATTACGCATACTCTCTTGGAATGTACACGGCATGACGAGCTATGTTAAGCGGAAAAAGATACTGTCCTATCTTCAATCCAAAAAAACAGATATAGCTCTGATTCAAGAAACTCACCTTGACACTCTGGAATCCAGTAAACTTAAATGGGATTGGGTAGGGAGGGTTGCCTTCAGCTGCCGTCCGATGAGTCAGGAATCTGGAAGTAACGGACCCCGCAAATGTGGAGTGGCGATACTAGTACGTAAATCCCTCCCGGTCACTATCATTAAAACCTGGAATGATACGGAAGGAAGGTATATATTTGCTAAACTAAAACTAGGGGACACTGTTTTATGCGTGGGATCCATTTACGCACCAACCGGCCCAAAACGCCCATTCCTTCTACAGCTAAATCGCCTCCTGACAGAAATCGGAACTACTCGATACATAATCGGGGGAGACTGGAATCTCGTCCAAGACGCCATAATGGATAGGACAGGCCCTGTTGATATATGTAACAATCACGACAGAGCGCTTCTGACAGACCTGACCACCGACGTCGGTCTGGTGGACTGCTGGAGAATACAACACCCGAAAGATAAGGAATATACTTTCCTATCCACCGTCCATGGCACCCAATTGCGTCTGGATTATTTCTTAGTATCACACACTGTAATCCCTCATATACAAGACACCTGCATCCTAGATAGCAAGCTCTCAGATCACTCCCCAATACTAATCCGGATCCAGGTGGGACTCTCCTTCTCTGGTCGTAAACCATGGCGATTGGCTGTACAAAGATATCGCTCTCCCCAAGGGAAGGAACAATTAAAAGCTCATGTAGCTACATACATGGCCGAGAATACAGGCACTGTATCCTCAAAAAGGATCCTATGGGCGGCAGCAAAAGCAACCCTAAGAGGGAATATGATGCGAGATGCAGCACTGGCCAACAAAGACAGAATAGCCCGCCAAACCACCTTAGAGACCACGATACAGGACCTCACTAAACAATATACCGCCCAACCATCCCCTAGACTGCGACACGCCTTAGAACAGGCCCGCATGGCACACAATGAACTCTATATATCTCAGGCGGAATACGCACTGCAAAAATTGCGAGGCCGCCATTACGAACAAGGGGAAAAAGCAGGTCGCCTCCTAGCGGCGCAGCTCCGACAAAGAGAGGCAGCCTCTGCCATTGCGGCCATAACATCTTCTTCAGGAGCAGTACTAACTCGCCCACAAGACATTGTAAACGAGTTCGCCAAGTACTACCGACATTTGTACACTCCTGAAACAACGACAGATCAAACACAAATGGAGACATTCCTTACCGCGGCCAATCTGCCCCGTCTGTCCGAGGCAGGCAGGGCCCTTTTGGACGGTAACATAAGCAAAGAAGAGATAACCCAAGTTATAACAAGCCTCCCCTACCATAAATCACCAGGAGAGGACGGATTCCCTGCGGAATTCTATAAATGGGCTGGGGAAGAGGCAATAACCGCAGTACATGAAGCACTGACGGAAGCATGTCAAGAAGGCTCCCTGGGTGCTCTATCCAACAAAGCCACGATTGTCATCTTGCCTAAGCCAGGGAGAGACCCCCTTCTTTGCGGCAGTTACCGTCCTATCTCCCTTTTGAATGGGGATGTCAAACTCCTAGCCAGTGTTCTAGCAGCGCGGCTACGCAAGGTGATACCATCATTGATTCACAATACCCAAGTAGAATTTGTACCAGGCCGTACCTCCAGAAATCATATGCAAACTCTTTGCCATACACTGTTAGAATCTATACAATTACCTGACGAAGCCCTAGCCCTGTCCCTAGACGCGGAGAAAGCATTTGACCGCATTGAGTGGTCCTACCTATTCATAACCATGAAGCATTTTGGCCTGGGGGAACAATTTATCTCTAAAGTGCGTCTATTATATGACCATCCCACAGCACAGGTTAACTGTGGGGGCATCATGTCAGACCCATTCCCTATCGGAAGGGGCACACGCCAGGGATGCCCCTTGTCGCCACTCCTATTTTTATTGGCCATGGAACCCCTAGCTGCCACCATACGAAATTCTCACCAAATAAAAGGGATCCATATCACCGGGGGCATATCCAAAATATATTGTGTTAACAATGTCCGATCTAGAAACCTCGCTCCCAGCACTACTATCCACTATAGAAGACTTCGCATCCCTATCCGGATATCGGGTAAACTGGGATAAAAGTGAGGCACTACCATTATCCCGCATAACGACGAGGGCAGCGATACATGGCCTCCAATTCAAATGGACCCCGACCCGCCTTAAATATTTAGGAACGTTCATTAACAGAGGTCTAGAACATATGGTCAGGGACAACATAGACCCCCTTAAATCTAAAATGAAACAAGACTTTGCCAAATGGTCCCTACTAGGCCTGTCCATGTGGGGCAGGACACAGGAGGGCTGATACCTCACGCGAACTGTTGGAGATGCACAGAGCCATATTGTGACCAACTTCATATTTTATGCCACTGTCCAACGGTACAGTCACTATGGGACGCGGTACGCCTCACCTTATCGGACTTCATACAGATACCAAAACCGACCCCACCAGCATGTATCATTCTACATGACATTCGTCCGTATCCCTCCCTATCGCGGGCACATAAACGATTAATCCACACGGCGCTTGCCATGGCCAAAATATGCATACTCCGGCACTGGAGATCTAGCATTGCCCCCACACCCATAGAATGGATGACGGCCATGTATCAAACGGCTACCCATGAACGAGTGATTTATAACCTACAGGACCAAGCAAAACAATTTGAGGAGGTCTGGCGCCCATTCTTGAAGAGACCATGAAGCGGCTGGTGGATGACCAACGGATGATCAATGTTCAATGATCAATGATTAGGGAATATAAATTACCAATCACCCTCTGAGAATCCTAGACTCCGGAAACACACTTAATCTCCTACTGTCCCCTCTCTCTCTCCCTAGCTACGCTATCCTCTCCCCTTTCTCTCTTTTTTTTTCTCTCTCTCTATCAATCCACAGGCCTCTAATTTTGTCATATGCACGAGACCCTGAACTACCCAACATAGTAATACAAGTCGCTTCCTAACACAAACAAGGACTGAGAAATCAACTCACATAAGACGTAGACACTCTCTAACCGACCTTACCATTACTAACATACATACTATCTACCCCTAGATAATAACTTGCTACAGACGGAGCAGTACAGAACGATCTACTCTTAGGCCTGAACAAGCTAGTCTCAGGATACAAAGAACCCCTGCCTACCTCGAGTCTCTTCATTTTACATTCCCCCGCGATTACCCTTCCTCTCTCTTCCTCTTTCTTCCCCTTCTCTCCACCTCCGCCTTTCATATGACTAATTCGTCTCTCCCCTATGCCAAGATCAACCCCTCCCACACAACCCTATCCTCGCTCCCCCTCCCTTTGCCACCCCCCCCCCCCACCTGTTCTCCACTTTTCTTCAAAATAAGGGTGCAAAACTCAACTATGCAGCTGGGAATTTTTACTTACCTGACAGTACATGCATATATGCTCACAATGGAAATAATTGTGGTAAAAGAGCAAAAACAATGTTTTGAAAGCTAAACAGTTTGTTTATATTATGTATGTATCGCCTTATATATTCTTAATAAAACTTTTGAAACTTAAAAAAAAATAAAAAATAAAAAATAAAAATAAAGGTAAAGGTAGTGTGAAGGTGAAAAAAAAAAAAAAAAAAAAGAAACACAATGGAGCTGGGACAAGAGAAAGCCTCCTGTGAAAAAACTACAAAGGCAATGGCAGAAAACCAGATCCCAAAGTGATCAAGAAGCCTTCAGATCAGCTTTATCCTTCTATCACAGACATATAAAAGGAGCCCTGATGTGCGCATATTATAAGCCAAATAGAGCAAGTTAGAAACTCCTCAGAAGTATTATTCAAAATCCTAAATCCTGCTCTCAATCAATTCCTGCCTCACAAGATCTGTGCAATGCCTTAGCGGACTTTTTTGAGAATAGAATCTGTCAAATTTACTTGAAATTTACCTTGCCCACAGTTCTGTCCTGGGGCACATCAAATCTCAACACCCTTGTCAAAATGGCAACTGTTCTCTAGAAACGTTTGCCTCCCACTCTCTTCAGCAGATTCAATAAGCATTAAAAGAAATACTGAATCTGGCTCCGGTTTGGACTCATGCCTCCCCGGGGTACAGTTTCACTCCTGCACCAGTTCGCCCCTATAGGCTTTGTTTAGTCTATCTATTGACACAGGAAGCATTCATTGTGCTTGGAAGTCAGCACAGGTTGTCCCTGTACAAGAAAGGCCAATGTCAACACTAAGAATTTTAAGGACTAATGTCCTATGTCCCTGCTTCCGATTTTAGGCAAGTCCTTGGAGGGTCTAATAAATTCAGAACTTTCAGCCTATCTAGAGGCCAACAAGATCATTGATTCATCACAGTCTAGGTTCAGGGCCGTTCAAAGTATGGAGACTGTCCTGGTTGCGGTCACAGACTTTATAAGACTTTCCCTGGATAAAGGCACTTTTACCAAACGGGTATTGTTAGGCTTATCTATTGCCTTTGGCACTGTGTCTCACTTTAGATTGATTCAAATGATGTACGAGGATGGCATTTCTGGATGTGCCTTGAAATACTTCCAAGATTTAATTAGCAACAGAGCACAGACTATTTTGTTGGGCTCCTTTAATTCTCATCCCATGTCAATTGACAAGAGGATGCCACAGGGCTCATATTTAAGTCCTACTTTATTCAACATCTATGTAGCCACCTTGCTGCCATTGCTAGATCCTTTGGTTTTGATGTAATATAATATGCAGATCACACACAGTTGATTATCTCCTTTGACAACAATGTGGAGGTACCTTAGAAGCTGTTTTCCAACAACATGAAGGCCATTGCAGACTGGATGGGTACCAACTGCCTACAATTGAATGCTAACAACTTGGAGATTATGTTATTTGGCAAACCCCAGCAATCTTGGACATCAGACTGATTCTCTAATCTTGGTCTGTCCTCTACACCCAAACATGTAGTCAAAAACCAAGGCTTCAAAATTGGCCAGTATCTTTCTATGAAAGAACTTGTTGCAACCATCAGTGGCCTCTGTTTTAACAATCTGTGTATGTTAAGGTAGGTTTTTCCCTCTTCTTCCATCTTCATCTAGGAAAACCTTAGTCCAGACTCTGATTATAAGTAAACTGGACTATGGCAATGCTTTATTCACTAATACAAATGAAAATATAATAGAAAAACTGCAATTAGTCCAAAATATGGTTTCCCGGCTCACCTGCAATCTATCTACTAGCTTTGCTTCTGAACCCCTCTTGAGATCCCTACATTGGCTCCCTGCCTAGAAACGGTGCATTTTCAAAATTTGTTGTTTGACCTATAAATCTCTCATGGGAGGTTGCCCTACCTATTTAGCCCAGAAACTCAAACTTTACTGTCCTACCAGGGATTTACGCTCCAAAGACAAATTTCTACTGACAGTTCCCAGTATTCATATGATGAGATGTGGGAGAAGGTCTTTTACTTATCTGGCAGCATTTTACTGGAACAATTTGCTACTTCATGTTCACTCTTGTTCTGATTTTAATAGTTTCAGGAAATCTCTTAAAACTGTGTTGTTTTAGGCAGGTACTTTGTGTCCTGACTGTACCTTTCTCTAGCACTGAGATACCCCTCTGGGAGTGATTCATGTGCTGTATAAATTATATTAACATAATGTAACATAACATAACAATAGATTGACTGGAGAAAAGGACATGGCACTTGAAATGTCCCCAAAATTGTTAAAATTAATAGCGATTCTTCATACCCGGTGCCAGGTATTGTTGGATAGAGTGTGAGGCCCTTTCTTGAGGATTGTAACAAAAGATGGCCTAAACAATGGTGTGTATCATTTCACGGTACCTATGTGACTTGGCAGATCAGTAATGAAGTATGATAGGATAGCCTCATAATCCTTTTCAGTTTACCCTCAATGCGTTTACAAAGGTGATTAGATAAATTACAATCCTGCGTGCCTCGACATTTTCCACACAAAATTTTAAATCCCCCTAACATTATGGTGATGATGTTTAGTGGTAGGAACAAAAGGTGTATATGTATTAGGTGGTCGCTAAGCAAAGAAATATAATTTTTTTTAAAAATGTATCCTTATTGAAAAAGAATCATGCTCTGTGACGGAAGTGATAAAGGCCATATATCCCAACAAAGTAACAAACAAGTCACTGGCCCATGGGGGACTCGGTTGCTTTCACATTATTACTATTGAGGACTAATATACCAACAGTGAGAATTTTACCTAGGGCATGGGGAGAATTAGCTTACTATGAATACACTTGCAAATTCCTGAAAAGAAGGTCCTTGTGTAATAACAGCACCTGGTGAGGGTCTCTGAAGACGTGGACGGAGCATGCCCCAAACATTGTTTCAGATCCTGGGTCCCAGCACAAGATTTATACCTTATAATGTATTATAAAGAGCATACAAGTCTCTTACTTACAGGCATCCATCTGGAGCTCTCCCATTGCCCTATCATGTTAAGACTGTTAAACTACCTACACAGAGATGCCATTCTACAGGCTGCAGCAGCTGCGGCACAGAGCAAAATGTCTCCTACAAACAACTAGGATTATGATATTCCTGAATTACATTGCTAGGGTCCAACAAAAGCAGAGAACCTTCACTACAGTCAAAAACAAAATGAGAACAATGCAATCACCTACATTCTCCTTTCCCTGGCAAGGCTCAAATCTATCCATCTGGGTACAACTTATTTCTTCAATACAGCAGAAGAGGTCTGAACTTGGGTTGAGGAGAGACTGGTGTGAACCAAGCCCTGTGGCTGGCAGAAAATCAATGAAGCAGAAGACTGGGAAATATCACCCTACCTCCACACAGCCCAAATGCCAAAGGCAACATGGCCAGGAATTTCAGATGACAGGAGGATTGGATCCTACAAGGAAGACAGATCATAGGCATCTCAGGGACATGCTCTGGAGCTTGGAAGCACATCCTTTCCTAAAGTACCATACCTGCAAACCAAGGTGATCCTGCCATAAAGGAGAGACATCCAATCCCGTCCTGAGCTGTGGTTATGCTTGACTCCAATTCTAAGTCAATGTGGGTGGACAAAATGCACAAATAACTCCCTTTCTAATAGGTCCACATACTCTATATAAGCAATCTCAATGCTAAAACAGGTCATTTGATTCAGGGCAAAACTGGGGTGTTGGAGGAGGAAGCGGTGAACCTTACAGGTTGGACAACTAATGTAACAGAGTTTCCGGCTACGGCTTCTTTCCCTCTCTATCTTGCCTTTAATCTAGTATAGTTGGTGCTTCTTTCACTTTATTTTACTGTTAAAGGGTGCCTTATTAGTGGAAACTCATATGTTTGAGGGTGACAGATACTTCAGTTCTTGAAGTGTAGGGTGGGGGTTGTTTGGGGGATTGATGAATTTTCTTGGGTGTATTGTTATGTTGCCATGTACAACTTCACCCATAGGTTTTGATTACTCATTCTTTCCCAGTGGAATCACACATGCTAAAGTAGATAACCACTTTTGCTTTATCTAGTGGAACGTTAATGGGTTGAATGACAAATTTAAGAGGGAATCAGTCCTCCACTATTCTAGGACACCATGCCCGGAGAGTTTCCTGCCTCAGGCGACCATTTACTTGGTGATAATTGTAACCTCCTTAATATATATTTCTATTCCCAAATATGCCATGCTAGATACACTATAGGGGCAAAAAGGGTGCCTGTTCTAATCTGATGCTCCTTTCCTTCAATTGTTTCCAGTATACACATTGACTGACTAGGAAGATTTGTAACAATAACAGTCCAGTAGAAAGGACATACTTACATAATTGTCAGTATATATGTACTCCTGGGTCTATTTGATTTCTCGATGGCCGAGGTGGATGAACAGATAATGTCTCTACCGATCTGGCCAGCTAATAGTCCAAGGTGAAATCACCGGCCTGAACAGTGATAAATCTCCCAGTCCTTGTAATTTGCGCATAGGAGTATTCAAGTCTCCCGACCCCCAACAGGGTAATAGTGGGAGCCGTTAATACCCTGCAGTCCACCACCTCAAACAGTGCATCCAGCAATTCAGTCCAATACCCATAAACTTCTTCACACCACCAGGCTAGGTGACGAAACCCTGACCCTAGGTGAGCACATCTGTCACAATTTGCATCCTCTTGCAAACCAAAGCTATGAAACTGGACTGGCGTATAATATGCTCTTTGCAAGAATTTATGTTGGATAATGTGTAAGTGGCTACTAGAAGGCACCATGCCAGTTTGACGGCAGACATAAGTCCATAGATCCCTGTAATGCCCCAGTTCCCAC
The DNA here is from genome assembly GCF_031143425.1 of Pleurodeles waltl. Taxonomy (NCBI): domain Eukaryota; kingdom Metazoa; phylum Chordata; class Amphibia; order Caudata; family Salamandridae; genus Pleurodeles; species Pleurodeles waltl. Next base: position 114,973,677 of record NC_090450.1, read on the forward strand.
TCTTAATCCATGTGTGCCATTCACAGAGAAGCCACCCTGAGAAGCTTTACACAACAGCGTTATTAGATGTATGGTAAATGACACACTGAAAGGATTCTCCAGAGAAGTTAGGGGAGCTGGCTCCTATGGCAACTGTGTAAGTGAGAGCCTGCAACTAAGTTGCTGAAGGTAGAGAAACGTGTACAGTGGAGTGCATCTTGAGTCTTCCTATGCTCTGCCAGTGTGAAAAAGGGACCATTTCTATATATGTATCTGCAGGTTAGCAACGTTTGTTCCTTGAAATGTCTACAATCAACAGCCTCATGCACAATAGGCAGTAGAGAGTGATTTTGTGGTAGAAGCCAAGACAAACAGACATAGCCCGGTACCACCTTTTTCTTAAGTTTATCCAATGCTCTGACTGTACACTCAATCATCAAAACACCTCTCCAACTACCAGAATACAGTACTCCTAAGTAGAAAGATGGGGAGTTGGGGACATACTATCCTTCTCAACCCGTAAATGAGGCAAGAATGGGGCAGGCCTATACCACTAGTGGGTAAAGTGTGCCTGCTGCTACAGATAACAGAGCTCGAGATCAGGTGCCTGAAACCCACCCAAAGCAAATTGTAGCCTAAGGGTCTCCTATCTAGTCCTTGACTGCATATCAGCCCATGCCAGCCTAACCATCTATGATTAAGAAGAAGCAAAGAGGGCTTTGTTGAGAGGCAGTGGAATATTTATTTAAACAAACATTTGCAGAGATATCATCATTTTCATTAGGCCCATCTGGAAAGTCAGGGAGAGCGGTAGAGATATCCATCAAGTTATGTGCTCTGTAATTCAGACAATAGCGACCTCATTGTCTTCTCTGATCACCACCTCAGGGTCTCTATGCATTGATATCCACAGGTATTTTAGAGAGTCCTCACACCACTTTAATGGAAATTGAGCCACAAATCATGGCATGTAGGTAATGAGGGGCAGGATGTGAGATTTCCTCAGTTGATGTTAACCCTCAATATAAGGCCAAAGTTGGTGTATTCTTACAAAATGACATCAAGGCTTTTCTGGGGCTCTCTTATGTGCACAGTTGTGTTATCTACATATATGGAAATCAAAATATGGCTACTCATGTATCATGTAGTGTACTGTAATTATTGCTGCCTTAACCTAGCAGTGCATGGGCAAAAAGAGCAGCAACAGTGGACATCCCTGCTTCGTGCCCCTAGTGATTTTCATGGTGTCCAAATAGGCTTCATTGATATGTAGCTGTGCTACAGGCTCAGTGTACAGTAATTGTATCCAAAGCAGAAAAAGCTGGGGTATACCTGCCCTATGCAGCACTGTGGATAAATAATCCTACTCCAGGAAATCAAAAGTCTTAAAAGCATCCAAGAATATTGCAGCACAGACTCTAGGTCTGGGTCAATATCTTGCATTATAGCAGAGAGGCTGTGCAAATTATGGGCAATGGAACTTCCTGTATCAAATCTGGCCAGATGAGGTCTCACTAGACCCGGTAGGAGAAGAATCAGCTGATTATCCACCAATTTGCTAAAATTTTGGCATCACATTTTATAACCACCAGAAGCCAATCGAAGTCACATTAATATGCCGATTTATCAGACTTGAGCAAAGTGATGATCACTGCCTCCCACATAGACATAGATGAGACAGACTCTTCTACTCCTCCTCAAAGATGATGACATATTAGGGCCCAAAAGATAGAGAAAAAATTTATAAAATTCTCCAACCACCTCGCTCTTTTCCACCACAACAAATGGCTGCACCAGAAAAAGGCATTGGATGTCAATCAGCCAGCCAAGCGCTGTGTCTTGCAGATAGTCACTCACCATTGCTGAGGTAGTGGCATAAAGGTCCTTTTAATATTGCAGGAATACACTCAGCATCTGTGTGGTATCTTGATGCCATCAACCCTGTCAGACTTGTATCTTCACCAGACTCTCAATAGCCCAGAGTCATGACGTTTTAGAAGCTAGGGACCGGCTGGGTCTCTATCCCTTTCCATACACTCTCACTCTGCCATATTTGCCCTGGAATTTGCATTTCCTAGCTGCAACTTCTTTTTACTCCATGAGCTGAGCACACAGGAGAGCCACAGTGTTCACATCTGAAGCCGGCATGACCGCACACTCTGTTGCTTTTATCTATGCTTCTAACCTATTCAGGTGACCTCAAAGAAATTGCTACACTCCTCCACTTTTAGCCATGCATCTGACCCTGATAAGAGCCTTAAAGGCTTCCCACACCATAGCTTAGGTGGCCGTTGTACCATAATTTGTTTTAAAATCGTCTGCAATTTCCTCTCTGAGCTCCTCCATTAAACTTTATCCAGGAGGACTTTTGGATGCAATCTTCAAATGCAGTGAATACCAGGGTTCCCTGGGACCATCAAGGACAGAGGAACTGGTGCATAAACAGACAGGATGCGTGACCTCGCAAACCCATTGTGCCACATCTTTTGACACTAGCCAGTAATCCAGCAGGGACAACTCCATGAACATGCGGGTAGTAAGTGCCCTCCACCGTATGTGGGAATTTGGGCTGCCAAACATCAAGGAGATCATGATCTTGCATGATGTCCTTCAAGTGCAAAGCCTGTACAGGGGGGCACTTGGGTTTTGTCAGGCCATGGTTGCAGATCAAAGTTAACCCCACCATATCATGGCCTGGGGATTAGTTGATCATAAGTTGCACCAGAGAATATAAACAATGCAGGGTCATCAACATTTTGTTCATAACAGTTGACAACAGTTAGTTTGGTACATGCCATCTGTCCACATAGTATGGCATACCTACCTAGATGGACTGTAAGTGACCCATAAATTACAAAGTGTAAGCCCTACTGCGCCAAAATGGTCTCCCCAAATGCAGAGGGTGACTAAGAAGAATTGACACAACAGAAGGACCATCCCTCTCCCAATGCTTCATTTGAGTGTGCTAAGAGGTGGGTCTCCTGTAGGTATGTAATGTCCACCCTGTGCTGATCCAAATATGCAAGGGCCTGAAGGGTTTTCTGAGGGTTATTAAGTCCCCGGACATTCCAAGACAGACAACGGCAAGAGCCAGCCCTTCCCTCACCCATGGCAATAGCTTATCATCCATTTACACAGTCGCATGAGTTTACTACAACACTGTGCACCTGCATGGATTGAACCCCCTCCAATCTGCAATAGTCATGAGCAAAATACTTCCTCTGTGGAATCAGTACCCAGTAACATACCCAACCTTTACCCACTCAACCATCCACTCTGATGGCCCAATCCCACCCAGAATAATAACCCTCCCATTATGAAAAACCCAATAAGCCATGAGTATAGCAACCCAAAAAAGGGGAAACTAAATGACACAGTGTGTCTTGAACAAGTAAGTGGGGGTATCCCTTGGGGGCCACAAAAAGAAGCATTATATCATCCTCAGCAGCACCTGATTCAAGTGTATACATGTCCCCAACCATACTCATACAATTTAAATATGAGTCCCAATAACATGAATGCACCATGAGCGAGTACATGACCAGTCACAGGTTTCAGAACAACAGCACTCTCAGGTCCTGATCTCTCCCACTTGGAGACAGCTTAGCGCATTTCCATTGTACCTCTCTGCCTGCAGTCAGTTCCGAGACAGCAGTCTGAGATTTCTATGTGCGCTTTGCATGACACCATCATCGACTCCTTCACGACTTGCAGGCTGAGCTCCTTCCTCATCTGCGGCAGGAACTACATGCCTTGTTGTGAGGTCTGTAAAATATGCTGGCCTCCCTTATGAATAATCCACAAGCGAGCTGGTGTGTTGTATGCCAACCTGCATGATTTTTTTTTTCACTGGGACAAATTTGCATCTCGCCTTTTGAACAGCTAGGATGAAGCCTGGGTACAGCAAAACCTCATTGCCATCAAAATTTAGCATGCGTTACCTCTCTGCCATTCTGAGTGCAGTGTCCTATCTCGAAATTTAAAAAGTCATGTTATAGTGGGCCTTGCCAGAGCCCCCCGGCGGTCCAACCCCAGAGACCTGTGTGCTGTCCCCACCTCCAGGCTTTGCATTTGCCCTTAGTCCCAAACAATGCCACCAGCATTTTCTCCACATAAAATTCATGTCTGCCAGTGTCTGTGGTCTCTGGTATTCTAAGAATGTGAAGAATATTACGGCATAACCTTCAATCCAAATCTTCATTTTTAGCGGCTATAACCTTCAGAATCCTTTCCATACTCTGCATCTTGCCACCCTGCAACACCAAGTCATCTTCCGCTGTAGAGATCCTCTGCTCAGCCTGTTTCAATTGACCAGCATGCCTGTCGAGCATGTGTATGTCATCACCGAGATGTGTAGTGAGAGCAAGCATTTTAGCATCAATGGAAGTCAAACTCTTTTGCATGGCCGTTAGGGCATTTTTTTTGCCTGCATCTGAGGGGCTCTCACCTGGTGCCTGCCCCACAACCACTTGAGAAGCAGGTTCTGAAGCAGTGGTTCGTATACTCTTTTGCACCTCACATTGAAGACTGGGTTGCTTCCCATCCTTTTTCACCATTGCAGCACTGTTAGCGTCTTTCACTCCAGTCCAGCTCTGCAAAATGGAGGGCGCTCACTAGCCACCTGTCATCCACAGAGGGGCTAAGGCATCAAGTCTGCATTACAGGGGGGGCACAGTCAGTCAAGCAACACTTCCTGCTAGTCCTAGTGTCCCCTATGGATCCTGAACGAGAGTACCAGCACACCCCTGGACCCCCAGGTGGCATGAGGAGACCCAGGAGTAAGGAGAAGAATCTGAAGAAGAGTAAGTCTCCACACACCTGTGCACATGATCAGAATATTCCACTACCAGGGCATACTGCCACCAGCTGGAGTTGCCCAGCCCATCACTAAAAATACAAAGGCTTACCCTCCATCACAGAGTCATGGCTGCATAATGTGTGGCAGGCTCCACCACCATCCAGGCCAAGGTTGGCCATTCGGTCTGTAGGCACTGCCCTTTACTTTAAAGATTTGTGGCATGCATGAACAACAGGATGCTGATGGATGAAGATCCTAGATGGTAGAAGTCTCACAAAGGTGTAGCCATCCTGCACACCTGCTCTCTGGCATCCCCCCCCCGCTCTGGACAAGCAGACTTCTTTCACATGGTTTGTACACAACAAGCAGACTTCTTTTACATGATGTGGAGTTTCCCCAAAATTGCCCTTTACTGCTCTAGAATTCACCTCAAATGGGCAAGATGGTATAGTTGCTATTGATGGCCTTTTAGTTAGCTTGTCATTGGATCACATCTGCCACCATTAGCATGGATAAATGAATACAGAGGCTAGACCTCTGTGCAGCAGCAGAAGGAACAGTATAAAAACTGAGAGTTTTTCACCATGTATATTTCAGAAAAACATGGGACAAATGGTGATATCAGGAGGATTGAAATGGGTGAGGGTGGCATGAGAGAGAGTAGAAATAATAATAGCCTACAATATGCACATGAGTATTTTGATAGTAATGTCACACTATGAGTATGGCTGTGTTAGCGCTGTTCTATTTTTGCTTATCCGAAAATAACAATAAAAAGCTTTTTTTTTTTTACTAACAAAAAATGTAATTTCAATTTTACTGTGCACATCATAATTCTGAAGATGCCCATTGTAAGCTCCGTGGGCATTTAGTACCAATGGTACCTTGTAAATCTTGGTAGCTGGTGTGGACAAACCATTGTTCACTTTGTCCAGTGTGTCATGAGCAATAGAATGAATAAACTACAATTAATGTTAAACTGGTGGCATGCAATATGATTTGACAAGACTCATCAATAGATTGATAAAAAATCATTGTTTACATTTTAAAGCCGTTCATGTCAAACTTAATTTAGTTGTTTAACCATAATATTTACACAGTCTAGTCGTAATGCAATATTGTATATTTTAGTGTGCTCGATTTACCTACAACCCGACTCTTAATCCAATATAAATCAAACAAATGGATTATTTGCACAACTGAAATTCCAAATTTCACAGTATGGTATGATACTGATTTACTATCGAACAGCATCAAAAAATACTTACATGTGCATTCATCTAAGTTTGCAAGAGTTAAATCATAACATATTTCAGTAGATGTCTTGGTTGGACACCAAAGTGAAATCGAGAAATATTAACTTTCTAACCATGCAGATGAGAATATTAAACCAGTATGAAGATAGGCAGCAGTAATCCTTATATGTGTTACATGAATTTAGTTGACCAATTAACTGGAATATATTTAGTTACAACCTGAAAATCTCATAGAGTGACGTTATTTTATTATCAAATATACTTATCAACCGGGATATTTCTACACCAATGCACACAACAGCTGAGGGGAGGAACTGATGAGGCACCTGGGGAGCAAACCCGGTTGCCCGGTCAGAGCCCCTGGACGCGCTGGGGAACGCGGGAGATGGACGCGGCCCTCGATTGATGGCCGGCGCCGTGAGGAGAGAAGCGGAACTGGGCACGGCTGGAGCCGAAGACGCGCACCAGTAAGCAGGGAGCGGGGGTCGGAATCGATGAGTGGGGGGGAAAAAACAGCTGGTGTGTCGAGCCCGGCTGCGTCCCCCCTCCCCCTGTCTCCCTCACAGAGAAGAGAAGCGTCGAGTGAACGATGCATCAGGAAGAGATGGGGAAGAGGAGAAAACAAAACAACAAAGAGACCCCAGAGACAATGGGAAGAAGGTGACAAATACCCAGCCCTTAAGAGAAAAAGTCAACATACACCTAGTTGACAAAATCGTGGAAGTGGCACCGGTGGGGATCGCGAGACACCGCTTGCACCCCCCGCCCCTAAAAGGTTTTTTTGAGAGGACAAGGATATGCCCTCTGGGACACACACGGAATAAGGGGGTGCTAAGAGTAAAAAGAACTTATAACATTGACCGGCTGAGGTCCGGGTAGAATCTAACGCTCTGTCTCCAGCGCGACAAGCGTGAAACAACAGAAAATGCGCGTCAGACACGGATGCTACCATTTATAAGCCCTGGTTTAGGAGTTAACCACACATAATTATTGTAAGCAGTTCATTGACTCTGTGGTGCGCCGGGGCATCGACCGACTACCTGTCGCTGCCTGCCCGTAGACATGTGAAGACACAGGGTAATCACTCAACCCCCACCGACAATCACAAAGCCTGAACATAAATTTAACATGCACCATTTGCTGGATCCATAGTGCACACCGGCGCTCTGACTCACTGGAAGGTAACACAAACTGCACAACCAACCATGGGCCGCACCGAAGGCAAATAATCCAAGAATGGAGAAGCCTCCGGCCCTAACAGCCCCACACTGGAAATGCCGGCAAAAAACCCTGCGGACAAATTTGATCTCATTCTGCAAGAAATCAAAGACTCTTGACAAGCAATAGAGCACAGGCTAGGCTCTATCACAGCAGAATTGAGTATCCTAATGGATGATAAAAAAAAACTATCTGACAGAATACAGAAGACAGAATCTAATATCGCAGAAATACTTCTGACCCATAACGAAAATAGAACCGCCATTGAACTACTTCAACACCAAGTGCAGGCTCTGCAAGAAAGAGCCGAAGATGCAGAAGGGCGGTCGTGATGCAATAATATCCGCATACTAGGAATCCCGGAAGGAAAAGAAGGGAAAAACCCACACAATACATGGAAGAATGGCTGCAATCAATCGTCGAGGATCGCCTATCAGTCCACTTTGTGGTGCAGAGAGCACACCGTATCCCAGGCAGGAGACCCCCGCCGGGAGCACCAGCGCATCCCTTAATAGTGCAAATACTAAACTACAAAGACACCATACTACAAACAGCAAGAGAACTAGATCCCATTTTAGTGGACAATGCCCGAATTTCCTTATACTCAGACTACACTCTGATAGTTCAGAAACGCAGAACATCTTTCCAGGGAGTAAAACAAAGACTTCGAGTGGAAGGGATGACATACGCCCTCCTATTCCCGGCTAGACTGCGAATCTCATATAACCAAAAGGCTCTCTTTTTTGAGACGCCGGATCTGGTGTGTGCCTGGCTTGATGAGACCTTTCCACAGTCAAAAACTAGAGAACCAAGTGATGCCCCCCCAACAAGACAATATCACCAACCCCGCAAAGACAAGCGAAACAGATCGCAAACACAGAGGAAAACAACTGGCTCGACACTCCAACAAGCTCTGGAAGGCCAAAATGACGCGATACAATCAGCATATTCCATACAGGAGGCAAACTGCTCCCCATGTAGTGTGGCCTCATCGATGGACAGCACCGCGGCGTCGGACTCAGAGGGGAGCCTGACGCTATTTCCTGCAATCACCCCACAAACAGTACGAGACCTGTGTTGAACAATCCCCTCAGTGCTGGAAACTGTGTTATCCCCATATTCCATGGGGCCTTGAGGCCTTCTTCTTAATGGCGGGCTCGGGTGGTAGAGCTCCGTGGTCTTCATAATTCACAAATGAACCTGCTGTTCACGGGCAAGAACCATAGATTCCACATCTCGTACTGCCCCATTGCGTAGGCTCCTTACTATTCGTGTGCTTTTGTTATAATATAATAGTTATGTATTGCAGAAAAGTTTGGCAGAGCTGGTTTGTGCTCTGCCTGGTATTTCGATTAAGATTTAGTATTGTTCACTGTTACACACAGTTGTCATCTACAAATACCCCAAACATGCTAATACAAAGAGGATACCAGACATGGAGAGTTATGGGAGGGATAGAGAGGTTAACACCCCAGAATGGCTACACAACGTGAATACAACATTGTCACTTGGAATGTAAGGGGAATGGGAGCTATACAAAAAAGACATAGAATATTGGCCCAATTAAACCGCCGAAAAATGAACATTGCTTATTTACAGGAGACCCATCTTACCACCCATGAAGTGTCAAAACTCCGTAAGAAATGGAGGGGACAATTTTTACACACATCATACTCATCGTTCGCACGAGGGGCGGCTGTGTGGATTAGCGCTGGAGTACCCTTTGAAGTAATAGATACCAAGATAGACATGGAGGGCAGATACACTCTAATTAGAGGCAACCTAGACGGGAAACCCATAGTAATAGGTAGCATTTACGCCCCTAACGTCGGACAGGATGCATTTCTGGAAAGACTATCGAAGACATTGCTACAATGGGCACATATCCTGTGGGTATTGGGGGAGACTTTAATGCAATACTTGATACCGGCTTGGATCACAGCACCCCACCACTGTCCGGGACGAACGTCCAAAAACAAGCTGAAGCACTAAAAACTTGGCTACAGGGCTGGTCACTCACAGATATATGGGGGCAAAAAATGCTGGCATGAGAGAATACTCCTTTTACTCCTATCCACATAAAGTACACATAAGACTAGATCCCGGGTAAAGATGCAACTGATATTTCATCCTACAGACCACTATCCTTACTGAATTCGGAGTATAAGATATTAGCAAAAATACTAGCGCAGAGACTTCTTGGCTATATCAGTGGCCTGTCCATACGGATCAATGCGGCTTCGTCCCATTCCGAAGCACCTCCCTCAATATATGCTGCTTATACCATCTAATGGACGCAGTCATGTGGGGTGTCTCTCACTAGATTTGCGTCAGGCCTTTGACTCTCTGCACTGGGACTATATGCTGGCAGTGTTGGAAAAATGTGGGGTTCCCCCGGACTATACAAAATGGGTCCGTCTCTTATATGCCGAATCAACGGCAAGAGCACACACAGGACAGAATATCTCTGACGCCTACCAGGTAAGTAGAGGCACTAGGCAGGGGTGTCCTTTATCCCTCTTATTGTTTGTCCTGGCAATAGAATCCCTGGCACAACTACTGAGACAAGATAGCGGATCATGGGGAATAGACATAGAAAATACAAAACATGAAGTCTCATTATATGCAGATGATATTATATTATATATCAAAGACCTTCGACAACCCCTGATACAATAGCATTTATTTTCCAAAGGTTCGCACCACTGTCAGGGCTGGCTATTAATTTTAACAAATCTATAGCATTCCCCTTCTATGAATCGGATGATGATAATACAATACCATTTGGTGAGCAACAATTACAAAAGGCCAAAAACACATTTCGATATTTAGGTATCCAGATATATCATACCCCGACAGATCTACTGGAAGGGAACCTAAAGAAAGCCATATCCGCACTTAGACCACAGATCCAATTTTGGATCACACTGCCAATATCTATAGCGGGTAGACTAGCCCTGGCCAAAATGGAAATGCTACCCCGCCTCTTATATTATTTCACAAATTTACCAGTAAGGGTACCAGAAACCTACTTCAAAACACTCAACTTGATGTTACTAGATCTTATATAGGGAAGGGGTAGACATCGGATAAGCTTGCTCAAACTGCAGATGTCCGTGGACCAAGGAGGTATGGGTGCACCAGATTTTAAAGCATACTGTTTAGCGAGTTAACATCAATGGCTGGCATATTGGCTAGTTGGTCACAATCTCCAGGAAATAGAACATACCCAGCTAATGTTCGACAAGGGCAGCATACATGCCCTACTGTGCCCCGGGGGCAAGACCCCAGAAAACATTCCGCTTCTTCTAAGGGTGGCCTTGCAATACTGGTGGTTATCACTAAAATACACCTCTGACATACTTCCTTACTCTCCCAACATACCGTTGCTGGGTCTACCAATTACAGCAGGTACCTTAACCTACAACATACTACAAAGCTGGGCACAGGAGGGAATAAGCACAGTTGGTGCGCTATTTAAAGACCAGCGATTGCTTACCCACACAGACTATATATATGAATATGGTCTGTCCCCCTCATGCTTTCTTCTCCATGATAGTATTACACACTACGTCAAGAAACACTGGACCACAAACAACAAGGAGCCTCCTACACTCGACCTTGTAAGTACTATATACACTGTAGGGCAGGGTAGGCACTTAATAAAATGGCTATATAAGGGAGTCAGAACACACTTGTTATACCCTCTGCTGGCGCTTAAGCTTTAATGGGAAACAGACATAGATAAGGAACTATCCGAAGAAGATTGGTCCACCATACTAAAATACCCAAGCCAAATATCCCGCAATACGAGATTCAAATGTATTCAATTTGCCATACTGCATAGAGCATACCTCACACCACATAGACTACATATCTTATACCCGGGGACACCCTCAGCATGCCCCAGATGTAGAATGGGAGATGCTGACCTCTTGCATATGCTTTGGAACTGCCCTGATATAGCGGCATATTGGAAAGGAGTAACTGCCATACTAGGCAAAATAACTGGTAATACCATAGAATACACAGTAGAGGTATGCATGTCGGTATGCTCACACACTTAAAGAAAAGAAAATACTACTTAGACTGATAAATCTGGCACTGTTATTAGCGAAATGCCTCTTTACAAGACGCTGGAAAGCTACCGTAGCCCCCACAATAACTCAATGGAGAGCAGAGGTGATGGAATGGGGAAGAGCAGAGGGAGAAGCACTTAGACTAGAAGAAAACACCGGAATGAAATAGAAAAGACATAACCCCCCAATAGACTAGAAACTACAAAGCTGTAGAGACTGGAGCAATAGTAAAAATGTATGACCTGGTAACCAAAAACCCCATGTATAATTAGAATGGATGACCAGTTAGTAGATAAAAGTTGAGTAGAAATGTTGAACGGTTAAAAGTTGGAACAGGCAATAAAACGACACAAGTTACAGTATAAAAATGTTTTAAAATGTTACAAAACTGTTCTGTATCGCATAACAAATGATGTAGAAAGATGTTTGAAAAATTGCAATCTATGTACCGCCTTGACAACAATAAAAAATGTGTTTTAAAAAAAAAGAAATTCCTTTCTATGTTTAGCAGTGGCAGAAGACACATGTTGGGTCAAAAATAATTTAGCTCCAGACCATATACGTTGCTTTTTTATTTTGGCAGCATTTAAAACTTGTAAAAGATCCATGAACTTGAAAAATAAAATTATCACACCTGAAGGCTTGTTGGGGCTGAGGAAGAAGTGAGTCGGGGGCCCAACCAATGGGCTCGCTAAATATTCAAGTAGAAGTTGAAGGTAGATCCAACTGTTTTGGTAAAAAAGAAGTGAAGAAAGAAACTGGATCTCCACCTTCAATGTTCTCTGGAAGGCCATATAAATGTAAGTTATTGTGTCTATTTCTATTCTCAAGATCTTCAGCATGTTTCTTGAATGCTGAGGCATCTTTCTCTAGAGATGCAACTCGAGAAGAGGATTCCTCCAAAGAGCTGACATTTTGTTCCACCAAACTCATCCTAGACTCCATAGAGGACCATTTATCATCCAAATTTTGAATTTGAGCATTTGTTTCCTCACTAAATGGCAGTAAATCCCTGATTTTCTCCAGTATATTATCAAGAGAAACCGGAGATGTAGACTTCGGAGAGGAAGGAGGATCATGTTTATGCCTTTTATTTGGCAAAGATAATATTGACAACTTTGAGGGTAGAAGCGTAGAAATAATTGAACGAGGAGGATTCGCTTGCGCAATGTCAGCAGGAGAAATTGAAGCCTCCATCAAAGGAATCATAAAAGGGTGATCCAAACCCAAGACATTATTCAAGGGAGCGTTAGTATGTCACAACAATTTCTTGCTTTTTCCCATAAGTGTCAAATATTGAAGAAAAATCCAAAGCAAATGACGTAAAAGACAAACCAACAAGACCCTGACTCAGTTCTAAGACAAAAGGTCCAAGTTCACCAAAAATAATCATTCACCCAAAAATGCACAGTGTAAATCTAAGAAAAATCTGAGAAATAAGTATCAATCCTTTAAATATCCATAATAAATGTAAAAAACATTTAAAAAAATGATGAAGCAACATGAATGTCAGAGCATTAAATAATGAAAATGGCGTTCATGAAGTCTCCGAAAAATAAAAACAACCCTGTGAGGAAAATAAAATGGCGGCCGCCAGTCATGCAACAAAACTGCAATTTTTAAAATCAGAAATACCTTGAATACACTTCAAAAACAATATAAGTTATTAAAAGTATCATTCCATCCAAAGTTCATGTCTTGAGGTGATCCATTGAATAGGCAAAACTCGGAAAAGCCTCCAGAAGCTCTGACGTGGTACGAAGATCCGCGATCAAGCGCCATCTTAGCCATGCCCTCCACGTTCACTCAACCTTAAACTCAACCCTGGATAGCTGTAGCTGTGAGAAGTCAGGCTTAACAAAGGAACAAGGTGTAAATCATTTAACAGGACCTAAGTACGAAATAAGGAAGTCACAGGACATTAAAGAAATACGACACAACAGTTTAGAAAAAGTATAGCTTATGTTTATGAATTTTGAGGACACACTAATCATAAAAATCTACCAGCGAGTTCGGAGATATAGATTTTAAAAGCAATAAACAACATTTCAATCAGCTGCAAACAAGCATTGGCCAACAATATGTTTGGAAACTTTTGAAAAGTTTTAAACAGTTCATTCAACAACTCCAGCCCACATTTGGTTGACCAAGTCTGACAAGTACGACTTCCAACAGATGCATAGTGCTCTTTTTCTCATCTTACTTCCAAATCCAGTGAGTAATGAGGGTCAACGTGCCAAGAGTGCCATATTTATCCCAGGAAAGTGCTCTGAGGGAATTACGCAGTCACTAGCCAATGGGCTACTCAGTCCCCTGGAACCTGGTGATAAATTCCCTATGATGTGTTACATCTGGCTATCCCAGAATGTCACATACTTGCCCCTTTTAAAATGGCACAACCTTTCCTTGGTCATGAGGAGCTAGGGTGCCCCCCTTAGAGGTAAGGCTATCTATCATGGTCTGCATGTCGCTTCTCACCTTTGGCTGGAGCACTTGAAAGAGCACCTGGTCTTCTGCTGGTTCTGAACTGACCAACATAAGGGTGACCATTTCTAGCAGCCATGGTGCTGCTTGACAGGAAAACGCCTAAACAGACCGTACCCTCCAGAAGGAATCCTTGAGGGAAATAAACCCAAAATGCGGGAAAAAAACTCTACACAGGAACTCCTGAAAAAGAGTAAAAAACAAATAATGAAAAAAGGGAAAAAAATTGAATAACTCCAAAAGAGCAACTGAGAGAAAACACGAAGAAACAGGAGTGAGGATCACCAGCAAGTGGAAGTGTTTGGAACGCAAAGAAGACCAGGACTGAGGACTTATATACCAGGAGACAGGAAGTGACAAAACAGGAAAAAAGAGTGACACCATCTTTGATTGGGAAAGGTCTAATAGAAAAAAATAGGAGAAAAGTAGCAGTATCAAAGAGAAGGGCATGCTGGGATAAAGAACACTAAGAAGACAACATGGAGACCAGAAGAAAGAAAAGGTGAAGTGAAAAGAGAAAAATAATAGAAGAGAAGAAAAGAAGAGGAGTCCTCCCCACCACCTAAGGAAAAGAAACATTTCAGAAAAACATGCTAGAATGGCGGCGTGACTGGGAGCATGAAATGTGCTTTCAGGAACGCGCCGCCAAAAAGGAAATACAAAAATACAGGATGCAATAATGCCGGCACTCCGATACTCGGAGTGGCAGCCCGACCCCGGTTTGTAACAGGGACGCCGCAGTAAAGCGCAGCGTCACACTAACTGAGGACACCAGGCCCACAGTAAAACCGGTTTAGGGGCAAGTTTCCACTCTGTGATGATGCCTCCATGCTATCTACATGAACAAAAGGCATCCCGCTCAGGAATGTTTGGCATGGTGGCCCATCAAAGGTGGCTTTGTCTTTGCAGCTCACCTTTGGACTAACCCCTTGAAGTGGCCATGTGGGCAGAGGAGGTGACACCCTGTTACTGCAGCACTGTTCTTTGTTCCCAAGCCTGGGAGTCTTTTACACATCTCCCCAGGTGGTCAGAAACATGTCTGAGCGTGAATACCTTTGTGAGGCTACTGGACAATCAGAGCACAGAGGGGAAACTTTCTAAAAGCTACCAGCCTTTGATAGTGACATTTATTTTGACCTGGGCATTAGGTCGAAATTAATGATATGATTAATTTGATACCTCACATGACCCAGTTTTTTATTCCCAGTCAAATGTTATCCTGATGGGGATGCCATGCATAATTCTATATTAGCCAATAGGGTTGCCAGATTTATCCGCAGCAAAATGACAGTTTGGAAATGAGGCTGCCAAGACATATCATAGAACATATGTCTTACTCAGCAAAATATTGCTCCTTGCCACAACTTGATAGGCCTTCCTTAGAGCAGGCTTACCTATAATGTTAAGGGATAGAGTGGCTTTGCCATAAGTTTAAAGGGCAAAGTCGGACTGGCAGTGCAGCACTATCCTTTCAGCATGCAGTGGCAGGCTAGAAGCCATTTTGAATGTTGTCATACAAGGGGTGGCACAAACAGTGCTGCATCCATGAGTGGACATTCTGTCTTACATGCCCTGGGTACCATACACTAGGGACTTATAAGTAAGTCGGGCCTTGTCAGTTGGGTGCATCTAATTCAACATGAAATTTGTATGTAGTTAAAACATTGGCACATACAGAGGTCAGGTGAGCAGGCCTCAGCGCACTCTCAGAATGGAGAAACAGCAAAATCACTGAAAAAACAAAGATTACAGGGATGTTATGGTTAGGTTCAGAATTTACTCATACGAAACCACATAAATTCAGCAGTTATAGTTATAGTTCTTTTAAGTAACTATAACTCATGCCTTAAGGTAACTATAATTTGCACCCTCGCCATGCACAGCTTTTTCTTCAAAATGTTGACTTCTAATGTTTCATTATAGAAGTTCCCTGCAAACCTTTGTTTTGTTCATTGAATTTTTAAGCATTCTTTAACTCCATTTTCTAACTATAATGTCCTTGTAACCGTTGTTTTTTTCATTACTATACATTAATCCAACCAACGCCACGCACAGCCTTCAGCTGTTTGCAGCAGAGGTTGGTCACAGGTCGTGGCCTGCAGCCAGGCCCTGCAATCAACCCCTGACAACCACCCAACCCCGCAAAATGCACAGCTAAACAATCTGTCTCTCAAAGGGTGTCTCTTGGTGTGAGAGTGTCTGTCTGGAAGTGAAAGTGGGTGTGAGAGGGTCTGAGTGCTTCTGTGAGTGGGTGCACAAGGGTCTAAGTGGGTCTGTGAGTAGGTGCATGAGTGTCGGAATGGGTTTGTGAATGGGTGTATAAGAGTCTGACTGGGTCTGTGTGTGGGTTTATCAGTGTCTGAGTGAGTCTGTGAGTGGGTTTGTGAGTGTTGTAGTGGGTATGTGAGTGGGTGCATGAGGGTCTGAGTGTGTCTGTGATTGGGTGTGTCAGTGTGCTTGTAAGTGGGTGCATGAGGGTAAGTCTGGGTCTGTAAGTGGGTGTGTGAGTGTCTGAATTGGTCTGTGACTGGGTGTGTGAGGTCTGAGTGGGTCTGTGAATGGGTGTATCAGTGTCTGAGTGGATCTGTGGGTGGGTGCATCAATGCCTGAGTGGGTGAATGAGGATCTGAGTGGGTTTGTGAGTGGGTGCATGAGTGTCTGAGTGGATCAGTGAGTGGGTGTGTGGGGGTCTGAGTGGGTGTGTCAGTGTAAGAGTGGGTCTGTGAGTGGGTGTGTCAGTGTCTGAGTGGGTCTCTCAGGGGGAGCATGAGGTTTGAGTGGATTTGTGAGTGGGTGCATGAGTGTCTGAGTGGGTCTATGAGTGGCTGCTCGAGGGTCTGAGTGGGTCTATGAGTGTGTTCATTAGTGTCTGAGTGGGTCTGTGAGTGGGTGTATCAGTATCTGAGTGGGTCTGTGAGTGTGTGTGTCAGTGTCTGAGTGGGTGTGTGTGGGTGCTTGAGGGCCTGAATCAGTTTTTGAATGGGTGCATGAGTGTTTGAGTGGGTATGAAATTGGGTGTGGGAGTCTTTGAATGGGTGCATGAGTGAGTTTGTGTCTGAGTGGGTGCATGAGTTTCTGAGTGCATGAATGAGTGAATGAATTAGTGTATGAATGAGACTTTGAATTTTACATTTTAATTTTCTTTTCATTTTGTTTTTCAGCCTCAGGGACCCTCTCCAGTAACCTAAAATGGTGGCTGCAACTTTCTGTTCAGGATGTTGCCAGCCAACTACAGCACTGCTATTTGTACGTGCATTCACAGAAATTCGTGAATATTCGCAATATGTTTGCGAGCCCAGATATACAAGTTGGATTTTCTTCCATTTCTCACAAACTACTGCATGGATTTACACAAAAGAAGCAAAAGTGAAATTGGCATACCAAAAGCAATCTGTCTGCCAAATTTGGTGTTGGCAGTCAGGTTACCCCCTGTCCAAGCAAGGACCCTCACTCTAGTCAGGGTAAAAGAGAATCACCCTCAGCTAACCTCTGCTTACCCCCTGGGTAGCTTGGCACGAGCAGCCAGTCTCAACTTCATAGGGCTAGGACAGGTGTAAAGTATTTTTACCAACACACACAGTAATTCAATGAAAACACTACATAATGACACAACACA
This sequence comes from Pleurodeles waltl, assembly GCF_031143425.1. NCBI lineage: Eukaryota > Metazoa > Chordata > Amphibia > Caudata > Salamandridae > Pleurodeles > Pleurodeles waltl. The sequence goes on from NC_090450.1 coordinate 114,991,107, forward strand.
GGTTTAGAAAACTAGAAAATATTTATCTAAACAAAACAAGACCAAAACAACAAAAATCCACAATACACAAGCCAGGTTATCAATGAAAAATCAAAAAGAGTCTTCATGTAATTTTAAACACAACGCTAAAGCTGTTAGCTTGGAAGTGTATCTGGGTGCGTCAAAAATAACCCCCATGGGTGAGTGTGCATCAAAACGGGCTTGCGATGCGTCGATATCGCTCGGGAGTGAGACCGTGTGTTGTTTCTCCTTCAGTCGAGTAGACGTGCGTCATTTCTTCTCTCGGCAGGAGAGCAAAGCATTGATTCGAACCGCACTCTCGGGTCCGGGCAGGTCTTGCATCGTTTTTTCATAGCCAGCAATGTTTGTGTTGGAAACCTGCCGCACAATGATCCAAAAACCATGCAACGCGGGTTGCAATTTCACCAGCCTCCGTTAGCGATGCTGCGCGTCGTTTCTCCAGCCGCGTGTTTCAATCTTTCAGTCGCGCTGAAGGCGAGCGTCGATTTTCAGCCACAAAGCCGGCGGCGTGATTATTTTTCAGCGCGGATCAGAGTTTTGTGAATCTTTTCCCTGCATGGCGGTCGGTGCGTTGATTTCTCACTCTTGTTCTTCCAGCTTCTCCTTACATGGGTCCCGAATTTACAGTTAAAACTACACACACAGACACTGCAGTGGAAGGTCTGAGACATGATTACAGGGCTACTCATGTGGGTGGTACAACAAGTGCTGCAGGCCCACTAGTAGCATTTGATTTACAG